>NW_027532591.1:4733430-4834710 GCF_008692635.1 Crocuta crocuta
GAGGTGAAGGGGGGGGGAATATAACATGTATTGAATATTCAGCAAAATAAAATCTAAATTAGTTTTATCAAACAGGATAGATAGGTAACTAAAGAAATGTAATAAGAAGGGCACCTGAGTGTCTCAGTTGGCTAAGTGTCTAACTCTTGGTTTCGACTCACTTCATGATAATCATGGTCATGGGATCAAGCCCTGAATCGGGCTCTGTGCTGCCATTGTGGAGTCTGCTTGGGATTCTCCATCCGTCTCTCTTTGCCCCTCCGTCTGTCTCTAAATAAATAAATATACTTTTAAAAAAAATGTAGGGGCGCCTGCATGGCTCAGTTAGTTAAGTGTCCAACTTTGGCTCAGGTCATGATCTCACAGTCTGTGAGTTCAAACTGCATGTCAGGCTTTGTGCTAACATCTCAGAGCCTGGACCGTGCCTCAGGTTCTGTGTTTCTCTCTCTGTCCCTTCCCCGCTCATTCTCTCTCTTTCTCTCTCTTTCAAAATAAACATTAAAAAAACATTTTTTAAAGTAATCAGAATGTAACATAGTACTGGAAGTCTAATTTAGGCTGGAAAACATTAATTTATAGTTGTACTATGTAAATAAAACCACCTGGCTTTACAACTTTTTTCCATAGTGCTTAGCTGCCAAAGCACAGACAGATGGTGGATGGGTAAATTCATGTATGGGTAAACACATATGGGTGCAAAAGAAAAGAAGGCGTGGGTAGCTCAGTGAGTTGAGCTTTCAACTCTTGATTGTGGCTGAGGTCATGATTCCAGGTTTGGGATTGAGCCCCACATTAGGCTCTTCCCTGAGCATGGAGCCTGCTTGAGATTCTCTCCCCCCCCCCACCTCTCTCCCCACCCCTATCCCCTGCCCATGCTCTCTCTCTTAACAACAACAAAACAAACACAAAAACAACAACAACAACAAAAATAGTGCAAAAGAGGACAATGGTGCAAAGGAATTGAAAATGTATGCCACACTGAGGCACCTAGGTGGCTCAGTCAGTTGAGTGAGTGACTCTGGATTTCAGCTCAGGTCATGATTCCAGGGTTGTGTGATTGAGCCCTGTGTCAGGCTCCATGTTGAGCATGGAGCCTACTTAAGATTCTCTCTCTCTCTCTCTCTCTCTCTCTCTCTCTCTCTCTCTGCCCCTTTCCTGTTTGCATGTGCTTTCTCTTCCTCTCTCAAATTAAAAAAAAACAAAACTGTTTTTTAATTAATGAAAGTATATGGCACAGTGCTGTCAACAATAGCCAAAGTATGCAGAAAATCCAAATCAAATGTCCATCAACTAATGAATGGATAAAGCTGTAGTGTGTTTGTGTGTGTGTAGTATGTGTGTGGTATGTGTGTATATTACAGTTTTATCATATAGGATGTATAGGTAACCAAAGAAATGTAATAAGAAGGGTGCCTGGGTGGCTCAGTGTATTACACACACACATACCAATATACATACAATGGAATATTACTCAGCCATCAAAATGAATGAAATTTTGTCATCTGCAACAATGTGGAAACTTCCAAGAGAAAAAGTCTCAGGAGAGGAGAAACTGTGTCTCTACTATTGCCTAATAGTAGCTAGAATGCGTTATGCAAAGTGAAATAAGTCAGTCAGAAAGACAAATACCATATAATTTCACCCATACATGGAATTTAAAAAACAAAACAGATGAACATATAAAAATGGGGGGAGAGGAGAGAGAGAAACAAACCATAAAAGACTCTTAACAATTAAGAACAAACTGAGGGTTGATGGAGGAAGGTGGGTAAGAAATGGGCTAGATGGGTGACGGATATTCAGGAGGGCACTTGTTGTGATGAGCGTATGTAACTGATGAATCACTGAATTCTACTCCTGAAACCAACTGATATATATTATCAATATAATTGATAATAATTATAATGGAGAGGACCTGATGATGTAGAAGAAGAGTTGAAGTGGGAATATGTAAGTGAAAAAGATGAATAGAAAATATACTTGTCTTCATTTTCATTAGTGTAAGAATGAACCACATCTATTTTACAGACTTATAAGCCTAGTCAGTACCTAGCAGAGAAATCAGTACAAAGTAGGAATTCAATAAATATGCACTGAAAAGATTAAATTTTACTATGGCAAGTATAAGCATGAAAGCCTATTTAACAAAGGTATTTTTTATTATATCAGTTGTAACACTGATACAATGAAAACAATCTAAATGCCCATCAAAGGAGAACAGACAAGAATAGAATACTATATATTAACTTTAAAAAAAAAAAAAAAAAAAGACAAAAAATAGTTAGCAGACTCACAGGCCCCTTCTGATAGGCCCCAAATTGGTATTTGACTCTTCTACCAAATGATATTCAAGACCAAAGACTCTAATATCTGTTAGGACTGCTTATAACATACTAATTATGAGTTACTAAAATTTTGTATTCGTAGACTAAAATTAGCACATTTCCAGTTTACTAAGGACTCTAAAATACTCTCCTAAAAAGTCTGACAACATGAAACTGCTAGGTTCCTATGGAACATATGCACATATATATACACTAATAACTGGAATTCCCAAAATTTTCAGATATAATGCTTTATAAGTGTATCACCAGATCTGTCTTCATCTGACTGTGCTCTTTACTTACTATTTTAATCAGTATGTTAGTAAAATTATTGTTGAATTTTCCTTTTGATTAACATTTTTGTTCTTACACAACTTTTGCGTCATTTCAAATTTTAATGTTATTTTATTTCTCTCCATTATAATTATTATCAACTCCCACCCAAGAGGTAGGAAAATAAAAAAATGTCTGAGAACAGCGCCTCAAGGGAAAAAAAGCTCTAGACTTTTCTACTTTTCTTACCCTACATCCAAAAAAAAGAGTGTGGAACCTGTACTGAACAAGATCGAGGAGGATATTCATTAGGCAATGGGAGCGACAGTTTCTCCTCTCTTGAGACTTCTTCTCTTGGAAGTTTCTGTGAAACTTAGACCTCCTCCCATTACAAAGCAAGCGAAAATCAGAGTGAGACCAAGAGGAATGGAAAACACTATTCCACCCAGTTCAGGTAAAAGGAATCCTCTTAGTTCCATGCCACCAAATTCAGCTTACCAGGGATACACCAAACCTAAAGTATTTCTTTGGTGCTGTCCTCTCTGTTTACATTTTCATTAAGATTTCTAGAGATAAGGGGCACCTGGATGGCTCACTGTGTTAAGCATCCAACTCCTGATTTTGGCTCAGGTCATGATCTCAAGGTCTCTGAGATGGAAACCTGAGTCCAGCTCCGCACTGATAGTGGCAGAGCCTGCTTGGGATTCTCTATCTCCCTTCCTCTCTCTATGTGCCCTCCCTCACCCCCGCTCTCTCTCTCTCTCAAAATAAATAAATAAACATTAAAAAAAAAGACTTCTAGAGATGCAAGAGGGGCAGTAGGCAGCAATTCATATTCAGAATTTAAAGGGGTGCCTAGGTGGCTCAGTCAGTTAAGCATCTGACTTTGGTTCAGGTCACGATCTCATGGTTCGTGAGTTCGAGCCCTGTGTAGGGCTCTGTGCTGATAGCTCAGAGCCTGGAGACTGCTTCAGATTCTGTGTCTCCCTCTCTCTCTACCCCTCCTCTGCTCAAGTTCTCTCTCTCTTGCTCGCTCGCTTGCTCAAAAATAAACACTAAAAAAAAATTTTTTAAACACATTTTAAAAAGAATTCAAAATTTAAGGATACTGACTCTTGAATATCTACCCTCACTCATTCAACAAATTCTTATTTGGTACATCCTATATGCCAGGCACTATGATAGGTACTAGAGGTATAATGGTAAACAGACCTGTCTTCATGGAGCTACAGTCTAATGAGACAAAATTTAACAGATTAAACAGCTAAACAAAATTTAGCAAATAGGTATCTCATTATGGACTATGGGAAGTGCAATAAAAAACACAACACAGGGAGCTTATAATCATCTCCTTCCCCTATTCCTAGCACCAACTTGGAAACAGGATAAGGCTTCCTATATTAAAAAAACAGTTCTATAAGAAAAAATATTCAGAATACAAATTATGTAAACTTACCGCTTCTCTGCCAATGAGTGGATAAAAGGGGGTACCAAAAAGTTTCCTTCCATTGATAAATGCCTTCATGATAAAATTGGTCACTATTGAAAAAAGAAGAAAATAAAGATGCAGACTTAAATGTGTAAGTGCTTTAAAAACAGGGAATTTCTATATTTAAAACTTACTTTTTCTAGAAACTCCAGCACCAAGGTTATGATTCAAGTCAAAAGGATCTAGAAAAGAAATACTTATTTTTTAATGAAAAATTATGTTCACTGTAACATAAAATTTAGGAGTCATAACTAGAATCTAATACTATAGAACTCAGACTATTCAAATAAGCAAATTAATTTTTTAAATTATCAATTAAAAGAGAAAGAATCTTCCAAATTTTAATGTGTTTTAGTTTTCCCTTCAATTTCCTTGCCAAATGAAAACTCTGGCTTTTTGTTTTGTTCCTCAGGTAATATCAGTTAAATGATTACCTTCAATTGCAATGCATTTGGATGTCCACTGCTTTTCAAAAGTTGTCAACAGCTTTTTCTGCCGAATGCTAATTACATATTCCTTGAAATCAAACTCTTCAGTATAGAAGCGAAGCAGTCCCAACCAAAGCTCTCCTAATGTTTCTGTGTTCTTTCCAAGTGAAGGTAAACGCTTTTTCTATAGGTAAGAAGAGAGAGAGAGAGGTGTCTATTCCTACCCAAAATATGGACCTCCAAATCTAAGTAAAATTATTAAATTATTCAAATCCTAACATATATCAGTGAGTATTCTGTAACATGAAGACTATAAAAAATTACCAGCTCTTCTGTTTTATCGAAGAAAAATGCATTCCATCCATCAACCATTCTCTGTGGAATCTGTTTTCCATCAAAGATCTGCAAAAACAATTTTATCATTAGATTTTAAGTCATCCAACCCAAAAGCCTAAGTAGTCTCATATCATTTTAGAATGTAGCTATAATAGACACACTGAAATACTTCTTCCAAATGGAATATGTCAGGATAGTATAATTTAGTGCCAAGTTAAAATAGAATGTATCTGGAAGGTCAAAGCATGAGATTCTCCAAACGACACATTTGATGTTATCTATATGGCCTGTCCAAACACATCCAGCCCAAAAATAAGGAAGTAAAACTGAAGAAAAAAACAATGAAAACCGAATTTTCATCAAAGGACCATAGACATAGAAATACATAATACCTACTGATGTGTACACCCAAAGGAAATCAATGGAACTGCTTGTTTTGGGGAAGGGCTCTAGTACTTTTAATCAGTTATCTGTGTCAGATGAAGCTGAAAAACCCCTGGGCATTGATTTCTTTAGAGAGAAAATTAGGTTGCTTTCCCTGACATCTTCATGAAAACTGTAAAATCTTCATGATTTTGTTTTAATTTTTTATGTTTATTTATTTCTGAGACAGAGAGACAAAGCATGAGTAGGGGAGGGGCAGACAGAGAGGGAGACATAGAACCCAAAGCAGGCTCCAGGCTCTGAGCTGTCAGCACAGAGCTCAATGCAGGGCTTGAACCTACAAACCGTTGAGATTGTGACCTGAGCTAAAGTCGGACACCCAACTGACTGAGCCACCCAGGCACCCCTGATATTTTTTTACACATCTTTTTTAATGCTTTATTTACTTTATTTTCGAGAGAGATAAAGAGAGCACAGCTAGGGCAGGGGCAGATAAAGAGGGAGAGAGAGGGAAAGAGACAATCCCAAGCAGGCTCTGCACTGCCAGCACAGAGCCCAATGTGGGGCTCAAACTCACAAACTGTGAGATCATGACCTGAGCTAAAACAAAGAGTCCGACACTTAACCAACTGAGCCACCCAGGTGCCCCTAAAATCTTCATGATTAATTATGCATAATAATTCACTGTCCTGACCAAGAAAAGGAAAGGGGCAGTGAGTAATTCTACTTCACTAGAAGAAAAGTATCCCATGAGGTTTTTTGTTTTTTTTTTTTAAAGATGCAATAAAGTAAAAAGTTGCAACAGGTTCACAGTCAGCAGACCTCATTGCTAGTCTCAGTCCTGCCAAGCAGTGATTCTGGATAAGACAATTATCTTCTGAAACCCTCAGTTTTCTCAATGAAAATGAGAGATTAGATTAATTAGGTCAGTTGTTTCTTCCCCTCCCCACCCCTTAAGCTGTATTATCCTCTCCTAAAATGGAACCTTCCTGGAAGCTTAATGTGTAAAACAGATAAAAAGCAGAGGTACTCTGATAGAGGCCTGAGTACAGAAAACAAAGCCCATTTTTTCTTATTTCATTTCTCACACACACGAATGAGCCCCCAGAGCTTACCAGAAAATACTTTAAAATCAACAGATAAGGTGGTCCTCATCACCCCTTCCATTTTAGATGGTACAGTGATTTACAAAATTAACATCTCTGGCCCATCTAATCTCACTCTCTGGTTTATGTTACTTGTAGGCAAAAACTACATATAACTTTCCTCTGGAGCCAAAATTCTTACTATGTCATAGCCCGCGATAGAGAGAATACTTACTACATGTTTGTTGAATGAATATATTTACTCTGAAAGCATGTTTACAAAAAGATCAAGTTTCCAGAAACTTAAGCTAATAAGTTGCTTTTTATATTTATATGTAAGTTAAATACAGTTACCATATCTACAGAATTTATCTACCATAAATTCTGACAATTCATATAACAAACAAGGGAGAGCCTGGCAATTACAGATATTGATATCTAAAACGGAAGTTATGGGATCCTTCCCTGAAAAAAGAAATGAAGGAGCCAAAGTGTTAATATTTTACCCATATAGATACTTTACCCTTATAGATACTATTATAGGAATTACATGGAAAATAATATAAGCTACCTCTTTAGACCTTGATTCTTTTTAACATAATTCTTATTTTTGAGTAACCACCATGATCCAAACTCAACTATGTTGGCTGATAACACGGTGAAGTGGACCCTGTGGGGTGAGCCTTGGAAGGTTTTTAATCATTAATTTGCCAATTTTTTTTATGAGTTCTCAGATTTCACTTTCTAACTTTCCACTCTTTCAGCCCTTAGAAAAAGCATTAATGCTAACCTCCTTTCTCTTACACACACATAATTTATCTTTCCATTTCTCTCTTCTCCTTCTCTTTTCTCTTTCTCTCAAAACCAATCATCCTCTACTCAAGCACTCAGTCCTCTCTCTAAAACCTCATGACACATCTCAATCATATTTGTACAAGGAGTGACCGTGTATGTTTTCCATATTTACTTTTACGTTTATTCGTATTTTAGTATCTACTGCTACATTTGATTTTTATTTATTTTTGAGAGTTTGAGAAAGAGAGGGAACGAGCAGGGAAGGGGGAGAGAGAGGGGGATACACAGAATCCGAAGCAGGCCCCAGGCTCCAAGCTGTCTACACAGAGCCCGACATGGGGCTCAAACTCACGAGCGGTGAGATCATAACCTGAGCCAAAGTCAGATGTTTAACCAACTGAGCCACCTAGGCACCCCTCTATTTCTATATTTAAACTGCAATTCTTTTAGTTGTGGTAAAATACAAATAACAGAAATGATTATGATACAAATTTTATAAGTGTACAGTTCAGTGACATTAAGTACACTCACATTGCTGTACACAATCACCATCATCCATCCACAAAATTCTTTTCATCTTGCAAAAATGAAACAAAACTATTAAACAATAATTTCCTGTTCCTCTCTCTCCTAGCCCTAAAAACCACTATTCTACTTTCCATCTCTTTGAATCTGACTACCTCACATAAGTGGAATCATACAATATTTCTCTGATTGCTTTATCTCACTCAACATGCTGCCCTCAAGATTCATCCATTCAATGGCAATTTTTAAGCTGATATAAGCTAAGGAAACATAGTAGTTCATAATATCAAGTGTGAAAACACTTCTTATTGCTTTTTTAAGCATTTTACATGAAAATTTACATTTACTTATGATGATTTTCTAGAATATATCAAAATCATTCTCTTAGGAAAGCTCCTTTTGACCTACAGAACTTTGTACTATTAACCATGAAAAATACACTTAGCAGAACGTTACTTATACCCAGTCACTTCAAGTCTAGGTGCAATTACAAATGGCGTCAAAGATCATCACCTTCATTAAACATATCCTTACCCTTAAAAGTTGATCGATGCCAATGACCAATACTTAAATGATGCCAAGCAATGGACAATGGGGTCCCATATGACAAGCAAAAAATGCCAGAAGCAAAATCCATTATCATCAGTTCATATGTATCACAAAGCCCCCCACAATCAGAGCTCATTATGATGGAAAACATTCCATGGACTGTCTCTCATTTCATCAAGCACTGTTAAGCAGATAATGGAAGAGTTCTTGAAGTTGGCTACTGTAGTCCTGCCTACATTTTTCCAGTAATAATAATAAATCTACCAGTGACGATGATGATGATAATAATAATAAAGCAAGCACCATTTATGAACACTTACTTTAGCACCTATTATATGCAAAGGTATTAGATTTCTCTGCACTTTTTATCAATACTGAAATAATACTATTACATTTTTACTGTTGATAAAACTCAGACAAGTGACATTCAGGCAGCTTTCGGAAAGCCACAATGTCAGAATTAGGATTCAGATCAGGTATCTCTTGTTCCAAAATCATGCCCCTGCTCTTTCCATTATATAGTGCTACCTTAGTGGTGCCTCATTCATGGGTAATGTAATTACAGAACACAGACAAACCACCATGAAAACAAAATTTGTGTTCCCTTTTAGTCATCATATTCTGTCAAAGTCATAGCAAATCATAGTAAATGGCTGCTATGATATTCCTTGGCAATAATGCATTTAAGATCCCCAAATTTAAAGCCATAACAATAATTAGACTAATACAGAGAATAATCTTGACTTTGTCAGACCTCATTAATTCATGCTAAATTTTAAATACCCTACTGTAAACATCCTTGTCAAAAACCACATCATTCAACACAGATTTAGCAACTTAAAATTTTCTGCCAAGAAAGGATATTTGAAATTTTTGTTTCTTTCCCACTGTTATCTTAAAAGGGGCAAGGAAATGCTGCTATAAGCACATGGCATTCATTACAACCTTTTAAAATTTACTAAGGGCATCTGACATTCACCATTTGGCTTGTTTACTTTGTGATTTTCTTCTCTGCCATGACTATCAGTTTATATGAAGTCAGAACATGTGATTTGCCAAACAGTTCTGACTGATACTTCTCTTTAGCTGAAAATATACACCTTTCTAAGAAATTAGAACTGGATCCTCCTTAATGCTTACACTTTGTGCCAAGAATGAGGAGGAAAAGAAAGATGATTAAACAATCCTTTGAATCATAACAGAGAATATGAATTGGCTACAAAAAGGGAATCTGTAAATCACCAAATCTGAATGGAAAGGCATATAATCTGTTTATTCAGATGCACACTCTTATACTTATCGCAATTAACATAACCTTACAGAGATGAGGAAGAATTTCCTTGGGTTTTCTCTCAACAAAAATTCAAAGTTGACCAAAGTATATACAAGAATATAACAAACCTCATTGCCAGACAGGAGCAGAGAGCATACTATAGAGAGAAGAAACTTTGTATTTGAATCTGAGATACTATAATGTATGAGTTCGTGGATGGCTACAAGACTTTCATAATCATCTGCAATACTCTAAAACTATGAAACACAAACATGCTGCAAAAGATGTTTAATACTTCTGTTCATCTATTGTTCTTTTGGTAGTCTGTATCTCCAATAATGACTTTTCCAAAAAAGTTCATTATATGATTATAAATTAAAGGAAGAAGAAAATTCTGAATTGTTCATGCTGGAAAAATTCCTTCATGATCTCATAAACTGCACAAGATCTACTGTGGTTCGGTCAATTTTCACAAGAAACTCCTTTACAGTTTAAAAACCTACCTCTTGTAGAACTGGGATAACAGGTGGTTTTCTCTGCTGCAGAAAGTACAGCACCATAAGGATATAAGCATATGAAGATAAACTTCCCCTGGAAGCATCTCCAATGTCACATCGCTAAAGAAACAGAACAATGATTGAAAATAAAACTTCAGAATCTTATTCCACGCAGAAGTACTGCCAACTTGAAGACACTATTTTTTTAATCCATCAAACTGTCAAATATCCAAAAGTTGACAGGAAACTATTATGAGGATGGGTAAACAGGCACTCTCATACATTATAGATGACAGTATAAATGAGCATAAAATCTATAAGGAATAATTTGGCAATATCAAAATTACAAAAGCATCTCTCAACCTAGCAATTCTGTTCTAAGAACTAAGAACTTATTCTGCAAACACACCAAAAAACATGTGAAATAACTTAGAAAAAATTTTATTATAGCACTATTTTAATGGCAAAAAAACAGAAATAAGACATCAGTAAGCCACGGGCTTTAAAAAACTGATGACTACACTATGGAACAGGTTGTCACCATTAAAAAAGAAATAGGAAGCTAAAAAAGGAACAAGGAATTACCAGGAAATAATAGGAAATAATTTCTATCTATTGCTTAGTAAGAAAAGCAACGTACAAAACAATGTTTTCAGTATGTTTATACCTGTAATAAAAAGGAGGTAAGAAATTTATGTATTTGCTTATATTGACATGTTTCTGGGAGGGTACAGAAGAACTTTTTAACACCAGTTGCCTCCAGCAAGAGGCACTGGTTAGCTAGGAGACAGGTGTGGAAGGGAGATTTTCCAGCTGAAATCCCTTTAGCCCTTTTAAACTCAAAATACATGAATAAGTTGACTATTCAAAATAAAAATTTTTAATTTAAAAATATCATAAAAGAATCTTCAGAGACTTCCGCTGAGTAAGACTTTCGCTGACATATAAAGGGAGAGGAATAATTTCTCTGACATGAAATACTTTCAGTTTCATTACTACAACTCCACTGGAGTACAGACTCCTCATGCTAAAATTATTGTGAGGCGAATCTAGAAAAGTAGCCATATCAAATACGATTTGAAAATGAGGCTGAATGCCATTCTTTCCTTTTTTTAAAAAAATTTTTTAATGTTTATTTATTTCTGAGAGAGAAGGAGTGCCAGCAAGGGAAGGGCAGAGAAAGAAGGAGACCCAGAATCTGAAGCAGGTTCCAGGCTCTGAGCTGTCAGCACAGAGCCTGATGTGGAGCTCGAACCCACAAACTGTGAGATCATGACCTGAGCCGAAGTCGGATGCTTAACTGACTGAGCCACCCAGGCACCCCACCGTTCTTTTCTAAGATGACCTCTGTCCCCAAAGACATGGTAGGGAAATATCTAAACAAATAACGTCTCCCTGTTGGAAGAGTGGATTTTACGAAATGAAAATGTGACCAAGTCACTCCACTAATAGAAGGCTTCCACCAACAAAATCAACTGTTTACTGAGCAGCTACCATAAAACAGGTACACTAAACTAGAGAGACAGGTCTCCATCTTCAGAGTTTGCACACTCAGTGAAAAACAAGAAAACAGAATTCAGTTTATAAGTGTTATAACAGAAGAAGCACAACATTTTTTCGGTATTGTTTTGCTTTCTTGGACAGAAAAATTTATGACTAACCCCAAATCTCAGATTTCCTAACTCAGAGATTCTTACCTAGGATGATATGCCAACTCCCAGACCTGGGTCTAAAAATCTTTAGCACACTGAGAAATTTTACTACTGTGAAATTTACTCAAGTGTTACACATAGAGCTGAAGCACACACAGGAAAAAACTAAAAAGACTCACCCTACCCTAATAGGTATAAACTTAAATGATTTAATACTGAGTGCTTCCTTTTAAAAGCTCAGATAAGGGGTGCCTGGGTGGCTCAGTCGGTTAAGTGTCCGACTTCAGTTTAGGTCATGATCTCACGGTTCGTGGGTTCGAGCCCCACGTCGGGCTCTGTGGTGACAGCTAGCACAGAGCCTGGAGCCTGCTTCAGATTCTGTATCTCCTTCCCTCTCTGACCCTCCCCTGCTCATGCTGTCTCTCTCAGAAATAAATAAAACATTAAAAATTAAAAAAAAAAAAAAAGTAAAAGCTCAGATAAGAGGTACCTGTGTGGCTCTGTCAGTTGGGCATCCAACTCTTGATTTCAGCTCAGGTCATGATCTCAGTCATGAGTTCAAGCCCTGCATCTAGCCCTGTGCTGACAATGTGGAAACTGCTTTGGATTCTCTTCCTCTCTTCTCTGCTCCCACCTTGCTACATGCAAGTGCGAGCACATACGCATGCCCTCTCACTCTCTCAAAATAAATAAATATAAACAGGTGCATCTAGATGCTCAGTTGGTTAAGCTCTCTTGATTTCAGGTCAGGTTTGTGGAACTGAGTCCCACACTGGGCTCTGCAATGCACTGACACTGTGGCATCTGCTTGGGATTCTCTCTCTCCCTCTCTCTCTGTCCCTCCTCCACTCATTCATACTCTCTCTCACACAAAATAAATAAATAAGCTTTAAAAATAAATACACATTAAAATTAATAATAAAAGCTCAGATAAGTAAAACTGAGAAGATATTTTTCACAAGTCTGACATCAGTATATATCATTTTAACTATCATGAATATTATAACAAAGCAGATCATTAACTATTTAATAAATACCTTTGCAAATACTTTCATAGTATATCCCAAGTATTGTACTCTAGGATCAATAGCTGCATAAGTAGCTAGCATCCTTGTGTTATGTTGAGCCTGAAAAATAATTATATATTGGAAAGGATTTCAAATTTATTAATTTTAAACTTAGAAATAAGATAAAAAGATATAATACACACCAAATAAAATATATAATTGCAAAAATTTTAAATACCTGTAAATGAATCAAAAACTAATCTTCAACATGAAGGAAATATCAAGATGATTCATAAAAATATTTTTGTCTTATAATACATTTGAAATATCTAAATATAAATATATGGTCAGTGATCTGTAAACTTTTAAATTAACAAATACCTGGGTCTATACAGAAAGAGAAACTTACCAATGTATTATATAAACTGATATCGCCTTCTAAACCACTTCGTCTATGTTCAAATTTTACTATAGGCACTTTGGCAGTAGTTATAGGCAAAATGTTTCTTAAACCTGATTTAAAACAAACAAACACAAAAATTTCATGAGGTTAAAGAATTTTCATAAAGCTAAAAAATGTTTTGTTGTTTTAAAGCTGTAATTTAAATTCATACCTGGATGTCTCTTAAGAATTTTTGCCAAATTTTCAATTATTTCCTTACAGTTTAATTTCTAAAAAACAAAAGAAACAAAGTTTGTCTAACTCAATTTGACCTTGTGCAAATTCTGTAATGAGGCATTTAATACTAACATTTCAAATCTCCAGCTAAGCTATAAACTCTATATACAGATTTTCTACTCAAAGTATGTGATCTATAGACCTGCAGTATCAGCATCATCTGGAAACTTGACAGAAAGGCAGAATCTCAGGTCCCACTCCAATCTAGTGAATCATAATCTGCATTTTAACAAGATAATTCACATCCATATTAAAGTGTGAGAAGCACTAAGATAGAAGAATAATGTTTTCAAATATGTGAATACATAACTAAGGATGGATATGGTGATGGTAAAACACTATAGTGATTAAGAACATAGGCTCTGAATTTAGACAAACCTGATTCAATCTTTAACTAAGTATTAACTGGCTGTGTGACTGTGAATCCTTAACCCCTCGGAGCCTCATACTATAAAATCAAGATAAAGATAAATGCCTGCCCTATCAAGTAGTTGGAAGTATTACATGAGACATGTATGTAAGGCATTCAGCAACATCCTTGGCACAAAATAAGCACTTTAAATCTATGAGCTATTTATTATTATTATTATCATCATCATTATGTTGATGAGGAAAAGAAAAGTAATCCAATCATTAGAGCACCTACTTTTTCAAGAAAATTCTTATCTCCTCAAATTGAAATATATGTATTTTTTTAAATCAGAGCCTGCAGTTGAAATGCGATGATAACCATGATACAAGGAATAGGGAGATAATGGCACTATAAATTAAATGGATTACACTGAATGGTATATACATCAGTGCTCACACTTACTACTAAATTCACTTTTGCATATCCTTAACATGCTCTTTTTAGTTAGAAGAGAGCAATAGCCATTACAGCTTAACCTGAGGTTTTCAAGGGAATCTTTAGTTACTAATTAGTACACAAGAGATCATTTTTCTCTTTATTATGTAAGCATACAATTTATGCTAAATTATAAGTTTCAACTATAAGTTTCAACTACGGCTCATCTGGAAGAAAATTTAATCTTTTTTATTGTTTCAACTTTCCAATGTGAATAGCACAGATTACATATATAACAGACAAACCCTTAGTCATTTGAGTCTGACTATTAAATTTTACATAGAAGGTATCTGAACTCTAACCTCCTCCCTGGGTAAAATCATTTCCTATTCCCTCAATTCTTGCTCTTCAAAATGGAGAGGGGCAGCTTATTTCCAAGCAGATGGCACTAAGTAGAAGTTAGTTAAGGATAACTAAAACATTTACATCTTTTCCATTTTTTAAAGAATAAGATATGGGGCACCTGGGTGGCTCAATCGGTTAAGTGCTGACTTTGGCTCAGGTTATGATCTTGCAGTTTGTGAGGCTGAGCCCCGTATCGGGCTCTGTGCTGACAGCTCAGAGCCTGAAGCCTGCTTCAGATTCTATGTCTCCCTCTCTCTCTGCTCCTCCCCCACTCATCCTCTCTCTCTTGCTCAAAAATAATAAACACCAAAAAAAGAAATTTTTTAAAAAAAGAGTAAGATATTAAGGGGAACCTGCATGGCTTAAGCATCCGTTAAGCATCAACTCCAATTTCAGCTCAGGTCACTTTCTCAGTCATGAGACGGAGCCCGGGATCAGCCTCTGCACTGGACATGGAGCCTGCTTAAGAATCTCTCTCCCTCTCCTTCTACCCCTTCCCTACTCACGTGTGCACACATGCACGCTCTCTCTCTCTCTAAAAAAAATTTAACTAATTAAAAGGAAAAAAAGAATAAGATGTTAATACCAGAAATTGGGGCCAGAAATAAGGATCAAGCAGACATGTTTACTCTGCCATCTTTACTATGGTTCTGCCATCTTTACTCTGATTCTAACAATTTAAAAATTTAAATTTTTGAAAAAATTTTCAAAACCCATACATACACTATTCTGCTGAATTCTTTTATAGTAACACTCTATACTGACACCACTACAGATGCCAGAAGCTTGGCCACACCCCGATCTTGCAAGCAGTCCCTGATTTTGAAACATAAATTTCAACAGCTATGTTTGTAAAGGAATGAGCAACTATATGGATCCCCTCCTTCTTAGTGGCTGCCAGGAAAACCTGGGATACTTCCCTGTGCAACTGGTCCCTTTACTGGAGGTTTGACAATCCTGTTCCCACTACTGAAGGTTGATACATGAAGAAGGAAAGTAAAAGTACCCTCTCAGTGCTGAGACTGCTCTGGGGGAAGGTCTGCTCCTGGCATATCACAGTGAAACTCCAAAAGTAGTGGTTAGGTTCTACAGTACTATTAGTACTAAATTTCAGCTACATTATGGGTTAAATAAATTACAGAGAAGCAGTGAGATACGATGGAAAGAGCATGAACTGTGGAGTCAGACAGACCTGGGTACGAATCCCGGCTCGAACATTTACTAGCTGTGTGAACTTGGGCAAGTCAGTATATCTCTCAAAGCCTCAGTTTCCTCATCTGTAAAATGGGGGAAATTATCTACCTAGAAGTGGTTTTAAGAATGAAATGAGGCCTCAATAACTGTTAGTTCCCCTTCCCACCCAAAATGCGTTTCTAAAAGCTATCCTAGAATGCAACATTTGTAAGAGTGCTTTATGGAAAAAAAAAATGTCTTCTAATTGCTCAAAAATTTAGAATTTTTCTAACCTGTACAACACAACCTATTTATAAATTAGATGCTCACCTTTATTTTCTATCTTTAGTGATACAAAGATATCACTTAATGGAAGAGATATGAAAAGACAGCGAAAGTGAGATCAATGTTCACTACTAGTGCAGCACCAGCTTCTCACTGGTTCCAATGGAAAAAACTACAACTGTATATTAACTTTTTTCAAAAAATTCATTACAAAGCACTTTTAACTCACAGTGACAATGATTTCATGATATAAAATTATTGAAACAGTAAGTTTAGTTATTTAGAGATTTGAATGTCTTCTAAAATGATAGTACTAAATGCTTTTACATTTCAAATACTACTACTGCTAATATATTTAAACAAAGAATGGCACCACATATTTTTATCAATACTACATACATAATTTAAAATATATTCACCACTGGAAGAAAATAAATTTCCACATTCCTTTTCAAACACTAACTCTTACCTCTGCATTTTCATGACCTTCCAGGGTCATACAAATATCCAGATCACTATCACGAAATCCAAATCCATTCTTAGAAGAGCCAAATAAGCACAATCTGGCCTTTTCTAAGTAAAGGAAAACAAAAGTAAAAAATTTTATAATTTGCAGGAAAGAGAAGTCTTCTATTACTTACTAGTGGACTAACATAAGATGATCTTGTCCACTTTGACAGCTTAACTTACCTTCCATTGCCAGATATACTGAGAAATTCCAAAACATTCATCTAAAGCCCAGTTCTTTTGCCCAAGTTCCCACAACCCATGTTTCTAACTACTGTTTACATTTTTTCCAGACATCATAAATTCAACAAGTCAAAACTGAAGCTTCAACTTTACTCCAAACCTACTAATGTTCCTACAATCCCTATTCTCAGCAAATAGTATTTTTATCTACCCAACTGCCCAAGTCAGAAATAAATGTGTATTCTTAACATCACTCTCTCAGCTTCTACATCCAAACAATCACCAAGTCCATTAGCTTCTTTCAACGTAACTATCTCATAAATTCATCTACTTTTTTTCATTCTCCACAACACTACCAATAGTAAAATTTAATATTTAGAGATTTACCTCTTAGAAATTAGTAAGCTAGTTTTTTCAGGGCACAATTCAAGTACTTTTACAAATATCACCTTAGTACATAGAATTAATTCTCCTCCCAAAGTGAGTGATCAATCCATTTGATATAAATTATGATAGGATTATCCTTTCATATTTAGTGTCAGTCAATAACAGGTACCACTTCAAAGCTGTGCCTTAAGTGGACTGGATTTCTCTTCATATTAATTCTTGTAGATTACACAGTTAGGTAACAAATTCTGTATTTTCAAAACCTAATCCTCCAATTCAATTCTGATGTCCAACTTGAAATTTCAATGGCAACTGAGAGACATAAAAGAAGCTAGGTTCATCAGCAAATTATGTGCATGAGCTAAATATAACAGACTTGGATTTGGTCAGTACTTTATATACTAGCAAATATAATCTTATATAATGATTATCTTTCATAATACAAATTCATTCCATTATAAATCAATTCTTTATCCTTTCCTAAAATATCTGGCCTCAAAATTCTTGATTCTTCACCCCCATGCCCAAAACCTATTCCTTCTACTATTTTTGCCATCTCAGTTAAATAGTACCACCCAACTATTCAAGTAAAAGCTTTGAAACTATCTTTGACTCCTTTTTTTCTTCATATCTAACATGTAAAGCTTCAGCAAGTCATATTGGCTCTACCTTCAAAATATGTCCTAAATCTGACAACTTTTCATCGACTCTTTCAGAACATTATTATGTCTCATCTGAACTTCTACAACAGCTAGAAAGCTAGAAAGCAATATTCCACTTGCTTCTATTCTTATGGACCCATACTCTATTCTCTCAGATCATATCACTTAAGTGTTAAAACCTTCCAGAACCTTCTCATTAGACACCAAAATTCGAAGCAACATCTATAAGGCCCTAATGACTCAATCTCTAGGCTACCTCTCTGACCTCACCTTTCTATTACAGTCTACCTCACAACTCCATTCCAGACCCACGGACTTCCTGCACAGCCTTCAAGCATACCAAACATAATTCAATCTTGGGGTATCTGTTCTTGCTACTCTTTCTCCCTAGAATGTTCTTCTCCTCATTCATATAACTTGCTCCCTCATATTATTCACGGCTCTCTTCAAATGTGACTTTATCAGACAGAACTACCATATTAGTAGAGAAAAATACTCTATCACTATCCTTTTAACTCTTGTACTTTAATAGCATTTATTATTTCCTGATATTAAACTATATACCTATTTGTTAGTTGACTGTCTACCCCTCTTAATACAAGTCTTAGGAAAGCAGCTTTCACCTTCTGTATTGGTACTGTATTCCTAGCACCTAGTTTAGTACCTAACTATAACATTCAATGAACATCTCTAAAAAACAAAACTCAGACTAGGTGGCTACTATAACAAAAACACTCAATTTTTAACATATGACATACCATCATATTCTTTTTGAATAAACTTTTCCAAGCCAATTAAAATTTGTTCTCTGTTGTGTTGTTCAGAAAAGGGTGGTGATAACTCATCTAAAAAAAGAAAAAGGAAAAAAGTAAGGAAAATGGAATCTGAAAAGGTCTTCCAATTTTTACCCTAAACTCTACTTTAAATTTCATTATTTGTTAACTTCTCTGACTTTAAAATTGTAAATATTACTAGGGAAGGAAGGAGCAGAGGGAGAGGAGAAAAATAATTTTTATAGGTCTATGTACATTTCACATGATCATTCCTTATGAAATATCTGCAAAATATACTTCTACAAATTATTTAATATTGTTTGCTGCAGACATTCTGCTCCCTCCCATAAACATGCTGTTTTTCCTAAGTCAATACTCATCTTGTTATGTGAGGTACGTGACCCATTCATACCTAGCAGTTCCCTCAAATACATGGTCAAGATTCACATCTTCTCTATAAACTGCTTCGCCCAACCACAGCCTTCAATGACTTCTCCTTAAATGAATTTCCTTAGTTCTCCAAAATACTTGCCAATTTCTAGTAACCATCCAATTTTCTAGTTATTCCATTTATATTCACATTATTTTTCCAAATAAGACCAAATATTCCTAAGAGTAATCTTTTTTTTTCCTATCTCCTCCTCTAGACTCATCCCCAAGAATACAGTAATGGGAACAAATAAGTAATTTACTGTAATGATGTAAACTAATATTCAGCTTTTAAAAAACAAATGTAGCATCTGTGGTTGCAAGTTGAATCCAGGCATACCTCATTTTATTGCACTTTGCTTTATTGCCCTTTGCAGATACTGTGATTTTCACAAAATGAAGTTCTATGGCAACCCTGCACTGAGCAAGTCTATCAGGCACCTTTTCTCCAACAGCATCTGCTCACTTTATATCTGTGTCACATTTTGGTAATTCTCACGATATTTCAAACTTTTTCATTATTATTATATGTTATGATGATCTATGTTCAGTGACCTTTGAGGTTACCATTGTAATTGTCTTGGGGTGCCATAAACCATACCCACATAAGATCACAAACGTAATCAATAAATGTTGTGTGTGTTCTGAATGCTCCACTGACCATCCATTTCCCCCATCTCTCTCCCTCTCCTCAGGGCTCTCTATTTTCTGAGACAAAGTGCTATTGAAATTAGGCCAATCAATAACCTTATTATGGCCTCTAAGTGTTGAAATGAAAAAAAATGTCACGTCTCTCACTTTAAATCAAAAGCTAGAAATAATTAAGCTTATAAGGAAGGCATGTCAAAAGTCGAGATAGGCTGAAAGCTAGGCTCTTGCACCAAACAGCCAAGCTGTGAATGCAAGAAGAAAAGTTCTTGAAGGAAATTAAAAGTGCTACTCCAGTGAACACACGAATGATAAGAAAGTGAAACAGCCTTATTACTGACATGGAGAAAGTATAAGTGGGTCTTAAGATCTCAAACCAGCCACAACATTAAGCCAAAGCCTAATCCAGAGCAAGGTTCTAATTCTCTTCAATTTATGAAGGCTGAGGTGAGGAAGCTGCAAAAGAAAAAGCTTGAAGCTAGCAGAGGTTCATGAGGTTTAAGAAAAGAAACCATTTGAACAAAATACAGCATCCTTTCTTGATTAAAAAAAAAAAACTCAAGAAATTAGGGATAGAAGGAACATATCTCAAGATCATAAAGGCCATATATGAAAGACTCACAGACATCCTCAATGGGGAAAAAAAGAGAGCTTTCCCCCCTAAAGTCAGGAACACAACAGGGACCTCCACTCTCACCACTGTTGTTCAACATAGTGAAGTCCTAGCCTCAGCAATCAGACAGCAAAAAGAAATAAAAGGCATCCAAATCAATAAGGAATAAGTCAATTTTCACTCTTTGCAGATGACATGAAACTCTACGTGGAAAAACCTGAAAAACTCAACCAGAAAACTGCTAAAACTGATACATGAATTCAGCAAAGTGGCAAAATATAAAATCAATGAACAGTAATCAGTTGCATTTCTATACACCAATAATGAAGCAGCAAAAAGAGACATCAAGGAACTGATCTCATTTACAATTGCACCAAAACTCATAAAATACCTAGGAATAAACCTAACCAAAGAGGTGAAAGATCTGTACACTGAAAACTATAGAAAGCTTACAAAAGAAACTGAAGACGACACAAAGAAATGGAAAAACATTCTGTGCTCATGGATCAAAAGAATAAATATTGTTAAAATGTCAATACTACCCAAAGCAATCTACACATTCGATGCAATCCCTATCAAAAGAACATCAGCATTCTTTGCAGAGCTAGAACAAAGAATTCTAAAATTTGTATGGAACTAACAAAAGGCCCTAAATGGCCAAAGTCATGTTGAAAAAGAAAACCAAAACTAGAGGCATCACAATTCCAGACTTCAAGCTATATTACAAAGCTGTTATCATCAGGACAGTATGGAACTGGCACAAAAACAGAAATACAGATGAATGAAACAGAATAGAGAACCCAGAAATGGACCCACAAATGTATGGCCAACTAATCTTCGACAAAGCAGGAAAGAATATCCAATGGAAAAAAAGGGAGTCTCTTCAGCCAGCGGTGTTGGGAAAACTGGACAGTGACATACAGAAGAATGAACCTGGACCACTTTCTTACCCCATACACAAAAGCAAACTAAAAAATGAATGAAAGACCTAAATGTAACACAGGAAACCATCAAACTCCTAGAGGAGAAAACAGGCAATAACCTCTTTGACCTCAACTGTAGCATTCTTACTAGATAGGTCTCTGGAGGCTAGGGAAACAAAAGCAAAAATGAACTATTAGGACCTTATACAGTTTATAAAAACCTTCTGCACAGCAAAGTAACAATCAACAAAACCTTTTTAAAAGGCAACCAACAGAATGGGAGAAGATATTTGCAAATGACTTACCAGATAAAGGGTTAGTATCCAAAGTCTTAAAGAAGTTATCAAATTCAACAACCAAAAAACAATAATCCAGTGAAAGACAGGAACAGACATTTTTCCAAAGAAAACATCCAGACGGCCAACAGACACATGAAAAGATGCTCAGTATCACTCATCATCAGAGAAATACAAATCAAAACCACAATGAGATACCACCTCACACTTGTAAGAATGGCTAAAATTAACAATTCAAGAAACAAAAGATGCTGGTGAGGATGCGGAGAAAGGGAAACACTTTTACACTATGGATGGAAATACAAAATGGTGCAGCCACTCTGGAAAACAGTATGGAGGTTCCTCAAAATATTAAAAATAGAGCTACCCTAAAACCCAGCACCAGTAGGTATTTATCCAAAGGATACAAAAATGCTGATCCAAAGGGCACATGCACCCCAATGTTTATAGCAATACTATTAACAATAGTCAAATTATAGAAAAAGAGCCCACATGTCCATTGACTGATGAATGGATAAAGGCGATGCGGAGTGTGTGTGTGTGTGTGTGTGTGTGTGTGTGTGTGTGTGCGCGCGCGCGCGCGCACACACACACGCCTGAGCGCGAGTGTTAAGTTTGGGTCATGAACTCATGGTTCATGGGGTCGAGCCCTGGGTCAGGCTCTGTGCTGACAGCTCAGAGTCTGGAGCCTGCTTTGGATCCTGAGACTGTCTCCCTCCTTCTCTGCCCCTCCCCTACTTGCACGCGTGCATGCTCTCTCTCAAAAATAAACATTTTAAAACATCAGAACAAAAGAGATGAGCATAAGGGAAGGAAAAATAAGATAAAAACAGAGAGGGAGGCAAACCATAAGAGACTCCTAAACACAGAGAACGAACTGAGAGTTACTGAAGGGGTGCTGGGTTGGGAGGATGGGCTAAATGGGTGATGGGCATTAAGGAGGGCACTTGTTGATATGAGCACTGAGTGTTATATGTAAGGGATGAATCATTAAATTCTATTGCTGAAACTACTGTTAACAAACTTGGATTTACATAAAAATTTTAAAAAAGAGAGAGGAAGCCATTTGAGTAACATAAAAGTGCAAGGTAAAGCAACAAGTGATCCAGTACATCTAGCTGAGATAATTAATGAAGGTGGCCACACTAAACAACAGATTTTCAATGTAGACAAAACAGCCTTATAGTGGAAGAAGATACCATCTAGGACTTTCATAGCTAGATGGGGAAAGTGAATCAACGTCTGCCTTCAAAGCTTCAAATGACAGGCCGACTGTCTTGTTAGGTACGGGCTAAGGTAGCTGGAGTCTTGAAGTTGAAACCAATGCTCATTTATCATTCTAAAAATCCTAGAGCCTTTAATCTACTACACCTGTACTTTATAAACGAACAAAGTCTGGACAAAAGAACAACTGTTTGCAACATGGTTTACTGAATACTGTAAGCCCCCTGTTGAGACCTACTGCAGAAAAATAAGATTACTTTCAACATATTACTGTCCACTGAGATTGTACCTGGGCACCCAAGAGCTCTGGCAAAGAACTATAGTAAGATTAATTTTTTCATGCCTGCTAAGCCAACATTCATTTTTCCACAGTCCATGGATCAGGAGTCATTTCAACTTTCAAGTCTTTGCCTTTAAGAAATCCATTTTGCAGGGCACCTGGGTGGCTCAGTGGTTGTGTCATGATCTCACAGTTTATGAGTTCAGTGCAGAGCCTGTTTGTGATTCTCTCTTCCTCTCTCTCTGTGCTTCCCCTGCTCACTCTTTTTCTCAAAATAAATTAAAAAACTTAAAAAAATAAATCCATTTTGTAAGGTTATAGCGTCATAGTGATTCCTCTTATAGATCTGTACAAAATAAACTGAAAATCTTCTAGGAAAGGAATCACTATTCCAGATGCCATTAAGAGCATCTGTGATTCATGAGAAATCAAAATAGAAACATAAACAGGAGGAGTCTGAAAGAAGTTGATTCCAACACTCATGGATGACTCTGAGGGGTTCAAGATTTTAGTGGGGGAAGTAACTGCAGATGTGGTGCAGAGAGAAAGAGAACTAGAATAAGAAATGGAACCTGAAGATGTGACTGAATTGCTGCAATCTCATGATATAACTTCAATTGATGAGGAGTTGCTTCTGAAGGAAGAGCAAATAAAGTGGTTTATTAAGATATATTCTACTCCTGAGGATGCTGTAAAGATTGTTGAAATGACAACAAAGGATTTAGAATATGACATAAACTTAGTTGATACAGTTAATAAACTTAGTTGATAAAATTGACTCCAACTTTGAAAGAAGTTCTACTACGGATAAAATAGCTACCTAAGGGGGTGCCTGGGTGGTGCAGCCAGTTAAGCGTCTGACTTTGGCTCAGGTCATGATCTCACGGTTCATGGGTTCGAGCCCCGCGTCGGGCTCTGTGCTGACAGCTCAAGAGCCTGGAACCTGCTAAGGATTCTGTGTCTCCTTCTCTCTCTGACCCTCCCCCGCTCATGCTGTCTCTCTCTCAGAAATAAATAAAACATTAAAAAAAAAAAAAAATAGTACCTAAGGGGGCGCCTGGGTGGCTCAGTCCGTTAGGCGTCCGACTTCGGCTCAGGTCATGATCTCACGGTTTGTGGGTTTGAGCCTCGCGTCGGGCTCTGTGCTGACAGCTCAGACAGTCTGAGCTGCTGACAGCCTGCTTCAGATTCTGTCTCCCTCTCTCTCTGACCCTCCCCTGCTCATGCTGTCCCTCTCTCTCTCAGAAATAAATAAAACATTAAAAAAAATTTTTTAAATAGCTACCTAAGGGCATCTGGGTGGCTCAGTCAGTTAAGTGTCTGACTTCAGCTCAGGTCATGATCTCACAGTTCGTGGTTTCGGGCCCCACACTGGGCTCTACGCGGACAGCACAGAGTCTAATTGGGATTCTCTCTCTCTCTTGTTGCTCTCTGCCCCTCCCTGCCTCAAAAAGAAATAAATATTAAAAAAAAAAAAACAGCTATCTAACAGCATCACATACTATAAAGAAATCACTCATGACAGGAAGAGTTAATGTGGCAAACTTCATTGCTATCTTATTTTAGAAATTGTTATAGACATCTGATCAGTCAGCAGCCATCAACACTGAGGCAAGACTCTCTACAAACAAAAAGACTATGATTCACTGAATGCTCAGATGATGGTTAGTATTTTTAGCAATAAGGCATTTTTAATCAAGGTATATACATTGTTCTTCTTTAGACACAATGCTCTTGGACACTTAATAGAAGACTGAGTAGTATAAACATAACTTTTATATGTACTGGGAAACAAACAAAAAAATGCACTTGATTCACTTTACTGCAATATCCACTTCATTGTGGTGGTTTGGAACCCAACCCACAATATCTCTGAGGTATACCTGTAGCTGAATTACAGGTGATTTATTATTATTTATTAAAGTGGTGAAACTATTCTGTATAATACCATAATGGTAATACAGAATACAATGCACTTGTGAAAATCCAGAGAACTTTACAGTACAAAGAGTGAACTTTACAGTATGCAAATTTTAAAAATATCATCTAGGTGGCTGGGGAATCTTAGGATGGAATGCAGGCTGTAACAAAAGAATCTACATGTGTAAAACAACTTCACTCAAAATGAAACACAAACTTCACTGTAAGACTAAGGGCAAAAGGACTATGCATAAGTACTATAATTGATAAAGCTATTTCCCATAGGGATAGATAACAGTTCTGATAATGTTATACATGTGTACTTAAATGGAACAATTGAATAAATGGGTAGCAGATGATGGGGGCCAGCTTTTTCACCGTTGGAGTGGGAAATTTACAGATAAACAGAAAGAAGAGCCTTGGATGAGCCATGTGGTAATGTATTCAAGTTGGAAACATCAGTACAAAAGTCATGTTTAACTTAATATACGATGGTCACATATAGAAATTTTCTCGCTCAGAGACAGCCTAGAAGCAACAACACCCAATAATAGCAAGAATGCTAGCCTCGAGATCTTGGTTTCTAATATTATTCTCCAATAAAAGGAATCAAGGCTCTTTGGAGAAATATTTAATTCTAGGACTGGGGCAGAAAACATACATGATGAGCCTATGAGAATATGTTGTAGAGCCAGAAAGTAAGGAAGGGCTTAAAACAAACAAACGAACAAGCAAACAAAAAACCCCACACACTGATGGAAGTATAAGTCACAGGAACCTACTGAAAGAATTCCCAATGGCCAAATCCAGAACAATTTGAGCAAAAAGATAAAGCAGCATTAGATGATAACCCAAAGTATAAAATATCCATGAATTCATATAAAGATATATAAATAAATGAATAAATAAAAACAAATGCAATGTACCGTATCTTAATAAAGCTGCTGGAAAAATGTGCCACAATCCAGCTGTTCAACTCCCTGGTATTACTCAAGAGAAATTAAAGTATATATCCATTCCCAGACCTGCACATAGATTTATAGAGCAGTTTTATTTATAATAATCAAAACTTAAAAATGAGTCAAATATGTATCAACAGGTGGATGGTAAACAAATTGTGGCACTTCCATATAATGGAAAAAAACTCAGCACTAAAAATGAATGAACCATTTACACACATAACATGGATGAATCTCAAAATAATTATGCTAAATGAAAGAAGCCAGGACCCCAACTCAGAAAAAGAGTGCATTCTATGTGATTCTATTTATAAAGAACTCTAGAGAAATCAATGTATAGCAATTAAAAGCAGGTAAGTGGCTGCCTGGCAAGAGGTTGGGATAGAAAATAAATGGGAGGCATTACAATGGGGAAGTAAATGTTATGAAATCAGAAATTTTGTCTGGGGGATAGCAAGTAATTTAAAAAAATATTTGTGAGTGAAGGTTTATCCCAGGTACACCATAAGTATTTGTTGAATACAATTATGTAAGGCTTTTCCCAAAATATCTCTATAGCCTTATCTCCCTCTATTATCTTTCTTATACTCTACCAAACCTAAAGCAATTATTTTCCCAAAGAAATTATACACCCTACACTTGTTTGCATAATTTCCTAGATGTGGAAAGGGAGTTCAAGATCCATCTCAAATGCCACATCATTAATCCCAATTCCTGTGTTCTACCCTGGTTAAAAGTGTGTTTGCACTGCATTTTGTTTACTACTACTACAGCATGTCATACATTCTGCTTCCAATTATGGCAATTTTTATACATATCATATATCTATCTAGAGCGGAACCATGCAAGAGCATTGCAGTGATGGAAATGTTCTCTATCTGACCTGTCCAATTCAGCAGCCACTAGCCACATGTAACTACTCACTACTTGGGCTGTGGCTACTAAAAATGAGGAACTTAATTTTTAATTTTATTTTAATTAACTTAAATAGTGGCTACCACATTAGACAGCACAGATCCAGAGTTGAAGCTCACATAATGGGACTCTATATTCCCTTTAGCATTTTACCACAGTGCTGTGCACTGAGTAGGCATTTAGTAAATATCTGTTGTTAGGTCTCTAAACTATTAAATAATCTTTCTTTTACCAAAGCAAAACAAAAGCAAACTGTTTTTAAATAAGAAAATAAATATTCAAAATCTAAGAAAGAAACTATTCACAATAGCTCTAGTAATAAAAGACTTACCAAAACATCTTTTACACACTAAATCAAGGATTTCCCGAAATCGATTTGTCATTGGTGGTAGAGGTTTTAGATCAATTTTTCTGAAATCCTCTGGACAATCATTTTTTGAATGGCCATCTTTTTTGCAGATGCTGCATACTATTGTTGGTGGCTATACAAAGGTAAAAAAAAAAATCTAATAATCTAATAAACTATTGAGGACTTCATCACCATTTAGAAAGCAGGTCCAAAAAGATTCTTCTATGTAACTCAATTCTGATAATCTGTGCTTTCAGGAGGTTTAAAAAAAAGCATTTAAGTAAAATGCAGTGTGAAATGTAAAAAACACATTTTTGAGCCAACCACTTTAACTCTTCTTCCCCACTAAAAAGGTATTATCAAGATTATATTTACCCAAATATGTAAGACACAGGAAATTCCTGAAGAGGAAATACGTATGGGTTAATGCAAACATTTTGGTCAGTTCCCAAGATGAAATCTGCGCATTAATTTTAACCTACTAAAATAATTAACAATGTAGATTAGAAAGAAATTTCAAATAAAGGAAAGAAGGAAGGAAGGGGGGAAGAGAGAGAGAAAGGAAGGAAGGAGGGAGAGGGAGAGAGAGAGGAGAGGAGAGGGGAGGGGATGGGAGGGGAGGGGAGGAAAGAGAAAGAAAGATTTTGAAGTGGCACCTTTCATTTCACTCCAAACACTTTCTATCTTCATAGTCACTTATAAACCCTCAATTTGGCTAGTTGGTTCAATTTATTACATTAGCATGGTACTCAAGAAACCAAACAGTAGGGCTGAACTCTAAAAATAACTTTGCTTTATATAAGGAATAACTCATATACAACAGCCACAAAGTTAACTGCAAACCCTATACCACCATTTAAAATGTATTCCAATGGTGTGGCACCCAGATGGCTCAATCAGTTAGGCATCCAACTTGGTTTTGGCTCAAGTAATGATCGCATGGTTTCAGGAGCTCGAGCCCCACACTGGGCTCTGCTGGTGTGGAAACCTGCTTGGGATTCTCTCTCTCTCTCTCTCTCTCTCTCTCTGCCCCTCCCCCACTCACAATGTCTCAATCTCTCTCAAAATAAACTTTAAAAAATTTTTAACTAATAAAAAACTAAATTAAAATAAAATAAAATGTATTCCAATGGACTACCAGACTGGTAGCTAAAACAGTAAAAATGTATCCCAATTACCTGAACAAAACTCATAGTGAAGGAAGAGCAGTACTCCTTTCTTTACTGTAAAATGCCTAGATCACAGACAGCTTTCTCCTCCGAGATTAGCTTAGACATTTACCTAGCCATGAACTCTGATGCAAATTATATATACAAAATCCTCTACTTGTCTCAATGCTGCGCTAAAGGCTAATTAACAATACCACAGAATTTCTCTTAGCTTTTCAAAACTTCTTTTTAAAAGACGTATTTATCAGAGAATACTAGAAAATCTTATATATAACTAGAAAAAAATTTTAATTGGAGAAACAGTTATCTTAAAATAAGTTTCCAGGGCACCTGAGTGGCTCAGTCAGTTAAGCATCTGACTTCAGCTCAGATCATGATCTCACTGCTCATGACTTTGAGCCCCACACTGGACTCTGTGCTGACAGCTCAGAGCCTAGAGCCTGTTTCCAATTGTGTCTCCTTCTCTCTCTGCCCCTCCTCTGCTCACACTCTCTTTTTCAAAAATAAAATAAAACATTAAAATAAATAAACATTAAAAAAAAGATAAGTTTCCACCACTGGCTGGGTGGCTCAGTCAGTTAAGCATCTATCTTCAGCTTAGGTCATTATCTCGAGGTTCATTTAAAGCCCTGTGTTGGGCTCTGTGCTGATGGCTCAGAGCTTGGAGCCTTCTTCAGATTCTGTGTCTCTCTCTCTCTCTCTATCCCTCCCCCATTCATGCTCAGTCTCTCTCTCTCTCTCTCTCTCAAAAAATAAACATTAAAAAAAATTTTTTTAAGTATACACTGCAGTTACATAATTAAGAAGCTTTTCTAAAAATCTGCCATTTAATCCATCCTTTCTACAGCCCATATGTCCTAAATACAGCAACCTAAAAAAAATGCAATAGAGGTATTCTTAGTAATTAGGTCAAAAATTTTAAAGCTTGTCAATAAATAATTATCAATAAAATAATAAAACTGGATAACCTTCTAGATTTTTAAACAAATACTCTACCGACTTCGGCTCAGGTCGTGATCTCGTGGTTCATGGGTTAGACCAGAGCCTGGAGCCTGCTTCAAATTCTGTGTCTCCCTCTCTGCCCCTCCCCTCCTTGCACTCTGTCTCTCTATGTCTCAAAAATTTAAAAAAATGTAAAAAAAATGAAAAAAATTCTACTTGATTTACACATGACCTATATAATCTTTTTTTCAACTTGGGTGCTGATATTTCAATTATGTAACCTACATTTGAAGCAATGTGACTTAGCTAAACCTTTTTTTTAATGTTTTATTTATTTCTGAGAGAGAGAGAGAGAGAGAGAGACAGCGTGAGCAGGTGAGGGTGAGAGAGAGAGGCAGACACAGAATCTGAAACAGGCTCCAGGCTCTGAGCTAGCTGTCAGCACTGAGCCTGATGCGGGGCTCAAACCCACACACCATGAGATCATGACCTGAGCCGAAGTCAGACGCCCAACCGACTGAGCCACCCAGGCGCCCCTAAACCTTTTTTTTTATTAACAAAGTAGTTACTGTTTATTTTCTGTTGCTGGGGTATTTTGTTTTCTATAATTTATGAAGTTGAAGTTCAGACTCTCCCACTTAAAAAGTAGAAAAGTTAAGACTCCGTTAATTCATAAAGGATATGCCAGTATCCAAAGAAAAGCTCAATGGCAGAGACAGAATCTGAATTCTTTCCATTTTTGGTTCCTGATCTTAGTTTCTGCTCAACTATCTTTATTAAATTTATATTCAAGGGGATCAATGTGGCTCAGTCAGTTAAGTGTTGGACTCTCGGTCTCAGCTTAGGTCATGATTTCACAGTCTGTGAGTTTGGGCCCCACATCAGGCTCTGCGCTAACAGCATGAGCCTGCTTTAGATTCTGTCTACTTCTTTCTCTGCTCTTCCCCTGCTTGTTCTCTGTATCTTTCTCAAAATATATAAAAACTTTAAAAAAATTTATATTCACCCACCCCATGGGAAAAAAACAAAACACCTTTAAAGTAAAATACTATTAGAATTTACACACCTTGTAATTTTCTTTGTGGAATTAAATATAAACATATAAATATAAAATAAAATTTAAGATAATTGCTGCCTTTGCCAAACTGATATTCATAAAATATCTGATGAATCCTTTCATATATGAGAAAGTTAAGCATACCAAACTAGTAAGAGTGCTGTAACCTTTTGAGATTTTATATACATTCTTTAAAGACAACTATAGGAAAAACTGTAGACAGGAAAAGTGAAAATATACACCAAAATACCAATGGAAAATAACAGTCTACCCTCATAGAAGCTATTTTTACATTTCTGAATCTAAAAACTATAAATACAGTCATACAACAACCACAAAATCTTACAGATTGTTTACAAACAGTATCCTACCTTGCCAGAGGTTAAAATAAACTTATCAAACACATAATGTAATTCCTGGGTGGGGTGATTATCATCATCATTAAAGTCAGAAGCATCTTCTGTAGCTTTGCAGTTGGAGGAGGTAGCAGATGTGTCAGTGCTCACAATCTGATGTGAACTCTCTGTCTCTATACGTGACCGGCAGTCTGTACCAGTGGATTCATCTGGGTCAGGGGATTTATAACCAATGCAATTACACTGGCTGAGTTCCTTTTTTAAACAATTTTCTGACGGTGCTAAATCATCTTGTTTCTTAATTGATTTTGGCTCTAATTCACTGCCTCCACTGGTAGAAAGAGATGAAGATTCCTGTCCAAGTTCAGCCAAATCTAGCTCGTTTACCAACAAACTGTCATCTTCAGTAATACATCTCTGTGATGTACAATCCATTTCATCATATTTATCAGGCTGACCTCTTTCTGCATTTATTTTTTCTGTGCTTTCTCCACGTAGAATACAATTGGATGCCGTATTGTCAGACTTCACTGGTTTCTTATTGCTCATTTTCCCCTTCTCTTTTTTCATGGAATCCACTGTAGATTTATTTCCACCCCTCCTCTGAGGACAGGCAAAATACCGATAAGCTGCCCTGAATCTCTCCACAACGTATTCATAAACAAGCTGGCTGTTTAAGCTCCGAGCAACATTCCTCTTAACTGAAAATGGATCTAATAAAAAAGGAAATGGTCAGTAACTAAGTATCTATTAGCGAACTACAATTCCAAGCTTACCCAAACACATTGAAACTAATATACTGTCAGCACAGTACATTCTTCCAAGGCTTTTTTAACCTAATGTCGAAGTGAGAGTTCCTACAAATTGAGTAGGAGAAATACAAGAGAAACATCTTTACCTTTTTTCTGCCATAAAATATAAAGTTAAAAGGAAAAGAAAGAAAAGAGTAATAATAAGGTTAACTAAGGAGAGAATGGCCAAGGAGACCAACTCAATAATTACACAATTTTTCAAAACTTATTTAAGTAATCGCTACACCCAACTCCTGACTCTGAGGTCAAAACTTGTATACTGTTTCAGGCACCCCAGTAATTACAAAATTTCAATGATAAAGTTGGTAGAAAAAGCCATACCATTTAGACCTTCGTAAACTGTTACTGAATAAAATTTTTCAAACCTCTAGGACCCATTAATAATTTTCATCTCATCATAATATTCTTGAGCTACATGCTCCTTGCAACTTAAATAAAAGATAACCTAAAACTCTCAAATCTTCAAGTTAAAAAATACTGATTTTGGGGTGCCTGAGTGGCTCAGTCGGTTAAGCTTCCAACTCTTAGATTTCAGCTCAGGTCTTGATCTTGTAAGACTGAGCCCTGTGGAGGCAATGTAGCCTGCTTAAGATTCTCTCTATTTAGGTGGGGAGAGGGAGGAAGGCAAACTATGAGAGACTCTTGAATACTGAGAACAAACTGAGGGCTGATGGGGGTGGGGGAGAAGGGCAGGGGGGTGATGGGCATGGAGAATGGCACTTGTGATGAGCACTGGGTGTTCTATGGAAACCAACTTAACAATAAACTATGAAAGAAAAGATTCTCTTGCTCTGCCCTTCCCCCGCTCATGTATACTCACTCTCAAAAAAAAATTTTTTTAATCCAGTCTAAATTGGGTATGCTGAAAAAGCTTGTATCAAGTACATCTTCATTATTAAGAAAATATAAAAGACTTCAAAAATACTTATGGGTTTTTGGATTTTATAAGCCTAAGATACAAATATGCCCCAGGAAAAAATAATAAATGGATGACATCCAAAAGACAATGAACATTTTCTCTACTATTGAAGATTATTAAGTAAAAAAGATTAACAGGACAGGCTTCAGATTGTTAACAGGTTTGGTCATCTGTTACTTTTTGCTGTTACCTAAGTCCACAGGCTGCTCTCTAAACCCAAAAGCCTTTCCTGGTCTTTTTGTCCCTTGTAGAAGAAAAAAACACAAGAGAAAACAAATTATAATAGTTACAGGCTTCAGAGCTCATTTATTTACTATATGTAAGTGTACAAAATGTGAGTAACCGTTGGAATACATTAGAATATTTGTGGGTTCAAGGGTGTCTGGGTGGTTCAGTTGGTTAAGCATCCAATTCTTGATTTCGGTTCAAGTCATGATCTCATGGTTCATGAGATCGAGTCCCGCATCAGGCTCTACACTTATAGAGTGGAGCCTGCTTGGGATTCTCTCTCTCCTCTGTCTTCCCCTCCTCTGCTTGCTCTGTCTCTCAAAAACAAATAATATATTAATATTGTTAATATTTTCCTAATTAATTTTTTAAATATATTTGTGGGTCAGGGTGCCGGAGTGGCTCAGTCGGTTAAGCTTCCCAACTTTGGTTCAGGTCATGATTCTGCAGTTCATGGGTTCGAGCCCCATGTCAGGCTCTGTGCTGACAGCTCAGAGCCTGGAGCCTGCTTCAGATTCTGTCTCTCTTTCTTTCTGCCCCTTCCCCACTCATGACTTGCCTCTCTCTCTCTCTCAAAAATAAGTAAAACATTCAAAAAAAATTTTTTAAATATTTATAGGTCTAAGAATCTTAGCCGAAGAGAGGACTGAGGGAACAGAATATGTAGTCTAAGCAAACTAAAATGATGGACAGAAATTCAATCCCTTATCTATAAAACTGAGTGAAATGCTGCATGATTTAAATTTTCTAAAAACCATTCTATTAATTTGCATCTCTAAAGATCTTAACATTCTTGGGATTTAATACAAAACTTTTTGTCAACATCAATTTTTTTTCTTAAGAGCAATCTTTTTTATCTTTAGCTTAGCCATATTAAACAGCTGAGGTACTTTTTTTATGTTTTTGAAGTACACCTGACATACAATTTTACATTATATCGAGGTGTACAACATAGTGATTCAGCAATTCTGTAGTTAATGCTATGCTCATCAGAAGTGTAGCTACCATCTGTCACCCTACAATACTATTACAACACCACTGGCTGTATTCTATATAGATATACTCCAACGACCTACACATTCCATAGAGATGAGGTTAGATGACAATGAAAAACTGTATTTTAAAATTATACTCTAACATAATTTTATAACAGAAACTTATAGGAATACTATAAGATTGTTTTGAATAACTATTCTGTGTGTCTATATTTTTGAAGTTTTTCATAACTAAAACATAAAAATAAAGGCATGTTAATAAGCTAATAACCCTAACCAATATAGTATTTATAAATTGGAAACCTTAAAATAAGTATTAATCCTATAAAACTATCATGGACTTGATAAAGAATTTATCTAAAATATATAATGACAGCCTGGTGGCATATACAGTGCTATAACGCCAAGGGATATAATTTATAGCACGGTATTAGAGACAGATCATCAGTAGCACACAAAAACATATTCTCCAAATGAAATATAACATATCACCTCACCTTCAATGGCTATTCGCCTTTTAGGCCAATTTTTGTTTTCTCTTGTTAAAATATCTTGTATCCGTACACATATGACATATTCTTCCAAAGCAAAATCCAGTGTGTAAAATTTTAGCAGCTCTAACCATAATTGTCCCAGGGATACCTGATTTGGTGTTCCCAATGTTAAAGGAGACTAGAAAAGAAAAAATACTTTTCATTTCAGCTTCACAAAACTTTACAGAATCATTGAATTTTCAGTTTGAAAAGACCTAAGAGATTATCTTTACTAAAACTGAGGCATAAAGAAGTAACTTGCCAAAAAGAAGTTTGGGAACACAGTCCTAGTTTTACTGACTCCTAGAATTTTATGTTCTTCCCAATAAACCAGTGATTCTCAACCTTGGCTGCACATTAGAATCACACTGGGACCATTACAGTATACTAAATACCTGAGCTCCATACCATTCCTACCTCCCAAACCCTTCCCAAGATTCTGATTTAACTGACCTGGGTTATGTACTAGGTGCTGAGATTTTTAAAGCCTCCTAAGTGATTTTTAAAGCCTCCAAGGTTGCAAACCCCTGCACAGCAACTACTATAGGTCCTCATTGCAGTAATTACTTTAAAAACCTAAGTAAATGCCATGGGCTTTCAAAAGCTAATTCCTTCATTTGGCAAACTTTATTTAGAACCTAGTATGTCCTGTGCTGGGGATATAAAAAACAATGAGAGCTCATGCTTAAACATAATGGTCACTATGCATCATCCACACCTTTAAGTGCTGCACATATAGTAACTATTAATTCTAAGAATTCTATGAAGTAGATACTACAGGGAGGGCGAGGGTTTGACTCAAGACCACCTGGCTACTGAATTTGTTGCTAATCACTATACCTACAATATTACCACTCAAATAAGGTGAGGTCCTCCTTCACAGACTATTAGAAGAGGAAGAGACAATTTAACAATTAAAGACTCTGTGCTAAAATGGGCCNTCTAAAGGAATTAGCTAGATGAAGACTGGCGAAAAGTGACCACCAAGGAGCATAAAGACATGAAATAATCATTCGCTAATTCAATTCTACAACTATTCATTGAGTACCTTACTATGTGCCAGGCACTTGGGATATATCCATGAAAAAAAAAACAACCCAACATCCTTGCCTTAGTGCACTAACAAAAACTCAATAAGTAAATTACACAGCAAGTTATAGAAAAAGAAAAGTGCTGTGGAAGTAAGAGAAAGTCAAGTAGGTTCAGTAATAAGGGGATGGGAGTATGGAGTAGGACATGGTTTCAGTGAAATAGAGTGGTCAGGATAGTCTCGGTTAGAAGGTATCATTTGAAGAAGAGGGAAAAGTGTTCTAGGAATAGGGGACAGATAGACCAAACACACTAAATAGGAGTGACTAGCTTTAAAAAGAAAACCATGAAAGCCAGCGTGGTAAAGAAGGGAAGAAGAAGAAAACAAAGAACTACTCAGTTAAAGACTCCTCAGCTTTTATTCTAAATTAAATGAGAAGCAACTGAAAGGTTTTGAGTCTGGAGAGGAGGGAGGACATGATATGACTTAAATTTTTGAAGAACCATTCCAACTGCTGTGCTGAGAATAGACTACACTTGACCTTGAACAACATGGGGGTTTAGAGGCACTGACATCTATGCAATAAAAAATCTGTATATAACTTTTTTGATTTCCCCCAAATTTAATCACTAATAGCCTGTTGTTGGGGGGGGGGGTTGTTTAACATGTATAAAGTGGTCTAAGTCTGGTCTATTCTTTTTTTTCTTTTTTTTAATGTTTATTTATTTTGAGAGAGAGAGAGTGCAAGCTAGGGAGGGGAAGTGAGAGAGAGTGGAGAGAGAGAATCCCAAGCAGGCTCTGCACTGTCAGTGCAAGGTCCAACATGGGGCTCAATCCCATGAACCGTGTACTCATGACCTGAGCCAAAATCAAGAGTCGGATGCTTAAATGACTGAGCCATCCAGGTGCCCAACTAATATCCTGCTCTTGACCAAAATGCTGACCAATAACATAAACAGTCAATTAACATGTGTTTTGTATGTTACATTTATTATTTACTATATTCTACAATAAAGTAAGCTAGAGAAAAGAAAATGTTAAAAAAATTATAAGGAAAACACACTTATAGTACTGTACTATATATAAGAAAAATCCACATATAAGTGGACCTGCAGAGTTCAAATCCATGTTATTCAAGGGCCAACCATATAAACAGAAATGGTATATGCAGGGAAACTCATATAAGGCCACAGTGATAATCCACGCCAAAGATGACCCAGAGGTTTACAGTGGAGGTGCTGAGAAGTGGTCAAATTCTGAAAATATTTTGAAGTAGAAATGATAGGATTTCCTGACAGACTTGATATGGGGTATAAAAGAGAGAAGTAAAGGATGATTCCAAGGCTTCTGACTGAGTAACTGAAAGGACGCAGTGCCATCAACTGATGCAAAAACTGCATGTGGAGCAAGAGGAAGTCCAGGAGTCCAGGCATGTTAAGTTTGAAGACATCTGTTAGAAGAGGGCCTGGGTAGCTGAGTTGGTTAAGGGTCTGACTCTTGATTTCAGCTCAGGTCATATCTCACACTTCATGAGATTGAGCCCTGTGTTGGGCTCTGGGCTGGCAGTGTGGTGCCTACTTGTGATTCTCTCTCCCCCAGCCTCTCTGCCACTCTCCTGCTCATGCACATGCATGCAGGCTCTCTCTCTAAATAAATATTTTTAAAAAAAGACATCTCTTAGACATCTAAGTACAGACATAATATAGGCAGTTGGAGATACAACTATACAGTTCAGGAGAGAGGTTTGGCCAAAGATTTAAATTTGGGAGTACCATACACATGGTATGTAAGACCCATGCGACTGGATGAGATCACCAACGGAGAGCAAATACAGAAGAAAGGTGGTGAGGGGGTCAGACCGAGAACTGAGTCTAGTTTCCAACACTAGGAAACTAGAGAGGAAGAGAGAAGACAAAGACAGCAAAGGAGACGGAGAAGAAATAATCTGCCATGGGTGTGCTACCCTGAAAGTCAAGTTAAGAAATTTTTCAGAGAAGAAAATAATCAACTGGTAAATATGGCTGATAAGTCTAAAGAGATAAAAATTGAGAAGTGACCATTGGATTTAGCAATGTGGAGGATAATGACATTTGATGATACAAGTTTTGGTAGACTGATGAAGGCTGAAGCCTGAATGTAATGAGTTAAGAGGAAACAGAAATCACAAACAGTGAATACGGACAATTCTTTCAAAAAGTTATACTGCAAACGGGTGCAAAACTAGGAAGGAAAATGATGTCCTTATTTTGCCTTAAAGTGGGGGGGAGTGCATGGGTGGCTCAGTCAGTTAAACATCTGACTCTTGATTTCAGTTCCGTCATGATCTCAGGGTTTGTGGAGCCTGCTTAAGATTCTCTCTCTTCCTCTCACATACTCACTCTCTCTCTCTCTCTCTCTCAATAAATAAATAAATAAATAAATAAATAAATTTAATGGGAGAAATAAAAGCATGTTTGAGTCCATAAAGAATGAAAAATTGCTAACTTAGGAAGGAAAGAGAAGAACTGCTAGAGTAATGTTCTAGTACAAACAAGAAGGGATGGGATTAAATACACAAGTGTAGAAATGACTTTAGATAGCAACTTGGGAAGTTCCTTTATGAAAGGAGGCATCAAGGCAGACAAGTAGCAAGCAATAGTCACAGTGTGTAAAAGTTCTTTTGATTGCTTCAGTTTTCTCAGTGAATAGGCAAATGCATTAGCTAAGTATTGGTGGTTTGAGGAGAGAGTAGAAAGAAGTCTAGGAAAGTAGGAGTGTTGAAAGGACCAAGAATAAATGTTCAGGAACTACATAAAATTCAATATAGCTAGAGTAATCATTTCAGTAATGCTTACATTTCTGTAATAATAGGTCTATTTCAGAAGACTACATACTTCTGGAGGACACAATCCATGGTTATTGATCTTTGCCTCTCAAGCCCTCAAGATAGTGTCTGGCACATAGCAGGTCCTTAATAAATGAATGTTGAATGATTAAATAAGCAAGCCACCCCCTAGGGGAGGAAAGGGCCTTTATTTTTCCACCAATCTGGCAAAAGTATTCCCATATGCTAAAGTTTTGGTCAGAGCCCAAGTCCTGAAGGAAATTTTCCTTGTCTAAATGAAAAAGATACAAAGAATTACCATGACATGATTCAAACAATACACATCTTCCAAAATGAAGTATAAATTCATTAGGGAATCTCAGTACTGAAAAACTAAACCAGATCAACCCCTCACTTTACAGATGAGGAAAATGAGGCCAAGAGGCTTACGCAAAGTCAGTCCAGTCAATCTACTGTTAAAATAGCTTCAATCGAAGGTATCACAAATTCTACAGATAGAAAAGCCAAAAACAAAAACAAAAACAAAAAGCTTACTTTGCCATGTTTTTCCTTCATGGCATTACTTTGGTTGTCTGTTTCTGTCTTCTTGGTATCATCTTTTGGTTGGTCTGCCTTAGCTTTGTTTTCCTCAGCAATTGAGTTTTTCTCAGTTGCACTACTTGAATTACATTCCCACTTCACAAACTTCTCTTCTACTATGCCCTTCAGCTGAAAGTCATCCATTCTTTTTGGGTCAAAGCCTTCAATCTATATAAAAAGGCATTCCAAATTGGTAGTGGAAAAATTATTTCAAAAAAAAAAAGATGGACAAACAGACAAACCAGAATTCCAGCTTAATATGTTTGAACAGAGCACTCTTCAAGAGCAAACTACATATATACATGCAAATATATGTCACAAATTCATGCTTACCCAACTTCCAAGTAAGCAAGGAAGAAGAGGGGGTTTTCTTTGTTGTAGAAAAAACATCACCATTAAAGCAAAACAGTAAGAAGGGATTCCACCATCAGTCTGGGAGTCAATATAGCATAACTGCAAAACGAAGGGGGAAAAAGTACTGCCAATTAGCTTTAATTTTCTTTGTTTCCCTCACAATAGAAGCAGCTGTTTTCTCGCTATAATCACTGAAAAATGTTTAAACAATGAAAATTATAAGGAATGATCTGATATCTCTCTACCCTGAGATAAATATTAATATATTGGTGATCTTTCCATTCATTTCTTTATTGAATATAAATAAATAAATATATATATATATAAATATATATATGCAATACATATTTTAGTTTAATGGAATCATATCATACATAGTGTTTTACTGTGTACACATTTTTAAAATATTATTTTATCTTCTTCTTCTGCCTCACTGTTAACAATCTTCTATATACTCTTTTATGCCTTTTTCTATATATATACTCTAACAACCAAATACAAATATTTCTATTTTCTATACAAATGCAGGAAATATTTTATTTTTATTTTTGTTACAAATAGTTTATTGTCAAATTGGTTTCCATATAACACCCAGTGCTCATCCCCACAAGTGCACTCCTCCATACCCATCTCCCCCTCCCTCCCACATCCATCAGTCCTCAGTTTGTTTCTCAGCATTCAAGAGTCTCTCATGGTTTGCCTCTCTCCCTTTCCCCCCACCATTTCCTCCCTTCTTCTCCCCCATGGTCCTCAGTTAAGTTCCTCCTAATCCTCCTATACGTGCAAACATATGATCTTTGTCCTTCTCTGCCTGACTTATTTCATTCAGCATAACACCCTCAAGGTCCATCCATGTTGCTACACATGGCCAGATTTCATTCTTTCTCATGGACACTTAGGCTCTTTCCATGTTTTAGCTATTGTTGAGAGTGCTGCTATGAACATTGGGGTACATGTGCTCCTATGCCTCAGCATTTCTTTATCCCTTGGGTAAATTCCTAGCAGTGCTAATGCTGGGTCATAGGGGAGTTCTATTGTTAGTTTCCTAAGGAACCTCCACACTGTTTTCCAGAGGGGCTGCACCAGTTTGCATTCCCACCAACAGCATAGGAGGGTGCCCGTTTCTCCACATCCTTGCCAACATCTAGAGTTCTCTGATTTGCTCATTTTAGCCACTCTGACTGGCGTGAGGTGGTATCTCAGTGTGGTACAAATGCAGGATATATTTTATGTTTATGTCACTCTTACCAAAATTGTATATTATACACATGTCTCTATATATTCTGTATATATTCTTCTCCCTTAATAATGCACCAACAAAGTTCCTCTAAGTCAATTAGTACATATCTAATACATGTTTTAAGTTTATTTATTTCTTTATTTTGAGAGAGAGAGAGAGAGAGAGTGTGGACACACTGACATGCGTGCCCCATGTGGGGCTCAAACTCTCAAACCATGAGAGATCATGACCTGAGCTGAAACCAAGAGTCAGGCACTTAACCAACTAAGTCACCCAAGCGCCCCATCTGATACATTTTTTTTTAAATACTTATAGTCTATGATCTGGATGGCTACTCAACAGATTCCCCAGCAAAGACATTCATACTCTGTTTCCAATTTCTGCCACTTTAAGCAATGCTATAATATTTATCCTTATATACATTTCCTAATAATTGGAGACTATTTATATGAGCTATATTCCCAGCACTGTTTACGGGATTTAAAAATGTGTGCTATCTCTAAATTCTAATATATAAGATTGTTTTCCAAAATCACTATAAAAAATTCCTCTTTTCACCAGTAACATGAGTATACACATACGCTTTCCAACACTAAGTACTACCACTTTTTAAAAATCCCAATAGGATGTGTAAGATATAATTATATAATAATTACTTCAATTTGCATTTCCTCAATGCTAAGACATTATACAATTTCATAAGTTTACTAACCATTTAATTTGCTCTTTTCTGAACTGCCTATTGAAACTTTTATCAGCTTTTTAAAAACTCTTGGTAATTCTAATTGAAATTACTTGTACATCTGAAAACTAAAAGGTGATTTTACATTTTAGAGGTACCATCTCCCTATCTGAGACTTTTGTATCTTTACATTTTCCAAAAATTTAGGAGCTGTCATCAATTACTCACTTCCCCTCAACTCTCATATCCAATACCTCTGCAAGTCCTACCTCCAAAAGCATCCCAAATCAGTCTGCTATGCTTCATATCCATTCTAATCCTGCACAAACCATTATCACCTCTGGCTGATATACTACAGCAGCCTGCTTACTGGGCTCCCTGTTTGTAATCTTTACCCCAAAAAGATCTTTTCAAAAGCATAAATCACATCAAGTCATACACCACTTTTAAAACTCTTCCCGTGCTTTCTCACTGTAATGAAAATCCAAATTCCTTACCACAGGAACTTTCACTCTCACTTGCTTCATTCGGGCAACCTCTGCCTTTCTTTCTTTTCCTCACAAGCTCATTCATACCTTAGAAGCTCTGAGCTATTTGTTGGATCCCATTCCCTCAGACTTTCAATTGGCTGGTTACTGTTGCACTGAGTTTAAATATCACTTCCTCCAAAAGACTTTCCCTAACCATTTAGTATAATGTCACTCCTGCATCACATCTTCTCATTTTTATAGAGAATATCTACCAGATATTGTGTTACTTATATATTTGTTTACTGGCTGATTCTTCCACAAATATGTAAGCTTCATGATAGGAGGACTCTACATAATCTTGCTAGAGGTTTCCAGCACCTAGAATAGTATCTGGCCCACAGGAAGCATTTAACAAATGTTTGCTGAATAAATGAATTTGTTCAGATTTCGCTTTTAGCTTTCAAAAGTGAAATAATTTTCTTCTTACTATAATTTTCTTCCTGTATCTTTCTTATTAAATTTATTCTTTAGTATTTTATAATTTGTGACACAATCACAAAGATAATATTTTTGTTTCCACTCTACCAGGGTTTTTTTATGGCACAGAAAGCCTACCTATTATTGCGTAGTCATCTTACAAATTCCCTTATTGATCCCAATAGTTTGTTTTTTTTTTAAATATTTTTATTTATTTCTAGGAGAGGAGAGAGAGAGACAGCGTGAGCAGGGGAGGGTCAGTCACAGACTGAAACAGGCTCCAGGCTCTGAGCTGGCAGTCAGCACAGAGCCCGACACGGGGCTCGAACCCATGAACCGCGAGATCATGACCTAAGCGAAAGTCGGACGCTTAACCGACTAAGCCACCCAAGCGCCCCTCCAATAGTTTTTTTTAAATTTTTTAAATGTTAACTTATTTTTGAGAGAGAGAGACACACATACAGAGTGTTACTGAGGGAGAAGCAGAGAGAGGGAGACACAGAATCTGAAGCAGGCTCCAGGCTCCGAGCTGTCAGCACAGAGCCTGATACAAGGCTCCAACCCACGAACCACAAGATCATGACCTGAGTTGAAGTCAGACGCTTAACTGACTGAGCCACTAATCTCAATAGTTTTTTAACTAAAGTTTTGTAGGTATACAATTTTATCATTAATAAATTTTATTTTTTTCCAATATTTACATTATTTCATTTCATTTTCTTACTGTACTTTTTAAATCTCCCAAAACAATGTACAACTTCACTGGTGAACTTCTCTATAATACTCCTAATTCTAACACATATGACTTGATTAATTCACTGTTTAAAATGATTTTTTTTAGTAAACAATCTTTATTATTAATTTCCATTACTAATTAAGAGTTTTTTTAAGAAGAACATGCCTTTTCAGCATCCATGTTTTTCCATTTCAAATTGTTAATGTAATAAATTATGTTAAGAGACTCCCTGATATTAAACCATTCATATATTCCTGAAATCCTGCATAGTTGTGGCATATAACCTTTTTTGACACATTAATATATTCCACTTGCTTATATTTCATTTAGACTTTTGCAGTTATATCAGTAAGATTAATCTATACTTGGATTTTATTTTACTTTTTATTTTTTCTCTTATTTAGATAATAAAGATAATAATCACTACAGTTTAATGGCTTGCTAAATTTAAGAATGGCTTAATAAATTTAAGAATACAGGGTCCCAGCCAACTCAGTAAGTAGAGCATATGACTCTTGATCTTGGGGCCATGAGTTCAAGCCCTATGTTAAGTGTACGAGTTACTTAAAAAAAGAAAACAAAAGAATATAATTTAAAATGAAAGGATAAAGAATACTTATATAAAGAGCTTCAATCTGGGGCACCTGAGTAGTTCAGTCAGTTCAGTGTCTGAGTCTTGATTTCAGCTCAGGTCAGGATCTCACAGGTTCATAAGTTTGAGCCTTGTGACTAACAATTCCACTTAGAATTCTCTGTCTCCCTCTCTCTCTGCCCCTCCCTTGCTTGCACACATGTGCACACTCTCTCTCAAAATAGATAAACATTTTTCAAAAATTAAATAAAACAGAGGGGGCCTGGGTGGCTCAGTTGGTTAAGCATCCGACTTCAGCTCAGGTCATATCTCACAGCTCGTGGGTTTGAGCCCATGTCAGGCTCTGTGTTGACAGCTCAGAGCCAGGAGCCTGCTGTTCAGATTCTGTGTGTGTCTCTCTCTCTGCACCTTTCTTGCTCACACTCAGACTCTCTCTTTCTCTCCCAAAAATAAACACACATTAAAAAATATTTTTAATTAAATAAAATAAGAGCTTCAATTATCCCACTAGAATAAATTCTCATTTCTCCAGATTACTATGACAGGAGTCATGCCTAATGACTAAGTCAAGTTAACTAGAAACTTTTTTGCAACTGTAAGGAACTGTTTATGTATGCTGTTAACACTAATGGACATCTCATAGAGAAATAACATTACGGTAGTTTAAGAGCGAGCTCTTAAAACACATTGATCATAGCCAAGCTGTGGGAATAACCTTAAAGTCTATCAACAAATAAAGAGATGAAGAAAAATTGGTATATAAATACAATGGAATCTTATTCGGCCTTAAAAAGGAGAATTCTCCCGTTTGCAATAATGTGGATGGACTTACAGGGCGTTTAGCTAAGTGAAAGAAACCAGATATAGTAAGATAAACACTACTCTCCCTTATATGCAGAATCTAAAATAGCCAAACTCAGAGGAACAGAGAGGTTAGACTGGTGATTACCAGAGGCTGGGGGAGAGGGAAATGGAGAGAGTTTGGTCAAGGGATCTAAAACTTCAATTATATAAGATGAATAAGTTCTGGTGATATAATGGATAGCATGGTGACTACAGGTAATACTGTTAGTATATAACTAAAATTTGCTAAGAAGGTACAGCCCAAGCATTCTCACCACACACACACAAAAGGTATCTATGAGAGGTAACAGACTGGTGATTATTTCATAATTAATACATATGTCAAATTATCAAGTTGTACAAGTTGTATTTATTCATACAATTAAAAAAAAAACCCTAGGGATCTCTTTTTTTCCTTGTATGAGATTATTTTTTTATTGCCTGCCAGTTGGTCCTCCAGAATTTTTTAAACTAAATTATAATTGACACATGTTACATTAGTGTCAAATGTACAACACTGTGATTCAACAACTCTGTATGTCATGCTATGCATACTACAAGTGACTGTATTGATTATGGTCCCCATGCTATACCTTTCATTCATGTGATTTATTCATTCTACAAATGAAAGCCTGTAGCTCCCACTCCTCTTCACTCATTTTGCCCAACACCCTACCCTCTTCTTCTCTGGTAACCACCAGTTTGTTCTCTGTATTTATAGGTCTGCTCCTGCCTTTTCTTTGTTTTTTAGATTCCAGATATAAGTGAAATCATCTTGTATTTGTCTTTCTTGCCTAACTTATTTCACTTAGCATAATGCCCTCTATGACCATCCATGTTGGCGAGATCTTTCTTTTATAACAGCTGAGTAATATTCCAGAGAGAGAGAGAGAGAGAGAGAGAGAGAGTGTGTGTGTGTCTGGACACACAAACAATTTTCTTTATCCATTCGTCTATCAATGGATAGTTGTTTCACTCCCATATCTTGGCTATCGTAAATAATGCCAATAAACACAGGGGTGCATATGTCTTTGGAGTGTTTTCTCTTTCTTTGGGTACACACTCAGGAGTGGAATTACTGAACTATACAGTACTTCTAATGTTAAGTTTTTGTGGAGCCTCCATACTATTTTCCACAGTGGCTGCACCAATTTACATTCCCATCAACCTTGCAAGAGGGTTTCTTTTATTTCACAGTCTCACCAACACCAGCTATTATCTGTTTAATCAGACAAGGTATAATGGTGCTTTTGATATGCATTCTCCTGATTATTAGTGATGTTGAGCATCTTTTCATCTGTCTGTTGGCCAGCTGTATGTCTTCTTTGGAAAAATGTTAATTCAGGTCCTCTGTCCATTTTTAACTGGATTATTTGGTATTTTGGTATTGAGCTGTAAAAGTTCTTTATACATTTTAGATATTAAGCCCTTAACAAATACATCATCTGCAAATATCTTTACCCCTTCAGTAGGCTGCCTTTTTGTTTAGTTGATGGTTTCCTTCACAGTACAAAAACTTTTTATTTTGGTGTAGTCCCAATAGTTTATTTTTGTTTTTGCTTCCCTTGCCTAAAAAACAAAAACACATCTAGAAAAGGGTTTCTAAGATCAATGTCAAAGAGATTACTGCCTGTTTTCTTCTAAGAGTTTTATGGTTTCAGGTCTCACATTTAGGTCTTTAATCCATGTTAAGTTTGTTTTTGTACATGGTATAAGAAAGTGGTCCAGTTTCATTTTTTTCCATGTAGCCATCTCCAGGAATCTCTTTCAGATGTCAAATACTGCTACAATTAACTTTTTTCTTTAAAATTTTTTTTAATGTTTGTTTATTTTTGAGAGAGAGAGAGTGAGAGAGTAACAAAGCATGAGTGGGAGGGGGGCAGAAAGAGAGGAAGACACAGAATCTGAAGCAGGCCCCAGGCTCTGAGCTGTCTGTAAAGAGCCTGACGCAGAGAGCTTAAAAACCCTGAGATCATGACCTGAGCCAAAGAACGGAGTCCCCTAGGTGCCTCTAATTCTTATGTTAACCACAAAAAAGTGACTCTGAGTCAGGAATCTTGACTATAAAGGACTGATAAGGCTAAATAGTTTTAAAAGGCTTGACTAAGAAACTTCTATTAATGGAATGCTAAAGTTAAGAGAGAAGACAGCCAGAGAATAGTCAAGACCAATCTCATTATATCAGTTACAAGAATAAATTATATTCATATTCTAGAATTTTTCTGAACACTCAACTTGTAGAAAATCTGTGCTTTATTATAAAATGTACAATGTGGCTTAAAATCTCAAGATAAATAAAGCTGTTTTTAAAAAGTCTTTGAGAGAAACAATATACCAGGAATTATTTCTAGGTTTCTTACAATAAACTCAGAAAATTAAAACGATGAAAAAAGCTCTTTGCAATTAATACAAGTGCCAAAAATCAGACACACTGCTCTAGTGGATCTAATAGAAAAGAGCCACTCTTTAACCAGCTTTGTAGTGCGTTTTTTTAGTGTACTTCATTGACTAGTATGTTTAGAATCAATAGAAATTTGAGAAATCTTCTAAGAGCCATTTTAGGAAACATAGTTTATAGATCACATTTTTTTTCCCAAATGGAAATAACTTATATGAATATCATTCATATTCTTCTAACACGGTCTACTTAGTTGAATAAAAAAAATCTTAAGAAAACTGACACTAGTTTATAATAACTAAAACTTAGGGCGTAGTTAAGAAATATCATCCAAAGGGCTACTGTTTAAACCTTCATCCTTTATGAAGCCACTAACCTTCCCCAAGTTGGTACACTGAGTTTCCTGAATGCTAGCTATGTTTCATGTACCAGTCTTATCCCACACTCTGAGAAACCTTGGTTACTAGAGTTTTCCTCAGAGTTCACAATTTCATGGAAGAAAACAGATCATAAACAAATAAATATTTGTATGGCAAGTGGTAGTAAGTGCTATAAAAAAAATAAAACAGGGTAGAAACAGAGAGAATGATGAAGGCAATGCTATTTTATATAAGGGTTCCCTTGTCAGGGAATTCTGACAAGGTAAAATTTAAGCAAGAACTTGAAACAACTAAGAGAGTAACCATGCTGTATGTGGAGTAAGAACATTGTAGATGAAGGGAACAGCAAACACAAAGGCCTTCAGTTAAAAAAGCCCCAAACTTAGAATTTCTGACTGTTCCTTACCTGTCTAGCTGTTCCTTACTCAGCCAGCTGGTTCTGCCCCAATCCTGAGTTTAATCCTCTTATCAGAGTCCAAGCAAAAAATTCCAAGAATCCTCTAGCAGTTTTTGCTCTCAATTTAATCATTTCACCACCACTCCCTTAATCCATCTTCTTTATATAAGACTGAGAATTTACTCATCACTACTGTAACAAGTGATGAATACTATACTGATAAGAACACACACAGAGAGAGACTAAACACTCTCTCTCTTTAGTCTTTTGGACTGATCATAACAATAACTTTATCACTCCTCCTTACCTCCAATATGAAATAAGAGACAACAAAGGATACCAAAGCCTTTCAAAACTAATTCTAATTTAGGAAACAGATAACTGATTCTCAGCAGTTACCCAGAGCAGAAATTGCCGTAGGTTATCAGTAACTTAGAGGAAAGGGAACAATGTTCTGAGACAGATAGGAAAAAAGATGCTAACAAAAAACCTTGCAAACCTATGCATAATCTTACAACTTTAACTTACATTAAGGGTGAAAACTTGAGCCTCATTTGTTATGTGAAAGAGAATGCTTCTGTACTACATAAAAGGAGAATAATAAAATATATCAATTACTCTCTATGTCTAAGAGATTTTATTTTCATGTCCATAATCGAACATGCCACATTAATTCTGTCTGACACAGAACACTATTTTATCCCCATCTAGTATGATTTATCATAACATGTTAGTTCAGGAAAAAGCCTGAATTATATTAAAGACGGGTACTTTTTTCTTCTGTTCCACTTACCTTAGCCCAATAGCGAAAGGCTAACACCAAAGGAGTAAAGACAGGTTCCATCTTGCCAAGAGCAGCAAGTAAATCAGTAGTGAGGCATGCCATATCATTTCCTGCACTCACTCTACAAAGTAAACCACTGTGAATGAGAAAGAAGCAAATTTCACTGTAGTAAAACCTTAAGAATCAGAATATTCCAAATCCTATGCTTATTCTTTCTAGTTACCATATTTTAATACCGAGGAAGTCATAATAAAAACATATTTTAGATTGAGAGATAACTGGAAACTACAAATCATTTCCATCACTAGAGTTCCATATAAATTAAAGATGTTTTCAATACAATACTCATTTGTACTTCAGAAATGAATTTCAACCTCATTTAGTATTTAAATTCTTCAGAAAATACTTTCAAGGGGAGCCTGGGTAGGTGAAGTGGGTAAAAGTATCCGACTCTTGATTTCAACTAAGGTCATGATCTCACGGTTCATGGGATAGAGCCCCACATCAGGCTCTGTGCTGACAGTGCAGATCCTGCTTGGGATTCTCTCTCTCTCTCTCTCTCTCTGCCCCTCCCCAACTCGTGTAAGTGAACACACACACTCTCAAATAAAGTTAAAAAATAAAAAAACAAGAAAGAAAAGAAATTAATTTCAAAAGCAGCATTAGCATTCACCAAAATTTTATTTATATCACAGAAAAGGCATTGATCAATGTCAGGTAGCGTAACATAACTTCCTGGCTCATTCTTTTTGCTCTGTACTTCATAAAAAGAAAAAATGAAATACTGACCTAACCAGCTTTACTTCTTGACTCGAATTTTTCCTATCTAAGCTTTCATGATTTTACTGATATGCTACTTTTGAATTAGAAAGGATGTATATATGAACCCTCAAAGAATGTTTAACTGTAAGTGAAATAAGAGCTACGTTAAAGGAGAGACAGAATTACAGTAGAGATATTTGATGGCAGGGAGAAGAATGTATCTGAGGTTTCACAAAGAGGCAATTTGTTTGTTTTGTATCTACAATGTGTCCTTTTTGTGTACATGCTGTTAGTAAGCTTTTATTTTTAATAAATAGTATATTAATCTAAGGAGAAATCTAAAACAAAATTTTCTAGAGCACCTGGTTGGGTCTGTCAGTCAATTAAGTGTCTGACTCTTGATTTCAGCTTAGGTCATGACCTCATGGTTCATGGGATAGAGCCCCATGTCAGGATTCTGTCTCTCCTCTCTCTGCCCCTACCCTGTGCATGTACCCTAGTGTATGCGTGTTCTCTCTCTCTCTCAATAAATAAACTTTAATAAATAAAATAAAATAAAATAAAATAAATAAAGCACAACAAAACAAAATAAAATTTTCTGCCTTGGAGATGTTCAGTGCATATTTACTTGTTATTTCAAAAACTATTTTCTTTTCACTGTTACTAACCTTTTCCGATCTTTGCACACCACAACAGGAACTTTGGCATGAAAATCAGATTCCACATCTATGTATAATACTAATAAGGAAAAAAAATAAAACAAGTAAGCTATTGCCAACATCTCTCAAATATTTACTCTACAGTAAACATTAAGTGACAGTTTCCTTCTAAAAATCATTCACATTGTTCTTTGAGATAATACACACTCCATGTTATGAGCATCAACCCAAAAGAATCTCACTTCTCTTGGGGTCATTTGCTATATATCATAAACCACAGGCACAGTCCCAAATATTATCCAAAAAGTATAATCACTTTAAGAAGAAAGGTCTTAACATCTCTGAAAGTTTGAATATTTCCTAGTAAGTATATAATCTAGTCGAAGTCATTAAACCTTCAAAAATATGGCAAACAACAAACACCACTTACTTCTATTTCCAAAGGAGTCATGAAATGAAAACCTACAATGCTTTGACAACATAGCTGTTTTAAGTTATCCATGCAAGTAAAAGGCTAACTCTGCTGGCCCATTTCCTGTTACTATATGAAGAGTTTGCTCAATCAATCAAAGACCCTAAGGAAGAAGAGAGTAAAGCACACTTCCACTCTGAAGTCTTTCTCTACATCTCCCAGGAAGGCCCCTGGGAGATGCCATAAATGTCCAATCTAATGAAAATAGATAGTTTAATATTAATAGTTTAATATTATTTCATCTGAAGTTTAAAGAAAATCTCTTAGTAGTACTTGTTGGGATTATTAATTTATTAAAAAATCATGTGCTGAAGACTTATATGCCAGGAATCGTATTATGCATGGTTGGTATGACAATAAGACACAAAGAGCTCAAATAAGGGAAACAAACAGATAAACACATCCTGTAGATAACAAGACAGAGGTATTAAAGGAGTACAATGAAGGCATAGAGAAGGTAATAATTTTTGAATCAGACTGATTTTTATAAACCTATGTTATGTGACTTAAGATGATCGACTCATGTATTTAAAGTAAGTTTGCTAGGTTGATACTGTCCAGTGAATGTAAAGAGATAAAAGCTCTATATCTACCTCTTATGCATACTATGTTTTAGTTTTTGTGCAATAAGAGGCAAGTATTTATTAAGAAAGAAAACTATATTACAATCCCTTTACAAGATTAATTATATCAAATTATTCCCTTAAAAACTAATTTCCCAGGAAAACAGCCAATAAGATGCTGATAAATAATGGAGAGTTGACAGGACAGAGACAGAGACAAAGGAAGTTAGACTATGAAGTCAATGACAGGGTAAAGGAGGGTCAATAAGCTATCTTTTCTAAGCCAAACTGAAAATATTTTTGCCAGGTATTTGTAATTCATAAAATTTAAGATGACCATAGGATTAATAACAATCACAGCAGCAAAAATTTAATAAGAAGTTACTGCATGTAAACCAAGCACTTCTGAGCTGTGGATTAACCCATTTCATCCTCCCAACAATCTCCTCATCAAAAAGCACACAAATAATGTAGTGCTATTATTGGGCACTATATTGGGGTGCCTGGGTGGCTCAGTCAGTTAGACATCTGACATTTGGTTTCAGCTCAGATCATGATCTCACAGTTCAGGAAATCGAGCCCCATGTCCAGCTCTTAGCTGACAGAACAGAGACTGCTTGGGATTCTCTCTCTCTCCTCTCTACCCTGCCTCTGCTTCTATTCTCTCTCTCTCAAAATAAGTAACCTTAAAAAAAAGAAAAAAGACACTATCTTAGTGCCACTTTATAGATGAGAAAACTGAAGCATTAACACTTCATAATTTGTCAAAGGATACAACCAGTAATTGGCAGAAGTAAAATTTGAGCCCAGTTAAGCCTGCCTCCATATCCTGAGCTCTTAGACATTTACTTTTAACAAGAAAAGCAGTAAATAAAAAACAAGAAAAAAATATTCTACATTGTACTACATGACCTGGTTTAAGACAAATGTAATTTAATAACTTTTTTTATTTTGAAAGTATTTTTACCTATATGAAATATCCATTTTACATCAAAAGCAATCCAGACAGACAAGACAGACATGAGAAACTTACCAGGTATGATTTGGTTGATGTAATATAAATGATTAAATTATTATTTTAAGTGGGGGAAAAAAAAAAGTACTTAATGCATGCACACATTTTTCCCATAGCTCTCCTATAGTTTCCTTCATCAATGACTTCTTAATGATTACAGGTTTTCTGTCTTCTTTTACACAAGAAATCGCAATAACATTTTTATATTACCCAATAGACAGTACTTTTTAACATACCTATTTAAATATGATGCTTTTTATCTAATGACATGTAAATTTTATAGCAGACCTATTCAACCAATAAACGTTTATGTAATGTAATGACTCATATATGCTACAAGTGTTTAACTTGGTTAGCCATATATAAACAACACAGTTCACATACACCCAAAGAATTTTCTTTAGACAAATTAAAAAAGAAACTCACCACTTTTTTTTAAAATCCCAAGCACCTGTATCAGAAGATCTGGATGATTCATCTAAAAAAGTTCAAAGCAAATCAGTTTACTAATTTCAAAGTTCAATGTGCAAACATTATAGAGAATTCAATTTCATTAAATATTTAAATAAAACCATGCTCTGTATTTTAAGATGATAAAAAAAGAATAGTTAAAACACTTCTATAGTAATATATCTTGTTCATGGAACTAGAATCTAACAAATAATGTAGTGCTATTATTCCAGCAATATTTCTAGAATTAATAAGTTCATAGAATGAGAAAAGATTCTGGAATTTCACAGAAAAATAAATGAAAAAGGAATCAGTTTGCCAAATAACTGTTCAAGGGAAGTTGTTGAGATAGGAAATTTAAGAGCTACTGATAACAGGCAGCATGGTCAAACACCTTAGATTAAATACTACTTTAAAATACAAACTTGTCAAATGCTTAGTTTAGTATGTGCTTTGCTGCTATCTTAAAGTATTTAATAATCATATACTAATGGTAAGTAAATAACTGTATCAGATAAGAAGTTAAAACATCAAATTTTCACCTAAATCATTAATTTTCACCTAAGCATTAAATTATTCAATAACACGTAAAATGCCAACTATTTTAAATGTTTCATAGGTCAATAAATAATGTTAGCAGTGTTAATTACTTATTAAAAGTACCCATAATGTACGAGGCACACTATACAAAAATGTCTGGTATACAGCATCTTATTTAATATGAGAGTTATTATTACCACTGTTTTGGAAATTTAAAAAAACTGAGTCTCAATAAGGCAAAGTAACTTGCTCATTGAAGCCAAGACGTGAACACAGATGTATGATTTCAAAGTTATTCTCACTTTCTATACTGCTTACAAGTGATAATTATTCAACACAATCAAATATGTATAAGCATTTTCCTTTTTTTTCTTTACTGATTTCTTCTGCTTCCTTTTTCCTCTCCCTTATTTCTTGTATTCCACCTTTAGTTTCCAAAACCATATTTAATTACCCTACACACCAGAGTCTTAGAGTCTCCTACACCTTCTCTAAAAAGATAACCAATTAAAAATTACCAAATACTAGTTAAGAACCACATTAAAAAATGTTTTTATAATTACTTACCCTGGGAGGAAATTTTATATCTATATTAACATCACTACTTTTCAGAGCAAACTTAGTCAGAGACGAGCCATACAACCTAAGTGAACACTCTGGAAATAAAGGAAAGAATATCAAAGCATGAAATCGTGTGCAAATATGAGAAATTTCTTTAAAATGATGATGGGAAAATTGATATATTTCAATTCTGTGTCTTCCAATTCTAGTATATTCTTTTATTTATAGAAGAACGACATCCTTTCTAGCTGATCTACAAAAAAATAAAAATGTTTCTCAATTATGGGGTTCAGAGATAGAGAAGGAAGAATTACTCATAAAAGTTCAGTGTTTAAACAAAATATTAGTGCTTGCTTCGGCAGCACATATACTAAACAAAATATTAGTAACAGTTCATTTAGGAATGACTAGAAGTATGTTTAATATTTAATATGTAACAGTACAGAATGTACTAACCTAGGTATAGCTACTGTCACAAACTACATTTATTCATTCTTAGATATTTATATTTATGTAAGAGTTAACACTTTAAATGGGGAAGGGATCATAGACATTAAATGTCAATGCCCTTTAAAAATACAAAGTGAAGCCTCATCACTTGATATTACAAACCTAACTCCTCCCAAAAGAAACAATACAAAAAGGAAAAAAAAAACCCAAAGCACAAAACCCTGCAGTTTTCAAGATTTCACAGAACAAAATATACAGGAATAATAACATACAACTTACATCTTTTTCAAACTATCAAATACATTATTTCAAAAATCATCATAAGGCAAATTTTAAAAGGACCTCACCAGAGGGCAAGTTGAAAATAACATGATTGGGACTACTCTGGCAGGTTCAGTTTCTTAGAAAGTATGAGTTCATACTCATTTGTATAGATAAAAGTCTATTCTTCAAGTTCATAAAACGTCTGGAAGTCATTGAAGTCATTAACATCATGAAAACTTCCTTTCTGTCCATTTTTTAAAATGTTTTATTTTTTTAATTTGGGATCTACAGAGCACGCCTGGGTGGCTCAGTCAGCTAAGCATCCGACTTCAGCTCAGGTCATGATCTCGTGGTTCACGAGTTCAAGCCCTGTGTCAGGCTCTGTGCTGACAGCTCAGAGCCTGGAGCCTGCTTCAGACTCTGTGTCTCCCTCTCTTTCTCCCCCTCCCTCGCTCACACTCCATCTCTCCCCTTCAAAAATAAATAAACATTAAAATAAAAAATTTAAAGTAGACTCCACACCCAACATGGGACTCGAACTCACAACTCCAAGATCAAGAGTTCCAGGCTCTACTGAATGAGCCAACGAGGTGTTTGCATTTTTCTTCCCAAAATAGTAAATTATTTCTATATATAATTTAAATTAGTATTTAATGATTTTAGGTAGAAAATCACATTATAGAAATAAAAAGAGAAATGAAGGTGTTTTCCATTTTTTAATTTCAATTTTGTATTTTCTTAAAATCTCACAGATGGCTCCATATAAAACTATAATTTTGTCAACTGTCCAAAATCCCTTTGGTGATGAGAAATAAGTTTTATTTAACAGACATTTACTTAAATTCAATATTGATGCAAAAACATATTACAGGTTAAGCAAATATAATATTTACATAAATGTCTACAATAAACCTGGCACCACTCCTCCTTACATGAAAAACATAAGCTTTCTGTAAAGAAAGAGCAGTCAAAAAAAACAAATAAAAGGGCAAATTTTACTTGTAATGACCCTAAAGTAAATTAATTTTTTCCCATCATTGGCTATAAGAATCTTATTCAGTGACTAGCTAGAATGTATACACTGAAAATAATATAATTAAATGTCCACTCAGAAGTCAAAGACACTGAAAAAAATAAAATATAATGTTTGACCTATAAGAAATTTTTCTATATCTGACATTTTAAAACCCTTTTTTCCTCATTGTCATAATTGTCTATTTTCCTTTTCGGAAATATTTCCCAAAAAAATCACTTATAAAATAATTAAATTCATCTATTTTTAAGACGGAAAAACAAAGAGAAAGGAAAACATTAAAATAATTTACACCAAGCTTAACAGGAAGCAAGGGGAAAAGTTTTAATTTTAAAAGGTAAGCATAAAGTGTATCTGTACCTGGTAAAAATGTTGTTATAACCTTTGACATTTCCTCCACAATTTCCTGACGGACTCTGAGGTCATCATCTGTTATTCCATGTTCTTTTGCTAATTCAATAACTGCAACACTTAAAGCAGCCAAGTGGGCAGGGGACGGAGGTGGCAGAGAACGAAGCTCACTTTCTTCCTGTTTTTCCTATTAGTGTAACATTTAACAATAACATAAAAATTTTTTTTCTATTTTAATGTCCTTATATTTAGGATAGAAGAACATGAGTATATTAACAACAAATATTCACCTTCTATATGCCAGATTTAACTTAAGGCACCTAGGATATGGAAGTGAACAAGAGACAAAAATGTAAGTACTGGAATATTAAGAAGCCTTTGGGGGAAGTTGCTATTAAACATTAAAAAATAAATCTTGTTCTACTTTACTATCTGCATAAATTCTAAAATGCTGTATCAAAGCCACAATGTTGTAGGTATAACACTTAGCTGATAATTTTGTGGATAATTCTGCCGCAACAAAAAGACTGTTTTAGGTGTAGGAGAAAGTCTTAAGTCCTCTCTGATCTAGCATAAGATATCAGATTAAATGGTCACAGGAAAACATCCTAGACACTATCATTACATTTGTTATACAGACTACCATTTACAATTGATTTCTTTCTGTTCTTTTATTCAACACTAGGCAAAATGTTTCCCAAAACCCTGATTCTACTAAGTTTGAAAGACAATTTAAACCAAAAAGCTAAAGAGAGACTGACTATATCATATACACACGATTTTTAAAGATTGATTTATTATTCTGATTTAATTTTTTTTAAGTTTGTTTATTTGAAAGACAGAAAGTGAGAGGGGGAGGGGCAGAGAGAAACGGAGAGAGAATCCCAAGTAGGCTCTGTATTGTCAGCATGGAGCCTGATGCGGCTTGAATCCACAAGGGCTGGAATCCACAAACCGTGAGACCATGACCCAAGCCAAAACCAAGAGGGAGACACTCAACCAAGTGACACACCCAGGTGCCCCTATTATTCTAATTTTTTAAAAAATACATGCTAACTGCAAAAGCTATATAAAACATAGGAAAATATAAGGAAGAAAATCATCCACACAATCTCATCCTATTTTTTTTTTACCACAACTGAGACTATATCATTTCTTTAATATTATAATAATGCCACTTTCTGTTACATTTCAGTCAAGAGACATTCTCTTATTTTTTGAAACATGTAGTTCGCAATATATTGAAAAATCAAAAGTAGTTTGTTCACTCTCCTCCACCCCCTACACTACAGCTAAACAAACAAAGACTTTGGTCTATTCCTAATTTTATTCATTGTTACCATATTCAATCTTAAGTAAAGTTTACGTAAGGTACAGAAAATCAAACATGGCCATAAGACAACTTCATATTTTTTCTTCCAAGTTTGTATTTAAATTCTAGTTAGAGGAAATAGACAACAAATAAATATATGTATCATGTGAGGTAAAGCTATGAAGAAAAATCAAAGAGGGTGAAGGACTACAGTTTGATGGGCAGGGAATATTATTTTAGAAGAGTGGACAGAGTTAACTAAGCAGGTAATATCTGGCAGAAACCTAAAAATGAAGGAGAGCAACATTTAAATTTATGAGGCAAGAGCATGCAGACACAGAGAATGATAAATGCAAAGATTTGGAGACACAAAAGTACCTAATGTTATTTGAAGAGATCAGTGTGATGAAAGGGGTAACTAAACAATGAGGCTGAAAAGTTAACTAGAAGCCAAATATTGTATGACCTTACGATACTTCATAAGGACTTAAAACTTTTATTCTGAGTTGGGAAGCCAGTGAAGGGCTATGAGCAGGAAATAACATATTATGATGTGTGTGTGTGTGTGTGTGTGTGTGTGTGTGTGTGTGTTAAGTTTATTTATCTATTTTGAGAGAGAGAATTCCAAGCAGGCTTCACACCATCAGCACAGAGCCTGACGCAGGGTTCAAGCCCACGAACCGTGAGATCATGACCCAAGCGGAAGTTAAGAGCCAGATGCTCAACTGACTAAGCTACCTAAGTGCCCCAAATGTTATGACATATTTCAAAAGAACAATCCTGGCTGATAAATGAAGAAAGAATAGATTGGGGGGGTGGGGGGGGGCAAGAAGGAGAGGTAAACTGGAAAATGTCCAGGAGAAAGATGGTGATAACTTATACTAAAACAAAAAGAATAGAAGTGCCTGGCTGGCTCAGTTGGTAGAGCATGGGACTCTTGACCTCAGGGTCAAGCATTTGAGCCCCACACTGGGCACAGAGACTAGTTAAAAAAAAAAAAAAAAATCCAGGGGAACCTGGGTGGCTCAGTCAAAGTGGGACTTTGGCTCGGTCATAATCTCGTGGTTCATGAGTTCAACCCCTCCACTGACCTCTGTGAGGACAACTCAGAACCTGGAAACTGCTTCAGATTCTGTGCCTCCCGCTCTCTCTGCCCTTCCTCCACTTATGCTCTCTCTCTCAAAAATAAATAAACTTAAAAAAAAATTTTAAACTCTAGGGATGGTAATAGCTTTCCATTATTAAAAAGAAAAAAATTCCAAACAGAAAGAGTAGTGTGTGTGACAAATGACTCAATTTGGAATATATAATGTTTCAGGGTAAATTCTATAGAATTTGTCAACAGTTTGAACATGGGTGTAAATGAGAGAGATACATCAAAGACAACTCAAAGGTGCTTGTCCTAAGCAACTGGGTAAATAAATGATGGTACCTTCTGCTGAGATAAGGTAAGTTCTGGAAAGAATTAGTTTAGCCTAAAAATACCTGCCCAAGAAGTAAAAGCCTGCTAAGAATGAGTCTCCTATTTCTACCCTCTGGCCCTTCATCTCATTCCTCTTACATCTACCAGTTAGTCTCTTACTTTAAAACTTTCAATAAATCCTCAACAGAAGACTAGCAAACCAAATGCAGCAAAATATTAACTAGATTATATAGCATGACAAAGTGCAATTTATTCTTGGAATGCAAGAAGAGTTCAACATACAATAGTCAATCAATGTAATCACCATCTTAATAAAATGAAAGAAAAAAAATAACTTGGTCATCCTGACACAGAAAAAGCATTAGACTAAATTCACCCTTTTGTGGTTAAAAACAAACAAGAACCAAAAAACAAAAACAAACAAACAAAAAAAATGCTCACCAAACTAGGAATAAAAGGAAATGATCTCAACATAATAAAGATCTACATAAAAACCCACAACTAACATTAAACTCAATGGTTAAAGACTGAAAGCTTTTTTCTCTAAGATCAGGAACAAGTCAAGAATGCCCATTTTCAGGGTGCCTAGGTTGCTCAGTTGGTTGAGCATCCAACTTCAGCTCAGGTCATGATCTCACTGTTCATTAGTTAGAGCCCCACATTGGCCCTACGACAGATACTCTGTCTCCCTATCTTTCTGCCCTTCCCTGCTCACACTCCCTCTCAAAAATAAAACAAAACAAAAAAAGAATGCCCATTTTCACCACTTCTATCCAACACATTATTAGAAGTGCTAGCCAGAGGAATTAGGCAAGAAAAAGAAATAATAGGAGCACCTGGGTGGCTTAGTCGGTTAAGCGTCGACTTTGGCTCAGGTCATGATCTCACGGTTGAGTTCGAGCCCTACATCGGGCTCTGTGCTGACAGCTAGCTCAGAGCCTGGAGCCTGTTTCGGATTCTGTGTCTCCCACTCTCTCTGACCCTCCCCTGCTCACACTGTCTCTCTCTCTTTCTCAGAAATAAAAACATTAAAAAAGAAGAAAAAGAAAAGAAAAGAAAAGAAAAAGAAATAATAGGAAACTAATTTGGAAAGGAAGAAATAAAATTGCCTCTATTCACAGATAACAATCTAATATGTAAAAAACCCTAAAATGCCACAAAAAAAACTGTTAGAACTAATGAACAAATTCAGTGAAGCAGCAAGATACATATTAACATGCAAAAATCAGTTCCATTTCCATATGCTAATAAAGAATCTGAAAAGGAAATTAAGAAAACATCTCCATTTAATATAGCCTCAAAAAGGAACACCTGGGTGGCTCAGCTGGTTAACCATCTAACTCTTGATTTTGGCTCAGGTCATGATCTCACAGTCATTAGATTGAGCTCCACACTGGGGCTCCACAGTGAGTGTGGAGCCTACTTGGGATGCTCTCTCTCCTCCCTCTGTTCCGCCCCTCATTCTCTCTTTCCAAATAAATTTAAAACAAATAATAATAATAAAATAGCCTCAAAAAGAATAAAATACTTAGAAATTAACCAAAGAAATGAATGACTTTGTACACTAAAAACAATAAAAGAGTTAAACAAAAAAATACAGGAATAAATATAGACATTCCATGTTCACAGACTGGCAGATTTAATATTGTTAAGATAATGTCAATACTATTCAAAGTATTCTACATAGTCAATGCAATCCCATTAAAATGGGATTGATGTTTTTGCAAAAATAGGAAAATTAACACTAAAATTCTGACAGCATCTCAAAGGACCCTAAACAGCCAAAAGATTCTTGAAAAAGAACAACAAAGTTACAGAATTCACATTTCCTGATTTTGAAATTTACTCTAAAAGCAACAGTAACCAAGACAGTATGGTACTGGCATAAAGACAGATGTACAGGCCAACAGAAAAAAACACATAGCCCAGAATTAGACACTCATATATATAGTCAAATGGGTTTTTTTTTTAATTTTTTTAATGTTTATTTATTTTTGAGAGAGAGAGCATGAGCGGGGGAGGGTAGAGAGAGACGGAGACACAGAATCTGAAGTAGGCTCCAGACTCTGAGCTGTCAGCACAGAGCCCGATGCGGGGTTGAACCCACAAACCATGAGATCATGACCTGAGCTGAAGTCAGTCACTTAACTGACTGAGCCACCCAGGTGCCCTTATAGTCAAATGATTTTTAATAAGGATGCTGAGACTATTCAATGGCAAATGGATTGGCTTTTCAACAAATGATGCTAGGAAACCTGGCCACCCATATGCAGTATAGACCCTTATCTTACACCAATATACAAAGATCAGTTCAAAATGGACCAAAGATCTAAATGTAAAAGAAAAATTATAAAACTCTTAGAAGAAAACAGAAAAGTATCATGATACTAGATTCGGCAATGATTTATTGGATATGAAACAAACAACAAAAAAAGACCCAGAGAAACTAAAGAAAAATTAGACAAATTGGAATTTATGAAAATTAAACTTCAATGCATCCAACAACACAATTAACAGAGTAAAAAGGCAACCCACAGAATAGGAGAAAATATTTGCAAATCACATATATGATAAGGGATTAACATCCAAAACATATAAAGAACACCTAGGGGCACCTGGGTAGCTCAGTCAGTTGAGACAAAACCAAGGGCAAAGGGAAGAGGGGAATGAAGAATTACTGTTTAATAGGTACAGAGTTTCAATATGGGATGATGAAAAAGTTGTACAGATACACAGTGCAGATGGTTGTACAATCATGTGAATGTACTTAATGTCACTGAAGTGTAAAAATGGCAAAAATAATAAATTTTATGTCATATATGTTTTACTACAATAAAAAATTTTTAAATGGCACCAAAGAAACAAAAAACAAAACACCTTCAATGGCACCAGTAAGATAATGCCCCATTTTTTAATGTGGAATATACAGCAATTTGGTTCTAGCTTGCCTTTTTTTTTTTTTATTTTTGAGAGACAGAGAGACAGAGCATGAGCAGGGGAGTGGCAGAGAGAGAGGGAGACTCAGAATCGGAAGTAGGCTCCAGCCTCCGAGCTGTCAGCACAGAGCCTGACAAACCTACAAACAGTAAGATCATGACCTGAGCCAAAGTCGGACACTCAGCCGACTGAGCCCACCCAGGCGCCCCTTAGCTTGCCTTTTAAAGCCCACCTCCAACCATTCTTCCTACTTCTGCTAACATTTTACGCAATATCCACAGTTATAGTCACCAGCCATCAAATACTATATGTGCTATTGGGCCTCCATGCCTTTACTGATTTTGTTCACAAAAGCCTAAAAAGGTCCTCAACACTCTTTTTTATATTCATCTGGTGAAACTCTAATCTTTGAAGCTTAAATGTCAAATATTCTGTGAAGGCTTCTTAATGTCTTTCCCTTCCAACATAATAAAACACTCTCCTTAATTCATGATTAATAACATGCTCTGAATTCCACCACTCTTTACCTTCTCAGGTCATCAACTCATTCTCTTCATTTTAAATATTGCCCCATCTACTGGTCTGTGCTTTCATCAAGTAAGCACTCTCTACCTCCACAAGAGCAGCAACCACTACCACTTAATGAGTACCTATCATGGGCCCAGGATTGTATCAGGAGCTTTACAGATGTTATGTCACTTAACAATACACCTCCGCAAGGGGGATACTGTCAAAATTATTTTATAGATAAAAATGAGGTTTACAGATGTTAAATATCTTTCTACAATCCCAGGGTGGAACTGAGAATAAAATCTAACTCTAACTCAAAAGCTTATGCTCTTTCCACTTCCATTTAAATAATTAGTCAACAGGGGCACCTGGGTGGCTCAGTCGCTTAAGCGCCCGACTTTGGCTCAGGTCATGATCTCATGGTTCATGAGTTCAAGCCCCGCATCAGGCTATGTGCTGACAGCTAGCTCGAAGCCTGGAGCCTGCTTCAGATTCCGTGTCTCCCTCTCTCTCTGACTCTCCCCTGCTCACACTGTGTGTGTGTCTCTCTCTCAGAAATAAGTAAAAACATTAAAAAAAAAAAAGTAAATAATTAGTCAACAAATAGAATTGAGCAACTATGTGCCAGGCACTATACTAAGCAATGGAATTATAATGGTAAAAAAAAGATTGCATATAATCCCTGCCCTCATGGAGCTTATAATCAAGAGAGAGATCAAGATTAATCAAATGATTATTTAAGTTAAAAAAAAAAAAAATTAAAGCTGTCAGGGCACCTGGGTGGTGAAGTCAGTTAAGCGTCTGACTCTTGATCTCAGCTCAGGTCACGATCTCAGAGTTCATGAATTCAAGTCCCACATCAGGCTCTGTGTTGATGGTATGGAGCCAGCTTGGGATTCTGTCTCCCCTTCTCTCTGCTGCCCTTCCTTGTGCTTTCCCTCTCTCGCTCTAAATAATAAACTTTTAAAAAATTAAAAAATTAAAGCTGTGAACTGTGATGAAAGTTCTACTATGCTGTATTTTTTAAAAAATGCTGTGTGCTACTCTAGCTATCAATTTTCTTTTCCTTCTTTCACAATGAATTTTCCTGAAAGTTGAATCTATAGAGCTTTTCTTTAACCTGCTCACTTAAAACTATGTCACTGGGGCACCTGGGTGGCTCAGTCGGTTGGGCATCTGACTTTAGCTCAGGTCATGATCTTGTGGCTCGTGGGTTCGAGCCCCACATTGGGCTCTGTGCTAACAGCTCAGGGCCTGGAGCCTGCTTCGGATTCTGTGTCTCCTTTAAAATAAAAATCTCCTTAGTTGCCAAGTCAGACATTTCTATCTTCTTAGATTATTTTTGTTTGTATTATTAGACACTGGTCTATCCTCTTGAAATTGTTTTTTTCCTTTAGCTTCTGTGAAACCTTTCTGTCTCTATTCTTCCTATTTTTCTGATCATTCTCCAGTCTATTGGTTGCTCTTCTTCTACTAGTCCCTTAAATGCTTGTATTCTTTGATTTTCTCTCTTTGTTCCTTTGGGTTATCTCACCCACACCCATGAGTTCAATTTATTAAAGATTACCAAATCTGAATTTCTAGCTCCTATTATACATTCCAGATTGTTATATTCAACTTATTGGTGGACATCTCTAATTGAAATATCCTGCAAGTGCTTCAAACTCAGTATGTGCAAAAACCTTTTTTTTTTTTTGTATTTTCTCTGAGTAAATGGTACTGTATAATAACACCTCAAATCAGTACCTTATGACCACTCTAGACATCCTAAGCCTCCACCTCCAGAATTCTACATCCTAAATCTCTTATTAAAGTTCTAACCTCAACTCCATTCTCACTACTTCATCTTATCAAATGTTCATCATTGCATGATTGGATTATCATGAAAGATTAACTAGTCTCCCCAAACCTAGACCTTTCAAAGGATTCTTTCACACCTGAGTGTGAAAGAGTGAGTGAGCTTGCAAAAATACATGTCATTAAGCTCCATAAACCTCAAAATAAAATTCAAACACTCTAAGTATATATATTCATTAATGATCAGGCTTTTGCCTACTCTCCAATTTTCCATATATTTCATCCTCTGCTTTGTGTTTTTTCAGTTATGCTAAACCACTAGTTCAGCACTCTGAACACACTCTGCCATTTCTTACTTCAACTCTCCACGTGATGGCTTCTCTTCTATAAAGATAAATTTTCATTTCTTCACCTGGCTAACACTATTAAGAACCAGGATCATATTCTCTATTCACTTTTTCTGACTTACTACACAAACTCTTGTTACATAAATCCCTCTACTATCATAGCATATTCTAAAAACCATCTACTATGACACTTATCACACTCTTTCTCACACTTATCACACTCTTTCTCAATCAACCATTTGTTTATATGCCTGCAAACTCCTTATGTCCACAGGTTATGGAGCTTTACTTTTTACATTTCTGTAACAGCAGTACCTAAAGCAGAAGCTGAAGGTACACAATAAAATCTTTATAAATAAAAAAAAAAAAATCTTTATTAGTCTTTTTACTGGAAAATATAGTTCATTATCTTTTGGGATATGCACAAGATAGGACTGAGTTTTCTTTTTGATCTGTTTTTCCTGACGCCATCAAGCCTAGAGCCCTACTCCAAATTCTGCCAATTCGTTGGGATGGAGGTTTTTTCATTATCTTATTCAATCTTTCTACCTCCAATAATTCAGAGGTTATACTTTATTGCTACTCATAAAATGTTTGCCCTAGGTATTTCAACATGTATACTTAACCTAACAAGATCTAATATAAACCAGTATTTTTTATTCTCCTCCAAACCAGAATTTTTTTTTAAGTTTTATTTTGTATAACCGTCTCAAAACTTACATCCTATTATTGTTAGTATTTTAGTTTTAGCCTGAATTTTTCTCCATGACAAACTGAATGCTATTGTTGTTGTTGTTACTATCATTTTATTCAACCAATATATCTTTAACTCTCCAATCCTTCTTCACTCTCTCGTGTTTCCTCAAGGATCATTTTCTCTAAAATATAGCCTTTAAATTTCCTTTACTAAGGGTCTTTCATTCATCCATCAATATATTCTGTACTTAATATTGTTAGATAATTTCATTGGGTATAAAAATATAGGCTCACCATCTCCCTACCACTGAACTGTGAAGATATTATTCAACTATCTTCTGGCTTCTACTACTGCTATTGTAAAGTTAGCCACATTCCCAAATTCTGCACACCTTTATGGGTGACCTCACCTTTCCTCTTTGACTGCTTTTATAAAAAGTACTTTACTGAAATATCATGGACATAAAATAAATGGCACAAATATAAAGTTTATAATTTGGCTGATTTCTGACATACATATACCACCATAAAACTTACATCACTATAGTTAAGGTAATAAATATATCAATCACATGTAAAAATTCCTTCATATCCCTTTGTAACGATTCTCCCACCCCTTTACACACATGCTCAGGCAACCAATGACCTGTTCTTCATGACTATAGTTTAGTTTGTATTTTCTAGAGTTTTACATAAATAGAATCACACAATACATACTCATTTTTATCTGGCTTCTTTCACTCATGATAATTACTTTAAGATTCATCAATGTTGTATATATCAACGGATCATTCCTTTTTATGCCAAACAGTGTAATATAGTATGGATATATCACAATTTGCATATCCTTTCACCTATTCATGTACATTTGGCTTGTCTGCATTTTTTGGCTATTAATTGCATATAAAGTTGCCGTGAACATTAGTATACAAGTATTTGTATACACATATGCTTTCACTTCTACTGGATAAATACATAGTAAGAGAATGGCTCATAGTGTATTAGGTGCATGTTTAACTTTTTTTAAACTGCTACAATATTTTCAAAAGTGGATGTACTACCACATGATCCAGCAATTCCACTTCTGGGTACTTATCCAAAAGAAACAAAAACACTAACTCAAAAAGATACTGCACCTCCTCATGTTCATTGCAGCATTACTTATAGTAGCCAATAAATGGAAACCAAAGTACCCATTAATGGATGAATGAAAAATGTGATAGATATAGATATATAATTTCCATTGTGTATGTGTGTATATATACATTGGAAATTATTCAGCCAAAAAAAGAAAGACATTTACAACAACATGGATAGATGCTGAGGTCATTATGTTAAGTGAAATAAGACATAGAAAGACATGATCTCACTTATATGTGAAATCTAAAAAAACACAACAAACTAAACTCATAAATATAGAGACTGATTGGTGGCTGCTGAGGGGGGTGAGGGGATGAGCAAAGTGAGTGAAAGTGGTTACATGGTACAAACTTTCAGTTATAAAATAAATAAATCTTAGGAATGTAGTAGCATGGTGACCATAGTTAATAATACTGTATTGTATATTTGGAAGTTGCTAAGAGAGTAAATCTTAAAAGTTCTCACCTCAAGATAAAAAATGTATTATTATGTGTGGTGCTGTACAACCAGACTTACTGTAGTGATCATTTTGCAAAACATACATATAGTGAATTATTATGCTCTATGCCTAAAACTAATATGTGTCAATTATATCTCAATTAAAAACTTATTAAAAATAGCTAAAACTTTTTTAAAAGTGCAAGTACTACTTTACATTTCCATCAGTACTGTTTGTGACTTACAGTTCCTCCACATCCTTGACAAACTTTGGCATATTTTTTTTAATTTTAGCTATTCTTGTATTAATTTCCCTAATGTAAAGATTCAGAACATTGAACATCTTTTCATGTGTTTGATATCCGTATATCTTTTTTAATGAAGTGTCAACTCCATTCTTCTGCCCATACTTTTATTGGACTGTTTACTTATTACTGAGGTTAATTTATTTTTTTATTGAAGTATAATTAACATACAATGTTGTATTAGTTTCAGATACACAATATAATGACTCAACGATTTTATACATTTCTTAGTGCTCATTAAGCCTATTAGTGAGTTTTCAAAGTTGTTTTGATCTTCTATATATGAATTATTTCCAGATACATGATTTGAAAGTATTTTCTCCCAGTCTGCAGCTAATATAGTAAGTTTTTGCATAGTATCTTCCAAGGAACAGAAGTTTGTAATTTTGAGTAAGTATCATTAATCATTTTTGTCCTTTGGTGTCATATTTTTAAAATTTTTGACTAACCCAAGGTTATAAACATTTTTTCCTATAGTTTCTTCTGGAAATTTTATGCTTTTAGGTTTTACGTTTAGGTCTGTTACTCATTTTGAGTAATTTTTTTATACAGTGCAAACTATGGATCTAATTATTCTAGAGCCATACATTCAGAAAACTACCATTTCTCCACTGAACTGCTTTTGAATGTCAAAAATCAGTTGTTCACAAATGTGTAGAAAGAACTGACATTTAATAACATCAATTCTTCTAACACCCAAACAAGGCTTATTTTTTCCATTTATTTAGCTCTTTAATTTCTCTCAGGAATGTTTTATAGTTTTCTGCACACAAGTTTTACATATTGTGATGCTACTTTAAATAGGGATTTTTTAACTTCTAGATTCCATTAAATATTCTACATAAACAATCATATTGTCTACAAATACAGTTTTGCTATTTCTTTTAGAACCTCTAATACAATACTGAATAGAAGTGATAAGAGTAAACACTATCTTTTTTCTTCTCCAATTTTTTTAATGTCATAAAATATACACCACATAAATTTTACTATCTTAACCACTGCTTAGGGTACACTTCAGTGACATTTAGGAAATTCATTCTGTACAACCATCACTATCATCCATGCACAGAATTTTCACCTTGCAAAACTGATACTCTATATCCAGTCATGGTACTTTCCCACTCCCTCATCTCTGCAAGGTTCTGGCAACCACCATTCTTCTTTCTCTGATTTTGACTACTCTAAGTATTTCAGGTAAATGAATTCAAGTACTATTTGTCTTTTTGTTACTGGCGTATTTTATTTAGTGTAATGTCCTCAACATTCATCCATGCTTTAGTATATCAGAATTTCCTTCCTTTTTAACACCATTGTATGTATATATGACAACTTGCTTACCCATTCATCTACTGATGGACACTTGGGTTGCTTCTATATTTTAGCCATTGTGAATGAATGCACTGTGAACAAAGGTGTACAAATATTTCTTCAAGACCCTGCTTTCAGTTCTTCCAAGCATACACTCAGAAGTGTAACTGCTGGATCATACGGTAATTCTATTTTTTTTTAATGTTTATTTATTTTTGAGAGGGAGAGAGCACAAGTAGCGGAGGGGCAGAGTAAGAGAGGGAGACACAGAATCTGAAGCAAGTTGCAGACTCTGATCTGTCAGTGCAGAGCCGAATTCAGGGCTCCAACTCGTGAACCATGAGATCATGACCCTGAGCTGAAGTCGTACACCTGACCAACTGAGCTACCCAGGTACCTCAGTAATTCTATTTTTAATTTTTTTTTAATTTTTTTCTGTTTTTTATTTATTTCTGAGAAAAGAGAGAGAGACAGCGTAAACAGGGGAGTGTCAGAGAGAAAGGGAGATACAGAATCTGAAACAGGCTCTAGGCTCTGAGCTAGCTATTAGCACAGAGCCCGACACGGGGCTCGAACCCACGAACCATGAGATCACGACCTGAGCCGAAGCTGGATGCTTAACTGAGCCACCCAGGCGCCCCTCTATTTTTAATTTCTTGAGGAACCACAATACCATTTCCACACAAGCTATACCATTTTTGTATCTAGCTTTTTTCCTAATCTTAGGGAGACAGTGTTCAATCTTTCACCATTAAGTATGACGTTAGCTGTAAGTTTTTCATAGATGTTCTTTATCATATTGAGGAAGTTCCCTTCCACTCATAGCTTGCAGAGACCTTTTTTTTTCCCAAAAATTTTTAACTGTAAAAAATTTATTTTTTTACAGTTATATTATTTTGAGAGCAAGAGAACATGCAAGCACGTAAGCAGGGGAGAGGCAGGCAGACAGGGAGACAGAATCCCAAGGAGGCTCTGCACTGTAAGCACAGAGCCCAATGCAGGGCTTGAACTCACCAACTTGAGATCATGACCTAAGCCGAGATCAAGAGCTGGACACTTAACCGAATGGGCCACCCAGGCGCCCCTTGCTGAGACTTTTTATAAGAACTTTTTAAAATACTTTTTCAACAACAACTGAAATGATAATATAGTTTTTTTGGATTGTTAATATGATAAATTATATTGATTGGCTTTCTAAACCAACACTGCACTCCTGCCCCACTTGGTCATAATGTATTTTTTTCTTAAAATTATTCTTAGATTCAATTTGCTAAAATAATATTCAGAATTTTTACATTTATATTCATGAGGGATATAGGTCTAAAGTTTTCTTTTACTGTAATGTCTTTTTCTGATTTTGGTATCAGAGTAACATAGGCCTCATGGACTCAATGAGGAAGCATTACTCTTCTTCAATGTTCTGGATATATGTGTAGAACAGGAACACATATTATCAATTATCCCAGAGCTCAATGGTGACCTTTTCTTTCAGATTCTTTTTACCTTTCTGTTTCATTTTGGATGGTCTCCATTCTCGTATGTTCAAGTTCACGTCTTCTTTTACAATGTCTGATCTGCCATTAGTCCTACCCAGTGTATTTTTCATCTTAGACACTGTAGTTTTCATTGCTATAAATTCAATTGTAATCTTTTTTTATATCTTCCATGTCTCTCTTTAATTTTTGGAATATCAGGAATATAGTTAACTGCCTTGATGTCCTCCTCTGCAAATTCTCTTGAGTCAATTCAATCAGTTTTTCCCCTCAACACGGTTTGTGTTTTCCTGTTTCACTATATGCCTGACAATCTCTGAATGCCAATGTGAACTTTTTTGTGGTGATGGATACATTGTGGTTTTTTTTTTTTTTTTTTTTTAATTTCTGAGAGAGACAGCGTGAGCAGGGGAGGGTGAGAAAGAGAGGGGAGACACACAATCTGAAACAGACTCCAGGCTCTGGGCTAGCTGTCAGCATAGAGCCCGGCGCGGGGCTCAAACCCACACACCATGAGATCATGACCTGAGCCGAAGTCAGATGTTTAACCAACTAAGCCACCCAGGTGCCCCTTGTGTTTCTATAAATATTCTCAAGCTTTGGTCTGAAACACGGGAAACTGTACTTTTGGGTCTTTAAAATATTTTAGTCGGGATCAGACTGCATTTAGTTTAGGGCTATATATTCCCCACTCCTGAAACAAAATCTTTCTGCATACTCTACCCAATGTGCATGAAGGTTTTCCAATCCGGATAGTGGGAAGGTACAATTCAAAGTCCTATGTGAGCACCAAGCACTGTTTTAATTCCAGCAGATGATTCTTTCCCTGGCTCCAGGCAGCTCTCTGACATGCATGTACCAATCAGTACAATGCTGAATACTCTGAGGGGACTGTGTTTAGATCTATGGATTTCTTTCTTTCTTTAAGTTTATTTATTTATTTTGAGAGAGAGAAAGAAAGTGTGTGAGCACAAGCAGGGGAAAGGCAAAGAGAGAGGGGGAGAATCCTAAGCAGACTGTGCTGTCAGCAGGGCTCAAACTCACAAACTAGGATATCGTGACCTAAGCTGAAACCAAGAGTGGAATGCTTAACCAACTAAGTCACTCAGGCACCTCTATGGATTTCTTTCTATATAGCTTTCTCTTTTTTGTTATTCTATCCTACCAACTCTAGCCACCCTGGATTCCCTGGACTAAAGTTCATCTCAACTCTGGGAGTTCACTGGGCTCCCTTCCCTATAATACAATATGAAAACTTGTATTATATTTGGGAATAATAATTGGGTTCACCTCATTTGTTTTCCATTCACTGCCTGTCCTTCATTGCTTGAAAACCATTGTTAGCTATTTTTATCCTTTTTTTCTCTTTGGTTATTTCAAGAATGAGGTAAATGTAGTCCTTTTTACTCCAACTTCAACAAAAGCAGAAGTCCAGTATATCTGCTTTTAAGGTTTTTTTTGTTGTTGTTGTTTTTTGTAATGTTCTAACATTTCCTTTTAATACATATAATGTGCATTGGCTTTCTTTTTAAGTTCCTTGTTTGGAATTCCCTGAGCTTCCTGGAATTAATGAGTAGCATCATTCAACACTTTTTGAAATTTCTCAGTTATTATCTCCCAAACTACCACTTTGTCTCTTTTCCATTAAGTCTTCTGAAGCTCTGATTAAATCAAAGTAATAGGCTGACAAAATCTGAATTTCTTTTCCGAGTTCCTGATTTTCTTCAATGCATTCATTTTTTTCAAGAAAGACGTACTGAGCACTTACTATGTGTCAGACACTGTCTTGGGATATAGAAACAAAAATAAACTAAATCTACCCACTAGAATACTAGATTTTAAAAGTCTAGAAGGAGAGAAAACAGACATGCACAATACATTCTGATCAAGTTGTTATGCAAGCACAGAGAAGGAATACCTAATCTAGACTTTTTTGGGAAGCCCAGGTAAAAGAATACTTCTCAGAGAAAATATACAAGCAAAGACTGAGACATAAGTAGGAGGTTATATAGTATTAATATTACAACTTTGAAAAGAAAAAATTAAATAGCTAAAATACTAATGATTTTTAAAACACTATTCTTATCTATGTCTATGAAATGTTCTAATAAAAATAACTAACTAAAAAATTACGAATTCCCAAAGTCGAATCATAATAAATCCCTGCATGGTCTGGACTTCTCTACCTTCATCTCACATGATGTTCCTCCTATCTCTGTCCCAGTCCCACTAGACATTTTCAGTTCCTAATATGCCATGTCATTTCCTGACTTAAAGAACTTTATTCATGCTTCTTTGTGTAAAATGCCTTCAGTTTACCCCTCTGTGCCATTCACCTTTTAAACTACCACTTCAAAGTTCAACTCAAATGATACTTTCTCCAAGAAATTGTCCTTGTTGCAGACTAGTAAAACATTCTTGTACACTTCCTTAGCACCACATTTCTCCCTTTAATAAAACTCATTATACTTAAATTCTTTTTCAGTATACACCTTCACCATTACTTTAGAAACTCTGAGGGTAGGAATCACAACTATCTTACTCACCACTGCCTAGACCAAGCACATAAAACTCAGTAAGTATCAGTTGGACTGATTATACCTGACAGTTATGTATGTATGTACATATCTATGTATGTATATATGTATGTATTCATTGATTCAGTCATTTAGGTTTTATTTTTAAGTATCTATACACCCAACGTGGGACTCAAATTTACAACCCGGAGATCAAGAGTCACATGCTCTATAAAATGAGACAGTCAATCAGCCCTCTCTAACCATTTTAAACTTAGTAATCAACATACTTTAGGATGAAGAGACTGGTCTCTGAAAAGAACCTCCTGACCACCTAAGAACATCAATGACAGCTTTTAATGCTATCACTTTAGTTACTAATATAAGACTGGATAAACACCTCAGTTTCATAAATAAATATTTTATATAGTTTTACCATTTGAAAAATAAATAAAATATTTTGTAAAAAGAACTCACCAAAATATTTTTCTTATGTCGTTTCTCCTTTATATGTTTATGAGCTCCCTGGATGTTTTCAATGTGAATTAAGCAAAGTTTGCATAGATATCGGCAATTGGTATATTCTGGTGAGCGCTGAAAAGTTAAGAAATGCATTTTTTCAGAAAGCAGAGAAGTAAATTTTTGACTATATATCTGGATATGATTACATAAATATATGAAACAAAAATAAGCATTAAAGGAATAAATTTTTAATAAATAAATCAGTACTTATATGCCAAAAAAAGTTAACCTTTTCAAAATAGTCACTACAGGAGACTATATACTAATTTCAAACAACATGATAACGTAAAATAGTCTTTAGAATCCAATGTACGATAAGAAAGGCAGTCTTGTTACTTGGTCTTATTCCAATGCTGTCTCAAAAATCAGTTTTGAACTTTATCTGTTTGATCACCTAAAAAAAAAAAAAAAACTCCATCCTCACATAGGGGATTTCAAAAGAATGAACTGCAAATACGGAAGACAATTTCAAAAGCTGAGTTCCAAAATCACTCCAATGAATCGCAATCTCATGAGAATAAATGGATACTCTCTTAGGTTAACTATTCTGAAGGGAACAACTCTGACACACAAAATTATCATAGTACTTTAGTCATACTTTATAAATNTAAATAAATAAATAAACTTAGTAATTTCAAAGTGCCTGTTATGTGCTAGGTACCATCCTAGGTGTTTTCACATACAATTTGTCACTTTAATACCCCTAATAATCCAATTAGATTTGTATTATCTTCATTCTATAGATGTGAAAACAAAAACTCATACAGCTTGCAACTTTCACAACGATACAACATTAAGTAGGAGATGCTGAATTTAAATTCATGTATATATGAATCCAAAGCCAACTGTATCCATATTGATTACACAATGAAAAAATAGAAAAACACAATAAATACACATTAAATTTAAACATTATTTCTAGTGCCTTATACTGAAATTGCAGCAATGCTTCAATTTTTATCTCAGATTAATCTTGAATAGACTGCAACTCCTGACAAAAAGATTCTCTCACCCCAAATTTACAAACTGTCCCACCACAGACTAAAAATAAATATAGCTATCATCTATAGAGTATGTATTAGCCATACAGCCCTATCATGACTCTGCATTTTACTGGCAAAGCAACTAAATCTCAAGAATTAAATAATCTGTCCAAAGCAACAAGCAAAAAGGAAAATTCAGTTCAATACAGTCATTTCGATTTGTAGTATAAATATTTTTCACCATTTGCAAAGACCTGGATAGAGCGAGAGTGTTATGCTAAGTGAAATAAGTCACTCAGAGAAAGACAACCATGTGAGTTCACTGACATGTGGAATTTAAGAAAACAAAAGAAGGGGGGAAAAGAGAGAGAGGCGCAAAGCAAGAAACAGATGCTTAACTACAGAGAACAAACTGGTTACCAAATGAGAGGTGGGTAGGAGGATGGGTTAAATAGGTGATGGGAATTAAGGAGGCACTTGTGATGAGCAGCAGGTATTGTGTGGAGGTGCTGAATAACTATACTTTACACCTGACACTTCATTATACCGTATGTTAACTAACTAGAATTTAAATAAAAACTTGAAGACAAAAAACCAACCAAAAAAATTCTTTCAAATCTGTCCTTTTTGGGGAATGAATTAAGACCTTGCAGAGACTCCTACCTCTTGGTTTCTAACCATAACTAATACTTAATTCCCTAAATACCTTCTTAGCTCATAATATATGTCAGATATTTATCTAGAAGCTGGGGAAATAGAAATAAAATAAATTCTCTGTCCTCACAATTTATAGTGTACAGAGACATGTAATAAATAAACAAATGAACAAATTAATAAGAATATGGTGTAGAGGTATTAACTGCTTTTTTCTTTCATAGTTTATTGTCAAGTTGGAGTCCATATAACACCCAGTGCTCATCCCAACAAGTGCCCCCCTCCATGCCCATCACCCCCCTTTTCCTCTCCCCCACCCCCATCAGCCGTCAGTTTGTTCTCAATATTCAAGAGTCTCTCAAGGTTTGCCTCCCTCCCTCTCCCCAACTATTTTTCCCCTTCTCCTCCCCCATGGTCCTCCTGTTAACTGTTTTTTAAAAAAGGGTCATCGCTTAAGACTTTACTGATAAACTTAAAGGAAATGAAGGATTAAGTTGTGCGGATATTTGGTAAGAGACATTCCAAGCAGAGGGAAATGTTAATACTAAGGCCCTGAGGCAGGAATGTGCTAGTATATTTGAGAAACTGCAAAAAGCCTAGTATATGACGGGCACTGAGTGGTAATTGGGGCCAGGTTACAGGGCCCCTTAAAAAGACTCTGGCTTTTATTCCAAGTGTGAGAAGAAGACCCTGAAGGTTTCTGGGCAGAGAATTACAAGATCTAATCTACTTTTAAAAGGATCACTTGCCTTCCTTCCTAATACCTTCAAGAACAGAAGCAGGAAGATCTTATTGCCATTATGAGCATACTGCAACAATCCAGAAGAGAGACCATGTTGACTTGGTTCAAGAAAAGAGTGGTGAAAGTGGCAAGAAGGGTTGATTCAGGAGTTGAAAGCATAAATACAGACTACCTGAAGCTATGAATATTGATGAGAGAGTCATGAAATCACTTATCACACAAGTTTTTCAATTGTAACATATTAGTGGACAAAGACTTGTCTGGATTCTTTTTATAAGAAAAGTTTATAAGAATGGGGAATCAGAAAGCTTGAGATGACATCTCAACTGACCTTGGATAAATCTATAACACTGAAAACTGCTTCTATAATCTTAAATAAAAACTGCTGGTAAATTCAATTCTATAAATAGCTGATCTTTATTTAGTGGTTACTACATACCAGGCACTATACCAAGAACTTTACTTGTATTATTGTATTTAATCCTCGTAACAGCCAATGAGCTAGGTATTATTTTTATCAACTCTATTTTAATGATGAAGAAACTGAGGTTTAAAGAGGTTAAATAACTTATCCAATGTTACCCAACCAGTAAGTGGCAGAAATAGACCCAGTGGCTCCAAAACCCATACACTTTAATCACTAAGCAAACTACCTCCAATTACTGGCTAACTACTATGTGCAACGCAATATATTAAGTACAATAGCAAACAGGACAAAAATGTTCTCACCATCATGAAACTTCTAGTTTCACAGGAGAAACAAATGAAAAATGTTTTAAAATTCCTTTAATATAGTTATATTTCATTTTACCATTAAACACACACACTAATAAATCTTTTTCTGGGCATGGAAATTCTAGTCAACAGTACTAGTCAACTAAGTATTTCCTAGTCAACATTTAACACTCACTATAGGGAGATTTACCCTTCTGATCTAATACCCTGGATTCATTTCTTCTTTGGTTCAGTTTAAAAATCTGCATCTTTACTCCTCAGATAATCTATAGTGTGAATGAACCAAAGGACCTGATGAAATCAAAAGCAAGTAGTTAAGAATATGCTTAATGAGTGTCTGTCTAAAGCTGGTAAAGAAAAATGTTAATTAAGAGTACACTTAACAATTGGGGCACTTGAGTGGCTCAGCTGATTATAAGCTTTCAACTTAAGCTCAGGTCATGATCTCAGTTTGTGACTGCAAGCCCTGCATCAGGCTCTGTGCTGACAGTTCAGAGCCTGAAGCCTGCTTCAGATTCTGTGTCTTCCTCTCTCACTACCCCTACCCCTCCACTGCTCATGTTTGTCTCTCTCAAAAATAAATAAAACATTTTTTTAAAAAAGAAAAAAAGAGTATACTCAGGGCGCCTGGGTGGCTCAGTCGGTTGCGACTTCAGCTCAGGTCATGATCTCACAGTTCGTGGGTTCGAGCCCTGCGTTGGGTTCTGTGCTGACAGCTAGCTCAAAGCCTGGAACCTGTTTCAAATTCTGTATCTCCCTCTCTCTCTGACCCTCCCCTGCTCCCCTGCTCACGCTGTCTCTCTCTCTCTCTCTTTTTCTCTCTCTCTCTCCCAGAAATAAGTAAAACATTAAAAATTAAAAAAAAAAAAAGAGTACACTCAATTGAAAACAAGAGGTTGTGCAGGACAAAGAAATGCCAGGAAGAAAAGAGATTACAGACATCTATGCTGGTATTGGCACACTCATTTTATATAACTGTTGCCTAAATTCAAATAAACAAATTCAAACAAGAAGTAAAATGTTTTCCATGCTTCCAAGCTTTTCTTTTACCTCAGGCCATTCTTTCCCACCACTATCAAATATCCATTTCACCCCAACTTCTTCCTTCTCCCAAGAATTAATCTTTCCTGCTTCATATCCTATCCCATCCAGTCAACTTATTTTTCTTATAAACATATCTTTCACATCTCCTTTATACATGCCATATAGTAATTCATCTGTATCAGCCTTCCCCAATTCACCTCATCAACTCCTAACTACTCATTCAGACTCCATTCCAATGTCACCTCCTTATAAAGCATTCTCCAAATTGATGCCTCTATACCCCAACTCAAGCTGGTCACTCTTTTAAGATTCCATTTTCAAACAATAGTGTTATTATTACTGTTATTTGCTTAGATGTTTTTCTCTAATCAGTAAACTCCTAGAGAAGCAGCATCATGTTTTTAAAAATTCCACACATGCCCCAATTCAACTTTTTATCATCAGATCATGGTACATGAGCACTCAATATTTATCTTAACAATACACAGATTCAGAATAGCACTAAATCCAGACTTAGGGAAAAGAAAGTGAGAGGAAAGAGAACTAAGTAAAATAGCAAATTACAAAAGATTCTTTTTAACTAGATTGGGAGACTAGCTAGAGAACCTAAATTCTCTTCTACATTATGGGCCTCTATGCCCTTGATATTCCTTTCCATTTTCATAGGGTGACTACTCTGTCATTAGTCCTATTAATATTAACCCAGGATCTCATTCAATTTAGATGACCTCATTTGTCTAAACTCTACAAAATTATACTATTTCCTTCTTTCCTTTCTTATTTATCCAGAATGATAACCTATTTCCTTGTATACATACTCACAAATATCCCAAATATCTATTTATGAAGAGACTGATTTATGATTCTTTCCTTCAATACCTAGCAGTGTTTTTATTGTTAAGTTTTTTATTAGAAATGTGTGTTTCTAGATTAAGAAATTAATTAGTACTCAGGAACAAGATAAAAATGGCTACAACAGTTCCTAATACATAAGAGATACTCAGTAAATATGGGAGAAAAAAGAGGAAAAGGGAGAAAACCAAGGAGAAAAGGATAAAGTGTAATACAGCATATAGTATTTAGTAATTTATTTGTCATTCCAAATGGACTGTTCACTTCTAATTCATGAACTGCCATTTTCACCAATATATCCCCAGTGCCTAGCATAGTACCTAAAAAATAACAAGCACTCTGTATCTATTGATAAGTGAATAAATCAAGGGTCAGCAAACTTCTTCTGTAAAAGGACAAAGTAATACTTTGGTAAATATTTTATGCTTTGGTAAATAATAAATATTTTATGCTTTGCAAGGTATACGCTGTCTAGAGCAACTACTCAATTCAACTCTGCCATGGTAGCGTGAAAGCAGCCCTAGACAACTGGTAAACAAATGAGCATGGCTATGTACCAATAAAACTATGTTTACAAATACAAGGGGTAGGTTTGTTTGGTTGGTTGGTTTTACCACAATTAAAAAACACTAAACTCACCAACAAAAAAGAAAAGAAAGAGGATAAGCCATAGTTTGTTAACCCCTGGAATAAGAATGAATGAAGTCAGATTCACAGATATAAGGATTTGCTGAACAAAGGGAGAGAAGAAAGCAGGAAAAAGGGAAATTAAGAAAAATGAATGCTATCTCTGCCTTAGCAATAAAAGAAGAAAAATAAAAAGAGCTGTACTTGGCAAAGAAAAGTTATGAAACATGCATCTTCCTCCAAATAACTAAAATGGCATAGTATACTTTTTCAAGTCGAAAGATGTGATCTCTTTCTAAGCGTTCTTCTGCTTGTTTCAAGCCTAGCCTCTGCTCAGGTGTTAGTGCAGATTCATCTATGACAGTAGCATTTTCTAAATAGTCCATCTCTGAAGAATTTTCTTTATTAGATTCATCACTCTTCATTTTACCTGGAAAAGGAAGCAATCACTTAGTTACCATCAGCAGAACTGATATATTTAAAACAATTTTAATGGAAAATAGACATTCTATTTATACACATACAGAAAAAAGATTCTTTCCTTATACATTCCTTAGTTGTACAAGTTGGTATACTTATTTAAGATTCAAGTAAGAGATTTACATAGTATCGGAATTCACAAAGAAAAATCTATTTCATGGGTCAAATGCCTATCTTGTTCTTCCAACCTAACTACCAGGAGAGATAAATACAAGTGACACTCACTACAGAAGGCCCACACAACATAACTATCTTGTAAAATCTCTGAAGTCTGATAAAAAGCTTTTTGAAGTTCCAAAGATTAATCACTAAAATCACTTTAGTGACTTCATCAATATACACTAGCAGTTAAAATAACATATATAGTCTAGACCACAAACACACACCAAGCTCCTCCCTCCTGGCTTTCACTGAACTCATGGATATCTCTACCACATCAATATTTTCTTCTTTGCTTCTCTACCTCCTAACTGGATTGCAGTCTCTTTAAGGCAAAGACTGTGTGCTGTCATCTTTTCATTTTCAGCACCTAGTATTATATACCTAGGTATAGAGTAGGTTCCACCATCACTGCGATTGTTCAAAATACATAATGAATCATGTTATTCTCTTGTTTAAAATATACAAGGCTTTCAAAGGGTTCAGGATAAAGTTTAAACTCTCTAGCTTATTACATGTCATTCTTGCCTTCATGAAGGCAATAAACAGAATAACTACAATAATTCCAAGTTGTAGTAAGTGTTATAAAAGGGAAAAAGCAAGTAACCAAGAGGAGACTAACTTTAGATATGGGAGTCAGGGAAGGCTTCTCTCAGATTTTAAACCAAGACCTTAAGAAAGAGAGCTAAGTTCTCTATATCTCTAACTTTATATTCTGCCCCAGCATTTTTCATTTCATTCATACCAAATGTGCTAGAATGGATCACTGCTACTTCAAGTCTCAAAGCCTTATACATATGCTTTTTCTTCCACCATCAAGGCTCTCCTCACTTCAACTAGCAATGTTTACCTGTCCTGCAAAATTCAGCTTAAGTTTAACCTGTTTCAGTAGATAGTCTATATATTCTTTATACAGTTGACACCTGAACAATACTGGGGCTTAGGGTGCCAAAATCTGTATGGAACTTTTGACTGTCCAAAATCTTTACTATTAAAAGCCTATTTTTGACCAAAAGCCTTAATGATTAACAGTCGATAGACACACATTTGCATGTTATATATACTATAAACATATTATATTCTTACAATAAGGTAATCTAGAAAAAAGACATTGTTATTTAAAATATCATAAGAGAAAATACATTTACAATACCACACCATATTTATTTAAAAAAAAATCAGGGGTGCCTGGCTGGCTCAGTCAGTAGAGTATGTGACTCTTGATCTTGGGATTATAAATTGAGCCCCATGTTGGGTATAGCGATTGCTTTTAAAAAATGAAAATAATAAAAAAAATTAAGCTTATTTTTATTTATTTTGAATGAGGAAAGAAGAACACAAGTGGGGGAAGAGCAGAGAGAGAGGGAGAGAGAGAATCTCAAGCAGGCTCCACGCTGTCAGCACAAAGCCCAACTCGGGGCTCCATCCCATGAACCATGAGATCATGACCTGAGCCAAAATCAAGAGTTGGACACTTATCTTACTGAGCCACCCAGGTGCCCCCAAAAATAATATATTTTAATTGAAAAAAAATCCACATAAGTGGACCTGTGCAATTCAAACCTTTGTTGTTCAACTATACAACTATATTCTCATAACTCCCTATTGTCTCACATTTGCATAATAATATAATTTGTATTCATTTATCTCTTTCCTACTTCACATGATAGATTCCTTGATGCTAATGACTAGGTATTATTTAACTTTGTACTTTCAGATTTTAATACCTAGACCAGGGATGACACTTAATAAAAGTGTGCTGAACAAATAAATTTGGATGTATTTAAAAACACTACTTAAAGTTCATGGACAACAGATCTCTCCACTCTGCCCTCAAAAACCAAATACTACCGTCTACAAGAACCGTGACTTTTCTACATTTTGATAGCACCAATTTTCTAAACAAAGAGGAAATGATAATGCCTTTGAAGTGTTTCCTATCACAAGGACACAGAAGTCCTTGCCTCAGATGGCAAACTCTTAAAGATGTTATAAAAAGGATTCAAACATCAGAATTATGGTTAGGTTGGCTAACTGATTTTTAAATTATTGTCAGGGAAACATTAATGCACAATAAGTAACTTGCAATTGTATCCTAGTATTTAGAAAAATGATTTAGTTTTTTAGTAACAATTTTATAACAGTAATGTAAAAGTAAAGATAAAATCCTAATTTTTTTTTCTGTTTAACATTCCCTTTATTTTCATTGCAATTTTAACACACATCCTGCTTAGTTCTGTTGTTGAACCTCATTAAAATGGTTAATTTTTTTTAATAGTTTATTGTCAAGCACTGGGTGTTATATGGAAACCAACTTGAAAATCCTAATTTTATTTCTACATTTCATGATAAAGAATAGTAGTCAGAAAATAACATTCTATGGATCAAGAAGATGTGGTTTATCTATACCATGGAATACTACATGGCAATGAGAAACAATGAAATCTGGCCATGTGTAGCAACATGGATGGACCTTGAGGGTGTTATGCTGAGCGAAATAAGTCAGGCAGAGAAGGACAAATATCNCCACCCTTTTTCTCTTTTCTGTATGTACAATTTGCCAAGCACTAAAAGGCAACATCAGCAAATCTTGTAAAACTGTTGTTTCTGCCAATATAAGCTGGCATATTTTTAATAACTACATAGTTTTCTTTAAAAGTCAGAAATAAATCAAATTATTTACTTTTCTGAAATCAACATGAATATAAAGTAACATCTGGCAGAATTTCCCAAACTTTGGGAAACTCTCATAAAACAAGAGTTGAAAACAGTTATTCAAACAAAAACCTCTACATGACAGTTCATAGCAGCACTATTCACAACAAGGTGGAAATGACCCAAATGTCCAATCAACTGATAAACAAATGAACAAAATGTGGCATATCCACACAGTGGAATATTATTCAACTGTCTTAGCTCAGATGGTCACAACAAAATACCATAGACAACAGGAATTTCTTTTCTCACAGCTCTAGAGACAGGAAAGTCCAAGATCAAGGTGCTAGCAGGGTGGGTGTCTAGTTAGAGCTCTCTCCTTGGATTGCAGACAGTTTCTTTCTTGCTGTGTCCTCACAAGCCCATTCCTTGGTTCATGCATACAGTGAGACAGATCCCTCTTTCTCTTCTTATAAGGCTTCAATCCCATTGTCTTAGGACCCCACCGTTATGATCTCATTTAATCTTAATTACCTCCTAAAAGCTCTTATCTCCAAATGCAATCACACTGGAAGTTGAGGCTTCAGCATACAAACTTTACGGGGACACAATTCAGTCCCCTTAAAAAAGGAAAGTACTAGGAGGCGCCTGAGTGGCTCAGTCAGTTAAACATCCTACTCTTGATTTTGGCTCATGGTGACGAGTCAGGCTCTGCCCTGGGTGTGGAGCCTAGTAGAGATTCTCTCCCTCTGCCCCTCTCCCCTGCTTTTGCATGCTCTATCTCTCTCTCTCTCTCTCACTTAAAAAAAAAAAAAAAAAGGAAAGTATTTATATAACACAAATGAACCTTGAAAACATGATGCTTATGAAGCCAGATACACAAAAAACACGAGTCCATTTCTATGAAATACTCAGAAAAGGTAAATATATAGAAACAAAAAGCATATTAGTGATTGTCAGAAGGTGACAGGAGGAGGAGAAAACGATGTGAATCTTAATGAGTACAGTGTTTCCTTTTGGGGTGATGAAAAAGTTCTGCAATTAGATAGTGGTGATAATTGTACAACATATAAATGTACTTAATGCCAGTCAATTACATACTTTAAAATGGTTAAGACAGTAGTTACCGTATGACTCAACAATTCCACTTCTACATATATATCAAGGAGAAATGAAAACATACACCCACACAAAAATATTTAAATATATGTTCAAAAAATGTTCATATAAGGGTTATTTATAATAGGCAAAAAAAGATGGAAACAATTCAATTATCTATCAGCTGATAAAAGAATAAATAAAACATGGTATGTCCATAAAATGGAATATTATTCAGCAATAAAAAGGAGTAAGGTATTGGTACATGCTACAACATGTATGAATCTTGAAAACATTGCACTAAGTGAAAAAAAGCCAGACACAAAATGCCACATGTTGTATGATTCCCTTTATGTAAAATAGGGAAATCTACAGAGATAGAAAGTAGATTAGTGGCTGGCAAGGGCTAGGAGGAGGGGGTAATGAGTAAGTGACTTCTAATGGGTACAGTTTCTTTGGAGAGGTGATAAAAATGTTCAGAAATTAGACAGTGGCTATATCTATACAACTCTGAATATAGTACTGAAAACCACTAAACTGTATGTTTTCAAATGAGACATTTTGGCATGTGAACTATATCTCAATAAAACTATAATATAAAAAGGTAAGTAAGAAAATTTTTAAATATGACAGATAGTGATAAAAACTATGGAGAAAGACGCCTGGGCATCTGACTCTTGGTTTCACCTCAGGTCATGATCTCACAGTTCATGAGTTTGAGCCCCAAATCAGGCTCTGAGCTACCCATGCAGAGCCTGCTTGGGATTCTCTCTCTATTCCTCCTTCTCTACCCCTCCCTCATTCACGCTCTCTCTCAAAATAAATGGGGGAAAAAAAAAAGACTATGGAGAAAAATTAAACAAGTAAAAAGAGTAAAGACTGTAAATTTTAGATAAGTGACCCAGCAAAACCCTCACTGAAAAGTTGAAGGAGGTAAGAGAGCAAGCCATATGGACATCTTGGGGAAGAATGTTGCAAACAGAGGAAAAAGCAAATATGAAGGCCAAATATCTGAGGAAATGCAAGGAAACCATGCAGCTGGAACAGAGAAGGGGAGAGGGGAAAAAAAGGAGAATGAAAGCAGAGAAGTAGAACAGTAGCACAGATCACAAAGGGCCTGACAAGTCACTGCAAGAAGAGTAGTAACATGATCTGAATAATTTTAACAGGATTATTCTGGCAGTGTAAAAAGTACAATGAAGGGTGGTGTAAATGAAAGTAAGGAGATGAGTTGGGTTATGCTGCTCAAAAGCATATCTTATTCAAGAGCTTCTTAAAACTCCAGCATTTCTGAGTGGATGGGTGGCTCACTTGGTTAAGTGTCCAAATCTTGGTTTTGGCTCAGGTCATGATCTCACAGTTTCGTGAGTTCAAGCCCCATGTCAGTCTCTGTGTTGGCAGCATGGAGTCTGCTTGAGATTCTCTCTCCCCCTCGTTCTCCCCCCACCTCCCATTTATACTGTCTCTGTCCCTCTCAAAATAAATAAACTTTAAAAAAACTTTTTTTTTAAATAATAAAAGGGGACCTGGGTGGCTCAGCTGGTTAAGTGTCTGACTTCAGCTCATACCATGAACTCTCAGTTGGTAAGTTCAAGCCCCGCATTGGGCTGTCTGCTGTTAGCACAGAGCCTGCTTTAGATCTTCTGCCTCCTTCTCTCTCTCTCTGCCCCTCCCTTNGAGTTCAAGCCCCGCATTGGGCTGTCTGTTAGCACAGAGCCTGCTTTAGATCTTCTGCCTCCTTCTCTCTCTCTCTGCCCCTCCCTTGCTTGTGCTCTCTCTCTTTCCAAAATAAATGAACATAAAATAATAATAAAAATTAATATTAAAAAATAACCTTAAGGTCGCCTGCATGGGTCAGCCTGTTGAGCATCCAACTCTTGATTTTGGCTAAGGTCATGATCCAGGGTTGTGGGATTGAGCCTTGTGTCAGACTTAGCAAGGGCTCGGCAATAAGCATGGAGCCTGCTTAAGATTCTCTCTCTCTCCCTCGGCCCCCCTCCCTTGATTGTGATCTCTCTCAAATAAAAATAAATAAATAAATCTTTAAATCAGATTTTTCACTAACTCAAGTGGTCAAACCATTTTAAGTGATCTTCATGTAACTTCAATCAATCCCAACTTCAATCATTCACAGGGGCACCTGGGTAGCTCAGTTGCTTCTCAGAGCCTACTTAGGATCCTTGGTCTCCCTCTCTCCCTGTCCCTCCCCCACTCACATCCATGTTCTCTCTCTCTCTCTCTCTCTCTCAAAAATGTCACATTCTTGCTCTCTCTCTCAAAAATAAATACATGTTTCAAAAAAAAAAAATAATTGGGGCACCTCAGTTGGCTCAGTTGGTTAAGCACCTGACTTTGGTTCAGGTCCTAATCTCAAAGTTGGTGATTTTGAACCCAACATTGGACTCTCTGCTGTCAGCACAGAGCCCTCTTAGTATCCTGTCTCGCTCTCTCTGCTACTCCCCCACTGGCAGTTTCTCAAAAATAAACATTAAAAAAAAAAAAAACATCATTCATGGGTCCCTGGGTGGCTCAAATGGTTGAGCAACTTTGGCTCAGGTCATGATCTTGCAGTTTGTGGGTTCAAGCCCCACATCAGGCTCTGTGCTGACAGCTAGAGCCTGGAGCCTGCTTGAGGTTCTATGTCTTCCTCTCTCCTCCTCTCCCCTACTCGTGCTGTTTTTCTCTCTCTCTCAAAAATAAATAAACATTAAAAAAATGTTTCTTTAATCATTCATTGCGGTGCCCAGGTGGCTCAGCTGATTAAGCGCCTGACTCTCAGTTATAGTTCAGGTCATGATCTCATAGTTTCATTGAGTTTGAGCCCCGCATTGGGTTCTGTGCTGATGGTGCAGAACCTACTTGGGATTCTCTCTCTCCTCCCTTTCCCTTTGCCCCTGCCCCACTCGTGCTGTCTCTGTCTCTATCTAAATAATCTTAAAAATTGTTAATAGGGGCGCCTAGGTGGCTTAGTCGGTTAAGCGTCCGACTTTCGCTTAGGTCATGATCTCGTGGTTCGTGGGTTCGAGCCCCACGTCGGGCTCTGTGCTGACTGCCAGCTCAGAGCCTGGAGCCTGTTTCAGTCTGTGACTCCCTCTCTCTCTGACCCTCCCCTGCTCACGCTGTCTCTCTCTCTCTCTCTCTTAGAAATAAATAAAACATTTTAAAAAATTGTTAATAAAAAAATAAATTTAAAAAAATCATTCACATACTATCATGTTCAGATTTGCCTTATCTAAACATTATCAGTAGTGTTATTTATTTGATACTATCTTTAAATTGACTTGCTTTGTTCTTTGGCCTTTATGTATCTTTATATAAAGATATTTCCTAAAGCATATCTTTAAAATTATGAAGCTGGTATTTTTTCTTATGCATATAAAAATGTCTATTAAATTTTTAAATCTGTCAATATACTACCGCCAGAAATAAAAAGAAACCATTTCTAAACTCTTTACCAGAGTTTCTCAAAGTGTAGCAAATAATGACTTAGAAATAGCTTTGTTATCCATATACTAAGAATTTATTCATCTAGCCACAGAAACATGAGGAAAAAAGATTTTCAAGAAAAATCCATTAAGTTAAACTAAATCAGGATTAAAGTACTCAAAGACATAGACAACATTTATAACCAATTAATGAAAGCTACGATCAAAATCCCAAAAGAAAATGAATTTCATACCAATAGCTCAACAAAATTGCAAATGTCCTAACCAATCTGTGCTTCCAGTCTTGTTCTTGTCAAAGAATTTGCTGCACTGCAGCCAAAAAGATTAAAAATATGTATATATACCTGATCATAGCACTACCTTGCTTAAAACTCGTCAATGCCTTCCACAACACTCATAATGAAGTCCAAATTATCTATCATGTCCTACAAGGTCCTTCATTCTCCAATTATTGTAAGCCTTTTCAGCTGCATCATTTGCTACTTTCCCCCTCAATTCTGTTCCAGTCATACTTAATGTGTCATACTCTCAGTGTCACATTTATGTCCTACATTTTCTCATGTACTCTCCCAACTCTTAAGTTTCTGGCACCAAACTTAAACCACCACTTTGTTTATCTGTATCACCCCCATCAAACTAGAAGGTTCCTAGAGGTCTAGGGCTGTATTTTTTGGATTTTTCATTATAAACATATGCTTGGCATATAAAAGGAACCCAATACATACATGTTTGTTGAAAGAATGAGCCACATATTACCAGGACCACTTAAAAAGTGTTTGTGTGTATACATGTGCACATACATACATACTGGACTACAGGAGCCACCAATTTCTATTTGCACAGGCTTTTTACCTACCGTAATAAATGTAAAGGTTCTTTTTTAGCTTAAAAAGCCATATTATTCGGGCACCTACATGGATCAGTTGGTTAAGCATTTGACTCTTGATTTCAGCTCAGGTCATGATCTCATGGTTATGAGATCAAGCCCCACATCAGGCTCTGCAGTGAGGGCAGGGCCTGTTTGGGATTCTCTCTCTTCCTGCCCCTCCTCTGCTCACACACACACACTTGTGCTCTTTCTCTCTGTCTCAAAATAAATAAACATTTTTAAAAAGCCATATTATTAATGTCCTTTTAGTAAAGTAGTTAAAATCAACCTAATGAAAATTTAAAGAGCATTAATATAGGAAAATCTCTCCAAAAATGTGACCCCAAAATAATCAAATTTGTACTTACTCAAATCATCTGATATGTCTTCAATTCCTGAAGCACTATCATCAGAATCACCAGTATTATCTGTACATGCTTGTTGCTTCTGAGATCGTGGTGAGTTTTCCAAAGCAGATTTTTCTCCCTCTACAACATCAATATTCACTTTGTCCAGAGAAGTAAAGGAACTTGGAAATTTTTTTCCAATCTGCTGTAATTCTATCTGTCGCATATTTTCTTTAAACAGTAAACTGGGTGCCTTCTCTGGCTCTGTTAGCGAACCAAGGACCTTTTCTGATTTCATCTGAGAAACGGGTACTTTTTCTGTTTTCCTCTGTGAACTAAGTGCCTTTTCTCCTGCTGTTGCCTGGGAGCTGGGTGTCTTTTCTGTTTTCACTGGTGAATTAGGTGACTTTGGTGATTTTTCTGGTTTTGCCTGTGAAACATGTACCTTCTCTACTTTTACCGGTGAATTAGGTGATTTTTTTGTTTTGCAATGACTCTGATCTCGAAGGACTAATCCCAAATCTTTAGGGCTTGTTACGTTGGCAGCATTTACTTTACATGATTTAACTTCTGTCTTTTCTATACAAATATCATTTTGCTTGTTTTTTTTACTACTATTCCTATTTGGAGAGCTGGTCCCAATTTCTTTTATAGATTTATCATTCCTAGCTTTCAAAGTTTGATTAGATATAACTTTAACTGCTTTGCTTTCTTCAGAAAGAGCCCAAGCATTCTTCTTTGGTTCATGATTTTCATTTTTAGAGGTCTTAGACTCTTCCATTATTTGAAAACCTGCTTCTTCCCAATTGTGATACTGTAAAATGGCAGATTTCTGGTAGTTGAATTGCTTCAAGTCCAGATTAGGCAAATAAACTATTGGGTTGGGGAAAAAAAAAAAAATCTGTTATTTAAAACACAAAAGCCATTTTTTAAAAATTGGTGAGACTTTCAAATTTTGTTCTTAAAACTAAAGAAATAGTAAAACATTAAAAAATTTAAAACTCTGAAAAACATACAAGGAGTTAAAGCCCACTTAGTAAATAACAACCAAATGCTCATAAAGAAGGTTCTAAAGTAATTATGGCAATATGACATCAAAATAGACAATTTTAGAAGTAAAATTTGTTTTACGTTACTCAATACAATTTCAACTAAAAGGGAAATAAAACTTGCAATTGATGTACCACAATTAACATAAAAGGAAATGGAATAAAGAAAACATAAGAATCCCAATTTAGGGGAGCCCTGGCTGGTCCAGTCAGTGGAACATTCAACTCTTGATCTTGAGGTTATGAGTTCAAGCCCCACATGGTGTGTAGAGATTAAATAAATAAAACTTTTAGAAAAAGAATCCCAATTTATAGGCAATATAGGGAACCAGTTTATAAAGGCCCAAATTGTTAAGATTTTGCCCACGTGACTTTCCTACTAAACAGTACCTACTTATAGTGCTAACCTACTTCAAACTTGACTCTCTAAAGATGAGGAAACAATGTCGACAGACTTTCTCCACCTCTAAAGTATGAAGGAGTTTAATTTTTATGAGATAAAAAAATTAAAAATAGGAACCCAGAATTTAAAAATGACAGTAATACTTTATATGATATTAAAATGGTAGATAAATGACATTATACATTTATCAAAATCCATATACCACTAAAAGTAACCCCTAATATAAACTATGGACTTTGGGTAATAGTGACATGTCAATGTAGGTTCATTGACTGTAACAAATATACCACCCTGGGATGACGATAGGGAAGCTATTCCTCTACTGGGGAGGGAAGTTTATGAGCCTTCTTTATTTTCTGATCAATTCTGCTATAAAAATTTAAACTGCTCTATAAAAACTAATGTTTAAAAAAAGAAAGATGATAGAATATTACAATCAGTCAGAACTCATTTTGTTCTAAAATATAATAGGAACAATTACACATTTACCCAAGCACAAACTACAAACTGAAATACTGCATTTTGTTATGTCTACATTAGAAATACCCTATATACTGTATTTTACAGAAATAAGAACTTTTTTACTGTTCACTTTGCCCTGTATGTCTTAAATTCAAATCTATGCTTCTAAATAAAGATAACTAATGCGAATAAAAATTAAAGTCAGCTAAAGCAAACTGTTAAGTTGCATCTTTGATTTTAGTTAATTTATTAAATTACAACTGTGGGCAAATGAACACCTCTAATCATGTAAATCACATAAATGCAAAAACTCACCTAAAATAAAAAGTCCAAAACACAAGTCATATCCTCCCAACTGTTTATACCAAAGCCTACGTCCAAATAAAAGAAACTAAACTTACCTAGCTATGTCTCCACAACAACTTACTCAACTTGCACCTAGGTTTTATAATTCCTATTTGTAGTATAGTCCTATGTATCCTCTGACTTGATCTCTGTCCTGATTGACATTCTTCTCTTTTATTAAAAAAAAAAAAAAAAGATTAGATTCTTCTTTCTAAATTATTTTATGGGACACCTGGGTGACTCAGTCGATTAAGCATCCAACTTTTGGTTTTGGTTCAGGTCATGATCTTGCAGTTTCATGGGTTTGAGCCCTACACATCAGGGCTCTGTGCACTGGCAGCACAGAGCTTGCTTAGGATTCTCTCGATATCTCTCTTTCTCTCTCTCTGTCTCTCCCCAACTCACACTGTCTCTTTCTCAAATAAATAATAAACTAAAAAAATAATTTTATAATTTTTTCAAATTATAAAATTTAAGCCAAAAAAAAAAAACTTTAAGCCAAAACCATTCTAGATTTTCACCATTAATGTCTTTTGTGACTAATATTATTTTCTAGTAAAAAGCTGAAGCACATTTAGCTATAAAAGAATGTTTATATTCTGGTTTTTGGATGGTTGAATTTATTAAATTTATACATTCTGCTCTCAATAGTCTTCATAAGGTGTCTTACATAAACAAATATGACTATATCTAAATTCTTGTAGAAACTACTGCACATTCCTAATTTTAAAAATAAAAACGGATTCTATTTCTAAAAGATTAGTTTTACCTTATCCAGAAACCAAAATATTTTAAATTTTCTAATTCTATTCTATGATGATGACTAATAATTTTATAGATGTCAATCTCACTGACAAAAGCCACAATACAACAAATACTTGATTGAGCCACACTGATCCACAATTCCACTTATAAAACTTTTTAGAGGAGCGCCTGGGAGGCTCAGTCGGCTTAGCATAGGGCTCTTGAGTTTGTTTCAGGTCAAGATTTCGCTGCTCATGGGTTCGAGCCCTATACTGGGCTCCATACTCGTGGCACTGAGCCTGCTTAGGAAGATTCTCTCTCCCTCTCTCTCTGCCCCTCTCTCCTGTTCGCACTCTCTCTCTCTCTCAAAAATAAATAAACTTTAAAAAAATTTTTTTAAGATTTTTCTTTAATGTTTATTCATTTTTGAGAGAGACAGAGCACGAGTGGGGGAGGGGCAAAGAGACAGGGAGACACAGAACCTGAAGGAGGTTCCAGGCTCTAGCTTCTGGGCTGTCAGCACAGAGCCTGCCTGACACAGGACCCAAACCCACGAACTGTGAGATCACGACCTGAGCCGAATTCAAACATTTAACCAACTGAGCTACCCAGGTGCCCCAACAAAACATTTTAGATACACTATTCTTCCAGTCAAAAAAAACTCTATAAATCAAGTTACATAAATTAAAGCTATAAGCATTAAAAAAAATTAATGTACTTAATATAGATAAATGCTAATAAGTAGTTCAAGACTCAGAAAATCGCTACATTTCACTTTGATTAATTTGATTCATGTAACTAAAAGTACATTTAAATTTTTAACAGGAACATGTTATAAAAAACAAGCTTTACTTAATTTCCAATCTTCCTCATCTTTTTTTTAATTATTTGATTTATCTTTTTAATTTACATCCAAGTTACTGAGCATATAGTGTAACAATGATTTCAGGAGTAGATTCCTTAATGCCCCTTAACCATTTAGCCCACACCCCCTCCCACAAAACCCCTCCAGTAACCCTGTTTGTTCTCCATATTTAAGAGTCTATTATGGGGCGCCTGGGTGGCTCAGTCAGTTAAGCGTCTGACTTTGGCTCAGGTCATGATCTCACGGTTCGTGGGTTCGAGCCCCACATCGGGCTCTGTGCTGACAGCCAGCTCAGAGCCTACACCTTGTTTCAGATTCTGTGTCTCCCTCTCTCTCTGACCCTCCCCTGCTCTCACTGTCTCTCTCTCTCAGAAATAAATAAAAAAACACTAAAAAAAAATTTTTTTTTAAAAAAGAGTCTCTTATGTTTTGTCTCCCTCCCTGTTTTTATATTATTTTTGCTTCCCTTCCCTCCTCATCTTCTTATAAGAGTAACAGATGTCCTATTCAGAAAAAAAAAAAAAAAAAAGCATGGTAATATTATATAGCAAAATTCCTATTTTAAGACATCAGTAGTACAAATTTTTCCCAAAAAAGTTGTAATTTCTAGAAATGAAGTTCTCTCCGAGGAGGTAAGGTTTTAAAAATAAGGTTCACTGCTTCCCGGTACATACTCAGAGCAAAATTGGTTGAACCAAATAAAAATGTCACACCTACATTCTAGTTCCTGGCTACATTTCTAGAATGTAATAAATGAAGATTAAATGAGATTCTAACCTTGATTAAGCAATTATTGTCAAGAAAATACAATGAATTTGTAATGAATTTTTTTAAAAACGATGTTTGAATACAGAAAGCAATAGCATTTAGCATGTAACCCATTTCATTTTTATATTATTAAGATATCAGTCCACTTCCTACTTCTAGTTCTAATCATGTCTTCCTTCCTTGAATCCTTACAATGCCTACAGATACTGGACACTGAGGGAGTTCTCAGGCCCTGAGACTTCAAACAACAACTGGTACCAGGTTCCTAACTTACTCTGAGAAAGAATTCAAGGACAAGTCAGAGTGAAATACAGCAGAGGAACTTTTACCACAAAGCCAAAGTACATACCTGAAGGGAAGAGGAGTACAGGAGGCACACTAAGAGGATCTGAGTAGCACCGGTGGATGTGGGGCTGATTTTTATTAGTGGTTATGATTTGGGCATGAAACATTCATATGGGGTTCTGCGGAATAGGCAGAGATTTCTAGGAACTCTGCATAATACTACACATGCCCCATGTTAGCTGCTATGCATAGGTGCAGTCTGATTTCAGGCTAATTGGGTCTTTGTGTGCATATAAGTCAGTTAAGAAACAGCAGCAGGATGCTTGTCATCCTTAGAAACCACAGAGCTATCAGAGTTTGCTTAATCACCAGAATCTGTCAGGTATCAGACTAGGTTCCCTGTTTTTTGGTTCCTCCTGTAAATATCCAGCACTTCCCTGTTCTGCCTGCCCCACTACCACAATGCTAGGTACTCAGTAGACATTCAAAATCACTATCAATTAAAGGAATATCCATTCCAGACTGATGGCCCCACACAGGGCCTGTAGTTGTGCCTGTGCCTCAGTAAGTCTAATTCTGGCATTGAGTATTAGCAAACAACTTGAAAATATAAGTCCTGTTTTCCAAAGTGAATTTTATCCATAATAAAAATGATAATCTGATCTCCATATGCTTCTTCTGTCTTTCCCAATTTGTTCAGGATCCAGGAAAGTAAAGAGCCCCAAGAAGTAGGTAAATTTCCTAAGACTCTGAATGTCTTACATGTCTATCCTATCTTCATATTTTGTTTAATTAAGTTTAAAATTCTAGGTTAGAAATCATTCACTTAAAATTCTACAGGTATTGTTTCAATGATTTCTAGTTTCTAGTATTACTACAGAGAAAATCATGCCATTCTTATTTTCCATCCTTTTTCTCTCCCTTTTTTTTTTTTAATGTTTATTTATGAGACAGGGATAAAGACAGTGAGAGAGAATGCAAAGAGGGCACAGAGAGAATCCCAAGCAAGCTCCATGTTTTCAGCACAGAGCCCAATATAGGGGTAAAGCCCATGAACCGTGAGATCATGACTGAGCCAAAAGCCAAGAGTCAGATGCCCATATTTTCCATATTTTTTACTGAACTGTTTCTTTTATAGAAACTTGTAGGATATTCTCTTTGTGTCAGAGTTCTGTATTTTTTTTTTCCAATTCAGATTCGAGTTAGTTAACATATAGTGTAGTTAGTATTGGTTCCAAGTGCTCTGTAATTTCTTTAAAAAAAAATTTTTATGTTTATATATTTGGTGGGGGTGGGGGGGGCAGAGAGGGAGACACAGAATCCAAAGCAGGCTCCAGGCTCTGAGCTGTCAGCACAGAGCCCAATGGGGGCTCGAACCCATGAACTGTGAGATCATGACCTGAGCCAAAGCCAGATGCTTAACCAACTGAACCACCCAGGTGTCCACTCCCCCGCCCCCCAAGTGCTCTGTAATTTCTGAGTGCTAAACCCTGGGGCAGATAGTTCTTCAAACATTTTTCTGAGTATTTTGTTGGCTCTTTTAACCTCTATTTCAAGTTCCTCAGTTTAAAAAATTTTTTTCTTGTATTATGTCTTATATCATTTCCTCCCTTTTCATTTTCTCTGTCCTTTTTCTCTAGCTCCTATTAATTGGACTTTATGCCTCCTACATTTCTTCTCCATTTAACTTCCCTTTCTCTCCATTTTCCATCTCTATTTTCTTTCCTAGGTGATTTCCTCACCTTTATCTTCCAATTCTTCTACATTTAAGAGGAGAGCAAGGGGAGCTATCAGATTTTCATTTCTAAAAATGCTTTAACTCTGATTATTCCTTTTTATGAGACTCTGTTCTTGTCTCGTGATTATCATTTCTTATATCTGAACACTAAGTTTTTCTGAAACTTTTTTCTGCTCCCTGTTGTTTCCTGACTTTTTTGTTTTCTTCTCTATCAATCATACTAACATATGCATAATAGGAATCTCAGGAGAAAAAGAGAATAAAAGAGACAGTACTTGAAGAAAATAGCCAAAACCTTCCCAAATCGGATAAAATTATACACAACCAAAAAGGCCAGTAACTCCAAGCCGAAGAAAACTAAAAAAATCCATACATACCAAGACCCAATACTATTCAATTTTGATGAGCAATTAGAGAATTTTGAAAGCAGTTAAGAGAGAAGCAACTTTTCATATACAAAGAATTCACAGTAAGATTAAAAGATGATTTCCCATCAGAAACCATGAAAATCAGAAAGCAAGGAGATGACATTTAAGTTCCAAATGAAAAAAATGTCAACTAAGCATTCTCTAGCCTTGTGGCAAAGCTATACTCTATACTCTACATTAGAAGGAGAAATGATGACATTTCCAGATAAACTTCCTGGAAATCAGGAAGTATTTAAGCTCATGTGACTTATAGCCCCAAGGGAGTGGAAAGCTAGAAGACACGCCTCTTACTATGTTTATCTCATTTACTTAAAAGGATTAAGCACTCCACCCCTTGCTTACTGTTATTAAGCTCAAAAATCCCAAGAATGGTATAGGCTTTTTTCCCAGAGCCACCAAAAGCTAGGCACTGGGCAAAATTCATGATACGCAGCCCACTGTACTCACCCACTTCCCTAACTGAAGTTATCACCAGTAACTTATACTGTTAACAATATTGGGTTTTTTAGGTTTTTTTTTTAATTTTTTTTTTAAATTTTTAATGTTTTATTTATTTCTGAGAGAGAGAGAGAGACAGAGTGAGCAGGGGAGGGTCAGAGAGAGAGAGGGAGACACAGAATCTGAAGCAGGCTCCAGGCTCTGAGCTGTCAGCACAGAGCCTGACGTGGGGCTCGAACCCACAAACCATGAGATCATGACCTGAGCCGAAGTCGGACGCTTAACTGACTGAGCCACCCAGGTGCCCCGGTTTTTTAGTTTTTTAAGTTTATTTATTTTGAGAGAGAGAGAGAGAAAGTGCAAGGAGGAGAGGTAGATAGAGAGGGAGAAAGAGAATCCTAAACAGGCTCCATGCTATCAGTCCAGAGCCCCAGGAGATCATAACCTGAGCCAAAATCTGGAGTTGGGTGCTCAACCAGCTGAGCCAATCAGACATCCCTAACGTTAATAATAGTTAAGATGCCAACATCACCCAAAGTGAACTACAAACTTAATGCACTATCAAAATCCCAAAGGTATTTTTTGCAGAAATAGAAAACCTCATCCTAAAATTCATATGGAATTTCAAAAAGCTCTGAATAGCCAAATCAATCTAGAAAAAGAAGAAAAAACAGTTGGAAGACTCACACTTTCTGATTTCAAAACTTAAGACAAAGCTACAGTAATCAAACAGCATGATACTGGCATAGAAAAAACATAGATCAATAGAATAAAACAGAGAGCCCAGGAATAAACCCTCACATATGCAGTCAACTGATTTGACAACAATGCTAAGAGTATTCAGTGGGGAAAGGACAGTTTTTTCAAGAAATTATGCTCTGAAAACCAGATAGGTACATTCAAAGGAATGAAGTTGGACCCTGACCTTACACCAGTTACAAAAATGTACTCAAAATGCATCAACTTAGGCACTAATTGTAAAGCAAAAGACTGGAACAAAATTCAAATGACTAATGATACCAAATTGGTAAGGAAAACTATCAGAAAATCAGAAAATATATTACTATGCAGCTGTAAAACAGAATAAGTTTCTATTCTGCTATGGAGTGATAGTGAAGATATACTGTTAAACAAAAAAAGTAACACACATAGGAGTATGTAGTACACTAAATCTATATGTAAGAAAGAAGACAGTGGAGCACCTGGCTGGCTCAGTCAGTGGAATGTGTGACTCTTGATCTCAGGGTTGTAGGTTTGAGCCCCACATTGGGCACAGCGATTACTTAAAAATAAAACCTTTAGAAAGAATGAATGAAAGAACAAAAGAAAATATACATACTACAATTTTCACATACTATATAAAAATTCTAAGTCTTCATGACCTTGGGTCTGGCAACAGCTTCTTAAGAATGGTATCAAAAGCGACAACAAGGGCACCTGGCTGGCTCAGTAGGTGGAGCATGTGACTCTTGATCTCAGGGGTCATGAGTCCAAGTCCCCACAAAAATAAGTAAATATATAAACTTTAAATATTAAAAAAAAAAAACAGACAACAAAGAAGGAAATACTGGGTCATCAAAATTTTAATTTCTTCCTTGACATGTCTTGGACATGATGTTTTTAATTTGACACCAAAACCAAAGACAACTGGGGGTACCTGAGTGGCTCAGTCAGTTGGGCATCCAACTTCACCTCAGGTTATGATCTCACAGTTCGTGGGTTCGAGCCCTGCATCGGGCTCTGTGCTGACAGCTCAGAACCTGGAGCCTGCTTCGGATTCTGTGTTTCCCTCTCACTTCTCTCTCTCTGCCCCTCCCCTACTCATGCTCTGTATCTCTCTCAAAAATAAATGAATATTAAAAAATTTTTTTCAAAACCAAGACAACCAAAGCAAAAACAAACAAGGAAGACTATCAAATTATAAAGCTTCTACATAGCAAAGGAAACCATCAGCAAAATAAAAGGGCAACCTGCCCTGCAAGAGACACCAAGGTCATAGTCTCCGGGTTTATGAGTTGGAGCCCCAGGTCAGGCTCTGTGCTGACAGCTCAGAGTCTGGAGCCGGCTACAGGTTCTGTGTCTCCTTTGTCCTCTGCCCCTCCCCCATTTGTGCGAGTGCTCATGCACACTCTCTCTCAAAAATAAATAAATGTTAAAAAATTTTTTTTTCACTAAAAAGAGAACTATCATATGATCCAGCAATTCCACTCTAGGCATTTATTCAAAGGAAAGAAAAACACTAACTCAAAAAGATCTGCACCCCCATGTTTACTGCAGTGTTATTTACAATAGCCAAGACATGGAAGCAACCCGGGTCTACTCACAGATGAACTGATAAAGAAAATGTGGTATACAATGCAATTTTATTCAGCCCTGAAAAAGTAGAAAATCTTGCCACTTATAACAACCTGGATGGCCCTTGAAGGCATTCTGCTAAGTGAAATAAGTCAGACAGAGAGACAATACTGTATGATCTACTTAGATGTAAAATCTAAAACAAACCAAAATGAACTCACAACTATAGAGAACAAATTGGTAGATGCCAGAGGCTGGGGCGGTGGGAGGAAAGAGATGGATGGGCAAAATAGGTCAAAGTGGTGGGGTGCCTTGGTGGCTCAGTCAGTTAAGTGACCAACTCTTGATTTCAGCTCAGGTCATGATCTCACGGTTCATGAGTTCAAGTCCCACATCAGACTCCACAATGTCACAGTGTGAGTCTGCTTTGGATTCTCTCTCTCTCTGTCCTTCCCACGCACATGCTCTCTCTCAAAATAAATAAATAAACTTTAAAAAAAAATTTTTTAATAGGTCAAAATGGTCAAGATGTACAAACTTACAGTTATTAAAGAAAATAAGTCTGGGGGATGTAATGTAAAGCATGCTGACTATAGTAATACTGTATTGTATATTTTAAAGTTGCTAAGATAGTAAATCTTCAAAGTACTCATCACAAGAAAAAATAATTAACTATGATGATGGGTGTTAATAACTAGACTTACTGTGGCGATCATTTCACAATATATACAAATATCAGAGCATTATGTTGTACACCTGAAACTAATATGTTATATGTTAATTATATCTCAAGAAAAAAATTAAAACATCAGAGAGGACACTACCAAAATAGTGAAAAATAACCAACAAAATGGGAGGAAATATCTGCAAATCACATATTTAAATAAGGGTCTAAGTATCCAGCATATATAAAAAAAACTCCTACAACTTACCAACAAAAAGACAAACAACCTACTTTTAACAAATGGGTGAAAGACATGAATAGACCTTGCTCCAAAGATAAATGGTCAATAAGTGCATGAAAAAATGCTCAACATCATTAGTCATTAGGGAAATGTAAATCAAAACTACAATAAAACACCACTTCATTCTTAGGATTATCAAAAAAGCAGAAAATAACAAATGTTGGTGAGGATATGGAAAGACTGGAATCCTCATGCAACTGCTGGTGAGAATAAAATGATGCAGCCAATGCAAAAACAGTTTGGCAGTTCCTTAAAAACTTAAACACAGAATTAGCATATGATCCAGCAATTCTACTCTGAGGCATATATTCCAAAGAACTGAAAGGCGGGACTCAGTTATTTGTATGCCCATGTTCACTACAACATCATTCACAATAGCCAAAAGGGGGAAGCAACCCAAATGACTAACAGATGAATGGATAAGCAAAATGTGGTATATACATACAACGGAATTTTACTCAGCCATTGAAAGAAATTCTGACACATGCTACAACATGGATGAACCTTGACAACATTGTGCCAAATGAAATGTCAGTCACAAAAGGACAAATTTGGGGGCACCTGGGTGGCTCAGTCAGTTAAGCATCAGACTCAGGTCACGATCAGCTCAGGATCTCAGTTTGAAGGATCTAAAGCCCTATACTGGACTCTGCGCTGTCAGCACAGACCCTACCTGGGATTCTCTCCCTCTCATTCTGCCCCTCCATCCGTCTGTCTTTTTCTCTCAAAATAAATAAATAAACTTTAAAAAACAAAAGGACAGGGGCGTCTAGGCGGTTCAGTCAGTTGGGCATCCAACCTCGGCTCAAGTCATGATCTCACAGTCAGTGAGTTCAAGCCCCAGGTCGGCCTCTGTGCTGACAGCCCGGAGTCTGGAGCTTGCTTTGAATTCTTTGTCTCCCTCTCTCTCGCCCTTCCCCCACTCATGCTCTGTCTCTCTATCTCTCTCTCTCTCAAAATTACACATTAAAAAAAAAGACAAATATTATATAACTCCAATTATAAGATATCCAAAATAAGTAAATTCATAAAGACAGAAAATAGAACAGAAGTTATCAGGCAGTGGGAGAAGAGGGGAATGAGAAGTTACTATTTAATGGGTTTCTGTGTGGGAGGATAAAAAAAGTTCTGGAAATAATTGTGATGATAATTCAACATTGTGAATGTACTGATACTACTAAGCTGTTCACTTAACTGGTAAGTTATATGTTATTATATTTTTCAATAAAAATCTTAAAACTTAAAAAAAGTACAATCAAAATAATGTGCACTGAGCTTATATAAGATATCATAGACCTCAAATCTTAATCACTCTCAAACAGCTAAAGGTTTTTTTAAAAATACTTTTTATATGGGTAAAATCAACTGACAGAATTTTTATGATCAAAGGCAAGTGCAACTGTGCCCCTTCCTTCAAAGCCAGTTTTGTGAATAAATAGGATTTCTAAACTAAATTACCTAGACACTCATCCAAAGCTCAATTATGTAAAGCTTTCTGGATTAGTGTATCCTTTTTCTTTCTTTATTCATCTGGTAAGTCTTTTTGGACATTTTATTATATATTAGAATCTTTTCCAGCAATAGACAAAATAAACTTAAGTTATGCTTCTTTTCATAAGCAATTTGTTGGCCTCACACTGCCAACTGTTTTAGGGTTTTTTCCTAATGAGATATGGAGATTATGTGGGTCCCCAACTGCCCAAGACACAATTTCCTTTTCCTTATAAATAATCAAGAACTAGTGCTACAGATGAAAAGTTCTGTGCAAGATTCGCCAGAGAGCTCTTGATTCTTCTATTATCAAGCTGCTCCTGAGTATTTATAATGATATACCTAACACTTTTTCGGTGAGTTTACTTGTTTATTATGGATACCTAGTATATCCTATAGATCCAAATATTGTGATAAGTAACTGTGCTGGTCCTACACGGCTTTTAAAAAACTTTGACAAACTATAATTTGAAATAAGCCAAGTTACACTGCAGTAACAACCTCTATAACTCAATGCTGATCACAACATAAGCTGATTTATCAACTCATATAAAATCCTCTGTGAGTTCAGGTGCTCTCCAAGGCAGCTGTCCTTCATGCACTGGCTCAACATTCTAAGCTGCTTAATCTTATGCTACCTCTCACTTTTAGTAAACCAGGGAGAGAAAGACTAGTACTGGTTACTTTTGCTCACATTCATTTACCTAAACAGGTCACTGGGCTGTGCCTAACTTCAAGGCAATAAGGCACACAACCCTCAGAATGCCTCCAAATAAAAAGTAGTAACAATTCTTATCACATTGGTATAAAGTAAAATATGTTAGCTTCTCTGTCTCAATGCATGTTACTATTTCCCTCCAATCCTTCTGTTCATGGCTAATTTCATAAACCTGTGATCTGTGCCATCAGGTTCCCTGCTCCCAAAAGAAATACCCTATGCTTGGTTTAAAACTGCTGTCACTGCAGGTCACAGTTAAACGTTAGACTCCTGCTAAGGTCATGATCTCACAGTTCATGAGTTCAACCCCTGCATCAGGCCCTCTGCTGTCTGCGCAGAGCCCACTTTGGATCCTCTGTCTCTCTCAAAAATAAACCAACATTTAAAAAAAAAAGTTTCTGTCACTATCTTGAAATTCTTAATAATTTTAACTTTGATTTTTTTTTTTTAATGTTTTATTTATTTCAAGGAGACAGAGAGAGAGACAGCGTGAGCAGGGGAGGGTCAGAGAGAGAGGGAGTCACAGACTGAAACAGGCTCCAGGCTCTGAGCTGGCAGGCAGCACAGAGCCCGACGCGGGGCTCGAACCCACGAACCGCGAGATCATGACCTAAGCGAAAGTCGGACGCTTAACCGACTAAGCCACCCAGGCGCCCCAATAATTTTAACTTTGAATTTGTGTTTTATAGTCTAATGGAACAATGGAACATGCACAGGCGCAGTGGAGATAACATACAAAATGCATGTCTGACATTCCTTTCTACTTCATTTTCATACAGCTATGGTGATACACCATGAGCACAGAATTCCAGTGGATCCACAATATATGTGTGAGTTCAGCTAGACTCAAAGTGAGTGAGTATAAGGTAAGCATGTTGTCTACAACAAAGTAAGCAGTGGTACTAAAAGCCAAAGAACCTACATTTTCTATTTGAACCATAACTTGCTTCAAACACAGAAGAAAGACAATGGTATTCTAAGAAACATGAATGACAAAAAAAAAAAATAAAATAAAAACCTTTTATACCTTTTCTTACTCATGTTACATCCCTGTATTAACCAGCCACTTATGCTGAAACTGATGACACAGAAAGAAAGGGAAAGATAGAAGAAGCCACAGTTTCTTTTTGTTTCAGTCCTGCTATGGTCAAAGGTAGAGCATGTTGGGCCACCTGGCTGGCTCAGATGGAAGAGCATGGGACTCTTCATCTCAGGATCATGAGCTTAACCCCTACCACACTGGGAGTAGAAATTATTTAAATAAACAAATAAATTAAAATGAATTAAAATAAATAGTTTTTTTAGAACAAAGAGTGTTGGTGGAATGTGCAAATATAAGAAGTGAAATAAAAACAGTTGAGGGGTAGGGTGCCGGGTGGCTCAGTTGGTAAAGTGTCTGACTTTAGCTCAGGTCATGATCTCATGGTTCAAGGGCTTGAGCCCTGTGTTGGGATCTACACTGACAGCATGGAACCAGCTTGGGATTCTCTCTCTCTCTGCCCCTACCCTGCTTGCTCCCTCTAAATAAATAAATAAATCAATAAATAAATAAATAACTTTATATTTTAAAGAATTAGTTCAGGGGCACCTGGGTGGCTTCATCAGTTAAGCATCCAATTCTTGATTTTAGCTCAGGTCATGACCTCATAGTTGATTCATGGGTTCGAGCCCCACTTCAGGCTCTGTGCTAACAGCGTGGAGACTGTTTGGGATTATCTGTCACCCTTCTCTCTGCCCTTTCCCCAACCTCCCTCTCTCAAAAAAAAAAAAAATAGACATTAAAAAAAAGTAGCTGAGTTAAGTTTAGTGCAGTGTTTTCCCTATTCTGGTAAAAATGATATATGAATGTACAAACTATGAAATACCAGCAATTCCACAGAAGAGTTAAATATCCTTATATTTGCACTTAAAAACGACA
>NW_027532591.1:4834733-4839893 GCF_008692635.1 Crocuta crocuta
AAGACACTACACAATATAAAGATGAAGAGTAAAACTCATGCTTAATAATTCAAATTTTTAAATTGTTCTATATTTAGAACAATATTTACAAGTAAATTAAAAATAAGTAAGTAAATGGGACACCTGGGTGGTTCATTTGGTTAGGCGTTCAACTTCTGCTCTGGTCATGATGTCACAGTTCTTAAGTTCAAGCCCCTCATGGGGCACTATACTGACAGCTCAGAGCCTGGAGTTGCCTCCAATTCTCTGTCTCCCTCTCTCTCTGCCCCTCCTCCACTCTCTCTCAAAAACAAACATTAAAATTTTTTTAATAAATTAAACAAATACTTAAAAATCAAAGTAAATTAACACCATAACAAGTTGAGAAAAAGATCACAGAAGAAAGGAAAAAGCTTTATATTTTAGTAACTTGTTTAAGATTTTATTTTTTAAGTAATCTCTACATCCAACATGGGGCTCAAACTTACAACCCTGAGATCAAAAGTGGCATGCTAAACCGACTGAGCCAGCCAGGTACCCCTATATTTTAATAACTTTATTAGCAACACTTTTTTCCTACTTTTTGAGCAAGGCCTTTTCATTTTCATTTTGCATTTCACCCTGCAAGTTCTGTAGCTGGGCCTGCATTTCCTCAGATAAATAAATATAAATCTAGAATTCGTTTTAACAAAGATTATTTGCCAACATCACATATAAGGTGCTGGGTTCAAAGCTGAAGATACAAATGATAAATAATGGACTCATGTCTAAAACGGGAGACAGTGATAAACAAATAATGACAATATATTATGAGACACATGTTATAGAAGCCTTGTGGAAAGAGCCTTAGAAAAGTCTTCATCATGGAGGTAACAGTTGGGCTGAGAAAGAACTTCCCACTTAAGGAGAGAAAGTGAGAAAGGATAGTCCTAATAATAAGACCTGTATATACTAAACAAAATGTATTTATAAAATTTTGGCAAGTTTTTTAGGACCATAAAATAGCATGCATAATGATGAATACAGAACATGAACTGAGAATGTAAATTGGTGCACACATTTGCATACCAAGTCAAGTTTACACTTTAAGCAAAAAGATGGCATAGATTTATAAGCAGAAGAGTGGCACAACTTCTGTTTTAGATTAACTTCAGAACAGGAAGACAGAGTGGAGAGGAAAATGAGATCAATCAGTAAAGTAAGCAATAGTAATTATCAATAATAGTAAAAAGCATTAGCTTATTTAGGTCCTTATCACAAGCAATTTTAGTGGGATTAGGAAGGGGGAAAGAATGTGTCAAAGTTAAAGGAGTTTCCTTCTAGAAGAAACTTTCAGGCTCTTTAATATGCTAATAAGCACTGCTATTCCCAGAGAGAGAGGTAATTTGCAACATTTCCCAGATTTATTCCACTAAAGAAACCTCTTTTGCCAGGACCACCACTGAAGAACTGTGAGGGACACAATTTTAACACTTCTCTGTTAAAGAGAAGGCAGCGCTGAGTGAGAAAAGCAGAGGGCAGTAGAGGGCTTAAGATGGGGTAAAACAATAGTAAATGTGAGGAACAGAAAGAAATCTAATTAAAGTCCTGTCAAGCTGTATTAAGGGACTAACTAAATATATAAAATACCAGTCTACTAATTTATACAATTAGCAAATATTTTAATTCACACTGGGTAGGGGGCTGACAGAATGACTATCTCAACAGAAATAAGGAAAAAAAAATAGTAATGATATGAGTGGGGAAAGGAATAAAACCAAAAAGATATCACAACCAGAGATTAGGACAGATCAGAAAACTAAAGAAATGAAAAACAGGGGCGCCTAGGTGGCTCAGTCGGTTAAGCGTTCAACTTCTGCTCAGGTCATGCTCTCACCGCTGGTGGGTTTGAGCCCTGCATCAGGCTCTGTGCTGACAGCTCAGAGCCTGAAGCCTGCTTCAGATTCTGTCTCCCTCTCTCTCTGCCCACCCCCCACTTGCACTCTATCTCTCTCTCAAAAATGAATATTTAAAAAAAAAAAAAAAGCATGCACAAATAGGTCAGAAGTAGAACCATTTTTGAATCACATGAGTAGGTGTGTCAAGAAACACAGAACTGAGTATCACTGGAATATAGAAATTGAGAAAAAAATAAACTTAAGGTGCTAGAAGACCTTCAATGTCCAACTGCCAATATGATGTCAAGAATTACCTACCTCCAGTTATCAGGGCACCTGGGTGGCTCAGTTCGTTAAGTATCTGACTCTTGGTTTAGGCTCAGGTCATGATCTCTGTGCTGACAATATAGGAGTCTACTGGAGATTCTCTCTCCCCCTCTCTCTCTGCCCCTTCCTACCTTCTCTCTCAAAAAAAACATTTTCTACAAAAAGTATTTTTTCAAAAAAAATTTTTCAAAGAAAATTACATCCACTATAGTGAATATAAGGGAATGACCTAGAGGTTCCTATACTGAAATGACAAAATCAGATAAGAAATAACAGGCAGCAGGTCACCAGTTTTAAAAGAAGAGAAACTACAGATAAAAGAATAAGTAGATGGGGCACTTGGGCATCTCAGTTGATGAAACACCTGACTCTTGATGCGGGCTGAGGTCATGATCCCACATCAGGCTCCATACTAAGTGTGGAGACTGTCTGGAATATTCTCTCTCTCTAAATAAATAAATAAATACAGAAACTTTTAAAAAAAAGAATAAATACATAACATCTAGAAAAATATGGATCTGGTTTCCTGGCTGTGAGGAAAATAAACATACCCCTTACAGGATCAGGACAGAGTAATGGTTTTCAATCTTTTTTCTGTTCCAACACATCTGAGAAATAGAGAATATATATTTCCAACAGAAATAAAGAGGAACAAAAGAATGGGGAAAGAGGGAGGTAACTGTGAGTGGTTCCTAAGGCCTTCCAAAGTATTTATAAAAAGCCTTCCTCAGGAAGTATAACTCTCATATATTGAAAATCACTACTTTAAAACTGGTGCTACCACAGAAAACTTAAAGTTCCAAAGACAAACTAGAAATTTTTACCTGTGTGGCAGAATTCAAGACACTATCACATAAAACAAGTTCCTGCAAAAAATTCCAGCGCTCTTACAAATATTTCAGTCAAGAAAAATTGTTTTTGAAGACACAGCATCAGCTAATACATATCTAGTATGCTCATTCACTTATCTTTACACAGTTATGAAGTTAATACAATCTGTTAGTATTTCCATTTTATACTAATGAGGCAGCCCAAGTCTGTGACTTGCCTAAAGTGACACAAACAGGACCGGTTTATAAGAAATAGTCCCAATTTTTGTTTCAAAGCTTAGGCACTTAGGGTAGGTCTGTTCACCTAAACCAGCAGCAGTTCTCAAATTTTTTCCATCTGAGGATGCGTTTATATTCTTAAAAAGTATTGACGATCCAAAGAACTTTTTTGTGTATGGGTTATAACTACTGATACTCATGTCATTAGATATCAAAACTGAGAAATTTTTCAAATGCAAAACTATGCTATTAGCTCATTCTGTAAGGCCAGTATAACCCTAATACCAAAACCAGACAAAGACAGTATAAGAAAATTATGGTCTAGGGGCACCTGGATGGCTCAGTCAGTTAAATGTCCAACTTTGGCTCAGGTTGTGATCTCACAGTTCGTAGGTTTGAGCCCCACGTCGGGCTCAGTGCTGACAGCTCAGGGTCCAGACCTGCTTCAGTTTCTTCATCTCCCTCTCTCTCTTTGCCCCTCCCCCAACTGTGCTCTGTCTCTCTCTCAAAAATAATAAACATTAAAAAAAACTTTTTTAAACTGCCTGGGATTCTCTCTCTCCCCCTCTTTCTCTGCCCCTCCCTAACTCAGGTGTGTGCACACTCTCTCTCTCAAAATTAAATAAACCTTAAAAAATTGTGGACTAATGTTTCTTATAAACATAGATGCAAACATTTTCAACAAAATATTAGCACACCAAACCCAGCAACAAAGGATTATACACCAGGATACTGAGTGATATGTGTCCCAGGAATGCACGGTTGGTTCAACATATGAAAATCAATCAATGTAATACACCATATTAACAGAATAAAGGACAAAAACGACAGTCATCTCAATAAATGCAAAATGCATTTGATAGGGGCACCTGGGTGGCTCAGTCGGTTAAATGTCTCCCTCTTGATTTCGGCTCAGGTCACAATTCCAGAGTAGTGGGATCAAGCCTCCAATGGGCTCCATGCTCAGCTGCTTAAGATTTTCTCTCTCTCTCCCTCTGCCTCTCTAACCTGCTCAAACACTTTCCAAAATAAAATTCTTAAAAATGCATCTAATAAAAACTAACATTCTTTTACGATAAAAAAAAAAAAAAGAACACTCAGTGAACTAAGAATAGAAAGGAACTGCCTCAACCTGACAAAGGCCATCTAAGAAAAACCTACAAGTGACATCATACTTCATGGTGAAAGACTAGATGTTCTCTCCTCTAAGAGAAAACAAGACAAGGATGTCGACTGTCTCCAATTCTATTCAACCTCGTACTACCCAGAGCAATTAGGCAAGAAAAAAAATTAAAAGTATCCAGACCAGAAAGGAATAAATAAAACTATATCTATTTGCGGATGGTATGATCTTACATACAGAAAATTCAAAGAAATCCACGAAAAAATTTAGAGCTAACAGGAGTCCATCCAGGTTGCTATCCAAAATCAATATATAAAAATCAGCTGTACTTCTATGTATTAGAAATGAACAGTCTGAAAATGAAATTAAAAAAACAATTCCATTTACAGTAACATCAAAAAGAATAAAATACTTAGGAATAAATTTAACAAAAGAAGTACAAAACTTATACACTAAAAACCACAAAACACTGTAGAAATAAATAGTTAAAGGCCTATTTAATGAAAATGAAAAGTAAGTGCACAAACATCTCCTTTTCATAGACTGGAAGACTTAATATTAAGATGACAATACTGAGGCACCTGGGTGGCTCAGTCAGTTAAGCGTCCCAACTTCTGGTTTTAGCTCAGGTCATGACTTCATGGTTTGTGATTTTGAGCCCCACATCAGGCTCTAGACTGACAGCGGGGAGCCTGCATGGGATTCTCTCTCCCCTGCTCTCTCTCTGCCCTCCCCACTTGCTCCCACAATCTTTCTCAAAATAAACTAAAAAAAAAAAAAAAAAAAAAAAAAAAACCCCCCAAAT
>NW_027532591.1:4840313-4849315 GCF_008692635.1 Crocuta crocuta
AAAAAAAAAAAAAAAAAAAAAAAGACAATACTCCCCAGATTAATCATCGGGGGCACCTGGGTGACTCAGTCGGTTAAGTGTCCAACTTCGGCACAGTCATGATCTCACAGTTTGTGGGTTCAAGCCCCATGTCGGGCTCTGTGCTAACAGCTAGCTCAGAGCCTGAAGCCTGCTTCAGACTCTGTACTTCCCTCTCTCTCTGACCCTTCCCTGCTCACAATGTCTCTCTCTCTCTCTGTCTCTCTCTCTCTCAGAAATAAATATTAAAAAACAATTTTTTTAATCATCAGATTCAACACCTTCAGATGCTTTTTTTTTTTTTGAAGAAATTGATATACTGATCCTAAAATTCGTATCAAATTGCAAGGGACTCTATATAGCCAAAACAATCTTGAAAAAGAACAAAGTTAGAGGACTCACACTTCCAGATTTCAAAACTTTGTACAAAACTACAGTAATCAAGACTGGGTGGTACTGGCATAAGAACAAATACACAGATCAATGGAGAATACAGAAACAATTGAGAATCCACAAACACACACACACGTTTATGATCAACTGATTTTCAACAAGGATTCCAAGACCATTCAACAAGAGAAAGAATAGTCTTGTCAATTAATGGTGGAACCACTGGACAGCCACATGGAAAAAAAATAGAGGTGAACCTCTATCTCACACCACACACAAGAATTAACTCAAAATGGATCAAAGACCTAAATATAAAAGCTAAAACTATGAAAGTGTTCAAAGAGAACAGAGGTATAAATTCTTATAATCTTGGATTAGACAATGATTTCTAAGGTATGACACCAAAGCACAAGTACCAAAGAAAAAATAAATCAAACTTGATAAAAACTGAAAACTTACATCCTTCAAAAACATATTTATTCAAGAAAATGAAAAAACTAATATGGCAACTCCTCAAAAAACTAAATATAAGTTTACTGAATGATCCAGCAATCTCAATTCTGGGTATACACCCAAAGAGGTGAAAGCAGGGACTCAAACATATTTGTACACCCATATGCACAGCAGCATTACTCACAATAGCCAAAAGGTGGAAGCAACCCAAATACTGATCAACAGATGAATAAACAAAATGTGGTATATAATTCAATAGGACATTCAACCTTAAATAGAAAGAAAATTCTGACACGTGCTACAACATGGAAGAACTCTGAAGACACTGTACTAAATGAAATATCAGTCACAGAAAGACAAATACTGAGGGGTAGCCAGCTGGCTTAGTCATTGGAGAAAGCGACTCTCAATCTCAAGGTCTTGAGTTCAAGCCCCACAATGGGTGTGGAGTGTACTTAAATTAAAAAATGGACAAATATTCTATGGCTCTACTTACATACAGTAGTCAAATTCATTGTGACACAAAGTAGAATGGTAGTTGCTAAGGGGTGGGAGGAGGGAATGGGAAGCCATTGCTTAAAAGGTACAGAGTTTTGTTTTGCAAAAAATGAAAAAGTTCTGGGGATGGATAGTGGTGATGGTTTACACAACAATGTGAATGTACCTAATGTCACTGAATGCACTCATAAAAGTCATAAAAACCATAAAAATGGTTTAAAATGGTAAATTTGATGTTAGGAATATTTTACCACAATTTTTTTAAGTTTATTTGTTTACTTTGAGAGAGAGAGAGAGCACAGAGCAGAGACAGGGAGAGAGAGAAAATCCCAAGCAGGCTCCACACCATAAGCACACAGCCTGACATAGGGCTTAAACTCTCACCAACCTCAATCATGACCTGAGCTGAAATCAAGAGTCAGACGCTTAACTAACTAAGCCACCCAGGCACCCCTATTTTACAACTATTAAAATTTTTAAAAAAGAAGATAAAAAGACAACCCACAACACTGGGAGAACATTTTTACAAATCATATATCCGATAAAAAGTCCAGTATCCAGGATATATCCAACTCAATAATGCAAAGACAAATAACCCCCAGGCACTTGGGTGGCTCAGTCGGTTAAGCACCCAACTCTTGATTTTGGCTCAGGTTATGATCTCATGGTTAGTGGGATCAAGCCCCAAGTCTGGCTCTGCACTGACAACTCAGAGGCTGCTTGGGATTCTCTCTCTCTCTCTCTCTCTCTGTCCCTTCCCTACTTTCAAGTGTACACTCTCTCTGCCTCTCTTTCAGAATAAACTTTAAAAAAAAAAAAAGACTAGTTTTTTAAATATGCAAAGGATGTGAATAGACCTTTCTCCAAATAAGATATATAAATGGCTAAACGGCACATGAAGAGATGCTCAGCATCATTCGTTATTAGGGAAATGCAAATCAAAACCACAATGAGATACCACTTTGCCTACTAGGATGGCTATAATTAAAAAGATGAGGGGGGAGGCATCTAGGGGGCTCAGTTGGTTAAGCATCCAACTTTTGACTTCAGCTCATCACTTCGTGGCTTGTTGAGTTCAAGCCCTGCATAGGACTCTGTGCTGAGCATGGAGCCTGCTTAAGATTCTCTCCCTCTCTCACTCTGTCCCTCTCCCTCACTCGCTCTCTCTTAAAAAATAAAAAAGATGAACAATAACAAGTACTGGTGAGGATGTGGAGAAATTAGAACTCTCATACCTTGTTAGTAGGAATATAAAATGGTGCCGTCCCTTAAGAAAATAGTTTGGCAGGTCCTCATAAAGTTAAACGTAACAAAACACTCAGCAATTCCACTGGGTATATACCCAAAAGAAATGAAAATATACATCTACACAAAAACTTTTACATGTATGTTCATAGGAATATTATTCATAGTAGCCAAAAAGTGGAAACAACCCAAATGACTATTAAGTGATGAATGGATAAACAAGACATGGTATCTCTGTAGAACACATTACATAGAAATAAGTATTATAAAAAGGAATAAAGTATTATAAAAAAATAATTAAAAAATTAAAAATTTTTTTTAATTTAAAAAAATTTTTTAAATAAATAAATAAAATTTTTTAAAAAAGGAATAAAGTGTTAATACTTGATACAACTGGACAAACCTTGAAAACATTATGCTTAGTGAAAGAAGTCAGGCACAAAAAGCCACATGTATGATTCCATTTATATGACATGTCCAGAACCAGCAAATCCATAAGACAGAAAATAGCTTAGTGGTTGCCAAAGGCTTGGAGCAGAAGGGAATGAAGAGTGACTGCTAATGGGCACAGGATATTTTTTTAATGTTTATTTAATTTTGAGAGAGAGACAAAGTACAAACAAGCGTAGACAAAGAATATGAAACAGGCTCCAGGCTCTGAGCTATCAGTACAGAGCCCAACGCAGGGGTTCAAACTCAGGAATGGCAGGATCATGACCTGAGCCAAAGTCGGACACTGAACCAAATGGGCTACCCAGGCACCTCCAAGATTTCTTTTTGGAAAGATGAAAATGTTCTGGAATTAGATAGTGATGGTTACAGAACCTTATGAATATATATTTGACACTATACTTTAAAAGGGTGAGTTTTGTTTTATTCTTTTTTTTTTTTGAGAGAGAGAAAGCATGTGTGTGGGGGGGGAGACAAGAAGAGAGGGAGGGGGAAGGGAAGAGAGAGAGAGAGAGAGAGAGAGAGAAGAGGGGGAGAATCTCAAGCAGGCTCCATGCTTAGCACAGAGCCTGACTGGGGGTTTTATCCCATGACCCTGGGATTATGTTATGACCTGAGCCAAAATCAAGAGTTAGATGTTCAACCAACTGAGCCAGCCAGGTACCCCTGACTGATCAATTTTAATGATAATTATTTAAACTACAGTGTACACAAGTAAGACTGACAAAATGCAAGCAGATTTCACTATTATGTATAATTCACACTTTATGTTCTTATAATATACAGTAATACCTTGGATTGCGAATAACTTGTTCTGCAAGTGTTCCGGAAGACAAACATTTCTAATAAAATTTAATTTGATAAACAAGCAACATCTTGCAATACCAGTAGTACATGACACCCAATGTCACATGATCACAACTGAGCCAACAGTTCTTGAAATTCACTTTGATATACAAGTTCCCTGTATTACAAGCATGTTTCCAGGACAAACTATGCTCGCAAACCAAGGTTTTTTTCTAATATGTAGCTACACTGAACTTAACACCCTCTGTCTGCATACAAATTTTTTTTTAATTTTTTAAACTTTATTTATTTTTGAGAAAGAGTGCACATGCACTTGGAAGAGGGGCAGAGAAAGGGAGAGAAAGAATCCCAAGTAGGCTCTGTGCTGTCAGTACAGAGCCTGATGGGGGGCTCAAACTCACAAACCATGAGATCATGACCTGAGCAGAAATCTAAGAGTCAGTTGCCTAACTAACTGAGGCACCCCTGCATACTAAACTACGACAACCCAAGCTTGAGGTGCAACACAGTATAGTGGCTAAAAGCTCGGACTCGAGACTCAGATACCCTGAATTTGAATGCTAATTCTGAGGCAAAGCAGCTGTGAGATCTTGTCCAACATGCTTAACCCTTCCACACCTCTTTTCCTCACCTGTAAATGAGGATAATACAAAAGGGCTGTTGTAAAGACTGATTTAATACTTAAGTTCTTTAGAAAGAGGGACACCAGGGGCGCCTGGGTGGCTTAGTCGGTTAAGCGTCCGACTTTCACTTAGGTCATGATCTCGCAGTTCGTGGGTTCGAGCCCCGCGTCGGGCTCTGTGCTGACTGCCAGCTCAGAGCCTGGAGCCTGTTTCAGTCTGTGACTCCCTCTCTCTCTGACCCTCCCCTGCTCACGCTGTCTCTCTCTCTCCTAGAAATAAATAAAACATTTAAAAAAAAAAAAAAGAAAGAGGGACACCAGGCTGGCTCAGTCGGAAGAGCATGCAACTCTTAATCTCAGGGCCATGTGTTCAAGCCCCACATTGGGTGTGGAAATTACTAAAAACAAATATGTAAATTTAAAAAAAATTTTTTAAACATCTTTAGAAAGAAGTTACACATTGCAAATATGCAGTAAGTTATCTATTATCATTGTAAATCAAATACCCACTTAAAACTACCACATTATTGGGGTACCTGGCTGGCTCAGTGGGTGAAGCATGTGACTCTTGATCTCAGGGTTGTGAGTTTGAGTCCTTCACTGGGTGAAGAGATCACTTAAAAATAAAATCTTTGGGGCGCCTGAGTGGCTCAGTTGGTTAAGTGGCTGACTCCTGATTTCGGCTTGAGTCATGATCTCACTGTTGATGAGTTTGAGCCCCAAATCAGGCTCTGCACTGTCAGCTCAGAGCCTGCCTGGAATTCTCTCTCTGCCCCTCCCCTGCTTACATGTGTACTCTCTCGTGCGCTCTCTCTCTCTCTCAAATAAACACTAAAAAAAACAATAACAAAATCTTGGAAAATGAATAAATAAAACTACCAGACTATTGTGCGACTTATAAACATACTGATTTCTTCCTGAAAGTACAGGCTACTTTGTGCAAAGATTAAGACTTTGCACATCCAGGGGCGCCTGGGTGGCTCAGTCGGTTAAGCATTCAACTTCAGCTCAGGTCATAGTCTCATGGCTCCTGAGTTCAAGCCCTGCATCGGGCTCCGTGCTAACAGCTTGGAGTCTGGAGCCTACTTCAAATTCTGTGTCTCCCTCTCTCTGTCCCTCCCCTTCTCATGCTCGGTCTCTCAAAAATAAATTTTTTTTAAAGACTGCACATGTTTACTGATGAACACAGAGCTTGCAGGCAGCCCAAACTCCCCAATTCCCCATGCCACTGCTTTTTGGTACTAAACTAGAAAGTAGTCAACTAACTCTTAGGAGAGGCAAAGTTCCTAAGAAACTATAACAAGGTGATTTCCCCCAGAGGGATTTTTATGTCAAAAGAATCTAAGAAATTTAACATTGAGGGTCCTCAAAATAAACCAATGTGAATTATAGCAACTACTAAGAAGAAAAAAAGGCATGGAAAAGGTGACTTGACTAATCCACTGAAAACAGGGCTAAGCTCTGTTGGTATAAGGAAGCTAAGGAGAAAAATATTAAACCAGGAGTCGGAAAACACACTTCTAATCACAACTCAACCATCAGCTCACTTGGTGATCTCATTTAGTCAAATCAAGAGGCCTTAATTCAACATACACAATAACTTTCACAATCTGACTACTGTTTCCATTTATCTCACCACACTATCCATAAATCCTCAATTCCCACCACAATGAATTTCTCACCTTTCCTACTCTGAGCCCTATAACAACTTATCTTTGCATGTGTTATTCCTAAGCACTCAATCTCACTGTGAGACCATGCATGGCCTGAGCTGAAATCAAGAGTCTTCCACTTAACCAAATGAGCCACCCAGGTACCCCTCACATATCCTGCTTTCAACTAGCGTTTTTCCTTGTTTTAGGTCTTTCTAGAACTGTTCTTTTCTGGAACATATTTCTGTCTGCAGTAATGACTTTCAATGAATTTTGTAAAATTTCATAAATTCTAGCATTTGTAGTTTACTTTGGAAAGTAACACATCTCACTGAATTATTATATCAAAATGGTCTGATTTTTTTTTTAAGGATAAAAAAAATTTACCGGTATCAGCATTTACAGGTCTTCTTGATTGTCTGTAAACAAACTTTCTTTAGAAAATAAATTCAAACACCATTCTCTACCCACGGTTCCTGATTTGACATTCTATAAATAACACATTTAAAAAAAAACCGAACACAGCATAATTAATGATGCTTATTATGCATGTCAAGGTTAACTCTGAAGTCAAAAAAAGTTCTCTACCTACTAAACTGAATCTGCTATGAGAACTAATAAAAATTCTCTTTAAACAGCTTTTTATTAATCAGAAATATTTGTACTTGCCATCGTAACTTTTGATTTTAAAAGTTCGAAAATTACAACATAGACGCTATACTGTTCTAGTTTAATGAACTGAAATTAAATGTAATTCTCGGTGTGATTTACGAATTACAAAATTGGTCTAAACTTTTACGTGCATGATAATATTTTGTAAATTTATCTGCATTGCTAACAACCTGACCTAGGACAATGAAAAGACCTTAATTTTCCCTTTGTATTTAGACATTTGCTACACTTAAAACATTAAATGTCAATAACTTTCACTTCCGCGTATGTATTATTTAAAGGAAGTGTTACTTTTTCATTTTCCACACTAGTCAAATGAAAAATTGCAAACAGCAGGAAAAGAGCTCTTTTTCAAACCAACTTTCTTTTGTTTATATGAAACATCATTTTTAAAGCATAAAACAGCTTAAAATTCTTTCCCCAAGTATATCATTTTTAAGGACTCTGAATTCGCTAATAGAGCATTCTAAATGAAGTAATATTTCATAATTTTTACAAGTTGTGACTAATAAGTGCTAGGATCCAATGCTGTGTAGCTATTTTTAAGGAGACATTACAGGGTGCTGAGCCTAAAGAAAATTTCAGCGTACAATCTACTCATACACAGAACATGCTGACTGATACTAACAAAAAAGTCAACTTTTTTTTAACCATTCCGCAATTCGCCGCCTTATTATCTCTAAATCTAAATCTCTAAATTGTCGTATTCAGTTGGCTTTCTCCAATTTTATTAGCTAATAGTTCTCATTACTTTAAAAACAGAAACAGGATATGTTCTCTTTCACCAAGTATTACACATTTCGCTACTACAAGACTTGGCAGGGGGAGGGGACCTTTAGGAAACAAAAGGTAATTTGATCCACTCCAGCTAATTACTAAATGCACGCCGACAATACACAATTTGAATTGCGTTTCTAGTCACTAAGAAGATCACAAAAGAAAGCAGAATGTCAAATGTGTAATGAACTAGTTTTGTATCAAAAATACATCAAAATGAAAAAACAGGGTATACCGAAACGATCTCGCACAAGGTTCAAAATTCATCTGATTAAAGATCTGAAAAAGTTATGAAAATAAAATGTTCGATTAGCGTCGTTAAAATAGTAATTCATCCCATTCAGGTATGACTAGAAATCCCGATAATGTGTTTCTTTCAGGTCTAAATATCTCATTCTTCTCCAATCCGGATACCAAACGGACCTGAAACCTCTCGCGGAGGCGTGCAACACACACGGCTAGTGCTGTCTGTTTACAAATACGAATCTCACAGTTTCCCACGTCAAAAGCGTTCATTACCACCATTCGACTGGGGGGCGGGGGAGAGAGAAGGCGGGCAAGCAAGAAACGAAATCCACACAGACACCTCTCTGCCTTCTCTCTCCCCGAAAAGGGTTAGCCCGGAGAAAAATGTTTATTGTGTATTATATGAGTGTGTATATTTACATGTTATATATGTACGTCTATCTAAGCGAGGATGAAAGAAAAGGCATACATGACAGAGAATTGTACTGGACCCAATAGAATGCTCACGCCAATCCCGCTAACTCAAAATCCACCTCCCGGGTCTACAGGTTTCGGCCCGGGGCCGAGAACCTCAGCCTCTCTGTGAAGTTCGGCCCCCAAAGCGCCCCAATGCCCTCCTCAGGCCGCCAGGCCGCCGCCCCTACCTCCCGTATCTCTGCTTTTCCTTGGGACACCCGAAGCCCATTCCGGCAAAGAAAGAAGTGTCAGGCCCCAAGGGGGCGGCTGGGCCCCCGACACCTGCGAGGCGCGGCACCTGAGGAGACGAACAGGGGGCTGCCTGGCCTTCCGCGAGCACACCCCCTCGGCGCGGAGCGCTGAGTCGCGGCCGGAACCTCCGTACCTGAGAGGCCCGCGAGCTACAGGCGCGCGCGGCGCCTCCTCATCTCAGNNNNTGACCCCTGGGGTTGGGCAGAGGAGAGGCGCGGAGGAGACCCCGGAGACGAGACGAGGAGGGTTGAATTCAGGGGTTCCCCCACACACACTTAGTTCTGGGGGCCCGTGGGCGCTGCTTAAAACTGGGGAGAGTGGGGGCGGTAAACACCAATGGGGGAAGGGGTTGCGTTTGGAAGCTTGTGGTGGCGTCGTGAAACAATAGGGAGGGGCCGAAGTGGGAGGGCAACACACTCACACTCGGGCCGAAGGCAGGGGCGCGCGCGAGGGCGCGCGCGCGC
>NW_027532591.1:4849735-4912220 GCF_008692635.1 Crocuta crocuta
ATCACGGGCCCTAGAGGAGGGGCGGGGCCACCGAGCCGGGATCTCTAGGTCCGGGTACCCGCCGGGGCCCCCCGGGGAGGCAGAGGACGCCGGCGTGCCTGCGGAGGCCCGGGGTTGCGGGCACGGCCGTGCCACTCAGCTCTAGCTTCTGGGCTGCGGGCCGTCCTACCAAGGCCCTCAAGCGAGAAGGGCCAGAAAGCCACCTCCACGCCTTCCTCCAAAAGGTATCCCCTCACCTCGGAAGGAAGCCCGGCGCTGGACGTGCACCTTGTGGCCTGGCGCACGGACCCGGCCTGGCCCTTGCTTCCGTGGACTCTCGGCGCCTAGCACGGGCTTCTGAGCATCAAGGGGGAGCTAGACGGAGGAAGCTGAGGTCGACACCCGCCTATTCACCCGTGCCACCAGTCCACCAGAGCTGGAATTCTTTTTAAAATGTAGCCAACATAGGAGTTGAGGAGCTCAGCAGAAACATCTTAAGAGCATCCCCCACCCTGAGGAAAATTTCAGAAGTCATTTCTTTAGTTTCACTTAGGTTTGCAACCAACTACCATCCACGGGCCCCTCCTTCCTTTGCTTTTAATGTGTTAGGTTCATCTGCATAGTTATTTAGCATCACGATCCAGAGTACCTATGGTTTGGTTAGTTTTTTTTTTAAGACCCCAGCCTTGGACATTATTCAACCAACTTCTGACCTCAAAGCTGGACAAATCACACAACTACAATCCTTGCCTTTGACACACGCTAGACAGGAAAAGAATGTAACAAGGGTAGACCTGGTGAAGGAGGATGCTAAATCTTACCTGTTTACAAAATATTGCCTTATGAAATTTCTTATAATATGTCCCAGAATAGAACCTATGTGTTATCATCTACTTCCCACTACATCTCAGAACTGGATACTTATTTATCTGTTCATGTACATAAGAATCTGAAGCTTGTGAGAAGAGACCAAACATTGTCCACTAAGTGCTAAGCCTTGAGCCAGGGATTTCACATATTTCACCCCATTTAACCCTCCTCATAACAATCCCATGTGGTCAGTACTATTGCTCCCATTTAAAAGGAGAGAACCAGAACTCTGAAAATAAGTGCATTTTACCCCATTTGTCTGATGCCACATGGCCCCAGTATAGTGCAGAGAATAGTGGATTTCAAGTCAAAAGAGCCCTGCTTGGCTTCAGAACCTAGCTGGATCACTGGACAAATGCACCCTCTAAGTTTCCTCATCTCTTAAGTTTTCAAAGGCAAAAAAGACCCTACTTCACAGGGATGATGTAAGAAAACCTGCAAGACACAAAACTTAGAGCCTATAGAGACATTAAGATGATACCAACATGTCTTTCACTTTAGTGAGTTGTATCAATGCCCTTAGAACAAGTTCAATTGAATAAAATTTCCTGATTACTTAAGAAGAGCAAAGCGTTGTGTTCAGTACCAGATTTATTAAGCTACAATAAAAGCAAGAGGTCATATGAGCAAAGGCCTAGGCTGATACAGAGGAAAGCGTGATAAATTTCACCTAGGTGAAGCTCTAAGGGAAGAGGTAGAAGCTGGGCCTTGGAGGCTTGCCTGCTATATGCCAGACACATGCCTGATTCAGAGAACATCATTTAGTCTGAAGTGTGCGGAAGATAATGAGTCTGAAAATAAAAGCTTGGGGCAGATTGAGAATCCCAGTGCCTCTCTGTCCTTATCCCTTCCAGATGACTCTACTACCTTTCTTCCTATTCCTCCAGACCCAGCTCAACTCCTGTCTCCTTTATTAAATAGTCCTGATCACATCTCCTGCCTACACTGAATGTAATCCATCTTTTCTATAGATCCCTACATGTTACTTTTATAAGTCTGAACCCAATAGAATATAAACTTGAATACAAATACTTATATTTGTATTCCTTATAATACATACTAGCTGAGTTAAAATTTTTGGCAACTTTAATATATTGTATATAATCATAAAGTATATGTAGACCAAATGTTATTTCTACTTGAAGAATCAGAAAACTTAGGACATAAGAGGTTTAATTAGAAACCAGGATCATACAGTAAGTCACAGGCAGGACTACATCAGTCCTGCGTTCTATCCAAAGAATCACAAACAGCTTACTGAGAAATAAGATGGTAAGTGACTACTCTATAAAAATACACTGAGAGGGGCATCTGGGTGGCTCAATTGGTTAAGCATCCGGCTTCAGCCCAGGTCATGATCTCACAGTTCATGAGCTGGAACCCCACATCAGCCACTCTGCTGTCAGCACAGAGCCCACTTCCATCCTCTATCCCTCCCCCCCATACACCCGGCCCTTCCCCTCTCATGGGCTTTCTTTCTCTCACGCTCAAAAATAATAAATTAAAAAAAATTTTTTTTAATACACTGAGGACTTGCATCTGAAACTTGCAAGGAAAGAAAACATCATAATTGTGGTTAAGTCTCTAAATTTAGCCTTCTAGTCCAGAAGTTCTGAGAACACAATTTCATCTAAACTCAGGTGAAAATTACTTGTACCAAAAGTCTTATTTTGGGGCACCTGGGTGGCTCAGTTGGTTGAGCATCTCACTTCGGCTCAGGTCATGATCTCACGGTTCGTGAGTTTGAGCCCTGCGTCAGGCTTTGTGCTGACAGCTCAGAGCCTGGAGCCTTCTTTGGATTCTGTGTCCCCCTCTCTCTGTGCTCCTCCCCTGCTCACACCCTGTCTCTCTCTCTTTCTTTCTTTCTTTTTTTAAATGTTTTATTTATTTCTAGGAGANAAGAATAAAGATTTTTTTTTAAAATTTTTAAGTCTTATTTCATCATATATATTGAGAAATATAAATGCTCAGTGGATCAATACTCATATTCTATTCTCTTCCTAGATGATAGGAAAACTTAGCCCAAAAATAATCATATTGGATGAAAATGTGATTTGGTGAGTAAATCAAAGTACAAGAAAGGTACCTCAGAGGGACACCTGGATGGCTCAGTTGGTTAAGCGGCCGACTTCGGCTCAGGTCATGATCTCACAGTTCGTGGTTTCAAGCCCCACGTCAGGCTCTGTGCTGACAGCTAGCTCAGAGCCTGGAGCCTGTTTCAGATTCTGTATCTCTCTCTCTCTCTGACCCTCCCCTGCTTGCGCTGGCTCTCTCTGACTCTCAAAAAACAAATAAAAAAACATTTAAAAATTAAAAAAAAAGAAAAAAGAAAAAAAGAAAGGTACTTCAGAGATAAGTGTGCTCAAACCAGTGGATCTGTTGGTAGATCATAAAGGGAACAAAACATAGAGGGCTATATATGCCTTTTTTTTTTAAAGCGCTTTCTCCTGTATTTAATGGGGAGTCAATGAACATTTGTAAGCAAGGAAGAGATATGATCTGATCTGCGAAAGGTTTTCTCTTGATTCCTTCAAGGACAGACTTCAGTGGTTGGTAACTTTATAGACCCTGTCTGATGATAAGCTCCAGCCAAAACAACCATTTCACCCACCATGATGTACACTATGTATTCTTCATGTTTGTATTCCCAGCACCCAGCACAATCCTGACACACAGAAAATATCTAGAAATTGCTTCTTAACATGCTAAGTTGCCTATGTTCAAAGTTTAAAATTTTTGTGATTCTTACAAATAGTACACAATATCAAAGATCCTACAGTATGTTTCCACCTGAAAGATAGTGTAAAGGATCTATTCCTCTTTGTCTTTTTGCATTCTTAAACATTAACTTAAAATATGTTTAAATGTCTATTACAGAGGTGCCTGGCTGTCTCAGTTGGTAGAGCATGCATACTGTTGATTTCAAGGTTGTGAGTTCAAGCCCCACGTTAGGCATAGAGCTTACTTTACCATAAGAGACTCTTAAATACGGAGAACACACTGAGAGTTGATGGGGGTGGAGGAGAGGGGAAGGGTGGGTGATGGGCACGGAGGAGGGCACTTGTTGGAATGAGCACTGGATGTTATATGGAAACCAACTTGATAATAAACAAAACAAAACAAAACAAAAATACTTATGGTGGGCACCTGGGTAGCTCCGTCAGTTAAGCGTCCAACTTTGGCTCAGGCCATTATCTCACAGTTTGTGGGTTCAAACCCTAAGTTGGGCTCTGTACTGGCAGGTCGGAGCCTAGAGCCTGCTTCGGATTCTGTGTCTCCCTCTCTCCCTGCTACTCCCCTGCTCATGCTTGCTCTCTCTCTCTCAAAAATGAAGAAACATTAAAAAGAAATCAAAAATTAAAAACAGAGGGGCACCTGGATGGCTCAGTCGGTTAAGTGTCCGACTTTGGCTCAGGTCATGATCTTACGGTTCGTGGGTTGGAGCCCTGACAGCTAGCTCAGAGCTGGAGCCTGTTTCAGTATCTCCCTCTCTCTCCGACCCTCCCCTGCTCACACTGTCTCTCTCTCTCAGAAACAAATAAAACATTAAAAATAAATAAATAAATAAATAATTTAAAAAGAATGCTTATGGCACAGGGGGCCTGGCTAGCTCAGTTGGAAGGGCATGCAACTCTTGATCTTGGGGTTGTGATTTCAAGCCCCATGTCGGGCATAGAGCAGACTTAAAAAAAAAAAAATCATAGGGACACCTGGGTGACTCATTTGGTTAAGCACCCAACTCTTGATTTTGGCTCACAGTTCATGGGATCAAACCCTGTGTCAGGCCCTGAGTTGAACTTGCTTGTGATTTTCTCTCTTTCTCTCTCTCTCTCTGCTCCTCTCCTCTCTTTATGCACACTCCTTAAATAAATAAACATTTATAAATAAGTAAGCATAAACATCTATTATATAGTAAATATTCACCAAAAATTAATTCCCTTTCTTTTTAAAATTCAATTTATTCTCATCTACCCCAGTTTGGATTTCCTGTGCCCTTATACTCACAGTAGCATGTATGTACTTGCTATCTATTGATACCATTTAGTTTGTTCTTAGGATTCTATATGTGGAATTTTAAGCTACAGCCACACCTTTTGGGTTACTTCCTTGAAGCATTAGAAACAGTCTGTTTTATTAAGATGGGTGTTTCGGGGTTTTGTGGTGTTTTTTTTTTTAATTTGAGTAAGATCTGAGAATTAGAAAGGACATACCTCACGATACAGTTGGATATATCAAGAACACAGATACATGGCAGGAAATGATTCTATATAGGTAGCCTGGGGCCACATCTTAAAGGTCATGTATGCCATTTCAAAGAGCAGGCCCTTATCCTGCAGTTAATGATTAGCCCTGGAATATTTGCAAGTGAGGCAGAGAAATGATCAGATCTACCTTCTACAGCAAAACTTACAGGTGATCATCCAACTTCTGTTTGAATATCTGTAATTACAGGGGTTATTCTTTCTCTAATCTAGCTATTCTAGGTGTTAGAAGTTCTTCCTTCACTGAATTAAAATCTTTCTTCTATAATGTCTTGTTGGGTTTGCTTTTGTTTTGGTAATTCTGATCTCAAGAGAAACATAAGGCCTCTTTTTCTTCATATGTAAAAACAAGGATGTGAACTAGATGAACTAGGCAGAAAGGGGTTTAAGGTCTATAATTCTGACATGAACTCCTTTTAAGTCAGCTGTTTTACTTCCCTCTAAAATTATCTCTCCTTTTTGTCTCTAAAACAAAAATGAAATCCAACTCCATTGTAACAACCTCCTTATGACCAATTATAGTGTGTTAGGATAATCTGATTCATCTCTGTATCCTATGAAATGCCATGCACTCAATCCAGAAACAAACCCTCACCTATATGGTGAGGCACCCATGGCTGTAATTTTTGGATATGACACTGCAACAAAAGAAAATTTAGACAATTGGACTTCATAAAAATTAAATTTTTGTGCATCAAAAGACAGTATCAACAGAGTAAAAAGGCAACCAAGGAACAGGAGAAAATGTTTGCAAATCCTATCTCTGAGAAGCGATTAATATCCAGAATATGTAGAGAACTAAAAGTCAACAACAACAAAACAACCTTATTCAAAAATGGGCAAAGGACGTGAATACACATTACTCCAAAGAAGATCTACAAATGGCCTATAAGGACATGAAAAGATGCTCAACATCATCAATCATTAGGGAAGTGCAAATCAAAAGTACAATGAGATGTCAACTCACATTTGTTAGGATGTCTACTATCAAAATCAAAAACAGGAGCATCTGGGTGGCCTAGCGGGTTGAGCATTGGACTTTGGTGCAGGTCATGATCTCATGGCTCACGGGTTCGAGCGCCATGTCAGGCTTTGCACAGATAGTGTAGAGCCTGCTTCAGATTTTCTGTCTTCCTCTTCCTCTACCCCTCCCCCTGGCATGCACATGTGCACTCTCTCTCTTTCTCTCTCTCTCTCTCTCTCCCTCGAAAATAAAAAAAACATTTAAAGAACAAACATAGAAAACTAAGTATTGGTGTGGGTATGGAGAAATTGGAACACCTGTGCATTGTTGATGGGAAGGCAAAATGGTGCAGCCACAGTGGAAAACAGTATACTGGTTCCTCAAAAAATTAAACATAGAATTACCATATGATCCAGCAATTCCACTTCTGAGCAAATACTCAAAGGAATCGAAAGCAGAGATTTGCACACTCATGTTCATAGCAGCATTATTCACAATATCTAAAAAATGAAAGCAATCGAAGTATCCATTGACAGATTAATGGATAGGCAAAATGTGGTATATACATACAGTGGAATATTATTTGGCCTTAAAAGGAAAGAAATATTGATACATGCTACAATATGGATAAACCTTGAAGACACTGTGCCAAATAAAATAAGCCGGTCACATAAAAACAAATACTGTGTGATTCCACTTACATGAGGCACTAGAGTAATCAACTTCATACACAGTAGAATGGTGGTTGCCAGAGGCCAGAGGGAGAGGAGAATGAGAAGCTGTGTAATAAGTATGGAGTTTCAGTTTTGCAAGATGAAAAGAGTTCTAGAGATAGATGATGGTGATGGCTGCATGACCATAAGACTATACTTCATACTACTGAACTGTACACTTGAAAATGATAAAGATAGTAAACTTTATGTTATACGTATTTTAGCACAATTTTTTTAAATTGTCAAAAAAAGGGGCGGCACCTCTCAGCTCAGGTCTTGATCTCAGGGTTGTGAGTCCAAGCACCACATTGGGCTCTGTGCTGGGTGTGAGGCCTAATAAATAAATAAATAAGTAGTGAAAAAAAAGATATGCACTCTGAAGAGTTCTGGAGCTGCAAAGCTCTCTTCCCTAAAGGAACTCTTAGAAATGTAAACAGATAATAATACAACATGATAATTGTCATAATAAGGATACTATAAAGTATTATGAGGATACGAATAAGGGATAATTAGCTTTGCCTAGGAGAGAATAACTGTTTATTAGGGAAAGAATGACCAAAAAGGTTTGTATAATAAATATCCCTGCAACGTCCTTGAAGAGTGAAGGAGACTTAGCCATTTAGAGAAGAAAAGCGTTCAAGATTAGAAGAGAGGGGCACCTGGGTGGCTCAGTCAGCTGAGTTGAGCATCCCGCTCTTGATTTCGGCTCAGGTCATGATCTCATGGTTTGTGTGTTCGAACCCCACAGCATGGAGCCTGCTTCGGGTTCTGTCTCCCCTCTCCCCCCCGCCCCCCCCGGTCCCCTGCCACCCTCCTGCTTGCTCTCTTTCTCTCTCTCAAAATAAACAAAACTTTAAAAAGAAAAGATTAGAGGAGAAAGAGTATAGGGCATGTTTCAGAAACCTATAAGCAGCTGGCATACTGGAGGGCAAGTTAACAGGAGATGACACTGGAGAGATGGCCAGGACCAGATCACAGGCCTACAATACCATGCTAACCACATGGGCTTAACCTGAAAGGTAGTCCCTTAAATGTTTCAACCAGGAGACTGATGTACTATATCATATTTGGATTTTTTTTAATTAATTTTTTTTAATTTCTGAGAGAGAGAGAGAGAGACAGCATGAGCAGGGGAGGGTCAGAGAGAGAGAGACACAGAATCTGAAGAGGCTCCAGGCTCTGAGCTAGCTGTCAGCACAGAGTCCGACGCAGGGCTCAAACCCACGAACCGTGAGATCATGACCTGAGCCAAAGTTGGCCACTTAACCGACTGAGCCACCCAGGCGTCCCCATTTTTGGATATTTAAAACAAGATTCATCAGCAGTGTGTAGAAAAGAATAGAGGAGTCAAAACTGAAAACAGTGATGGGTTGTTGTAGAAAATTAGATGAGAGATTATGAAAGTTTGAAATAAGCAGAAAAGTGGGAATGGATAAAAGGGACAAATTGGAAAAATATTACAGTGATAGGATCAGTAAGACTTAAGTGAGTTATCAAATGTGTTGTGCATGTTAGATGAAGGCTTTCATGTGAATAAGGCCATTCTTATCCAGGGAAGTTTCTCCAGTGCCAACTCTCAATAATGAGTAGCTGCTGGTGCACAGTTTAGGAAAAGAGCCTAAAACTCAATCTAGGCATAATAAGAAAGAAAGATAAGTTAGTAATATCTGCAATGATGCAGAATGGAGGAGCCCAGCTCATGACAGATATTTAGCATTCCTGTTATCAGGCAAAGGAAACATAAAAATGTACTGTGTGTTTTAAGGAATGCATATGGTAGGGGTGCCTTGCTGGCTCAGTTGGTGGGGAATGTGACTTTTGATCTCAGGGTCATGTTGGGCATAGAGCTTACTTAAAAAAAAAAAAAAGACAGAGTAAATATATATGGTGTATTGCCATTTTTTTTTTAAGTTTAAGAACAGACAAACCTAATCCTCATTGATGGAAGTCAAAATAGTGTAGATATGGACTAAGGGGGATATAAGGGAGACTTCTAGAAATGTTCTAGATCTTGAACACGTGTATACATATAGAAACAACCATTGAATTGTACACTTAAGTTTGGTGCTCCTTATTACATGAATGGTATACATCTATAAAATGTGAAAAAAAAGTTAATATGTGTTTAAGGAATGGCAAATAGTCTGATATAACATAGGGTAAGGAAGAAAAAAAAAGGTTAACAGATTATTGGGAGATAAAGTTGGAGAGGTAGAATGCCAGTAGATTGTGAAGGGACTTGAAAGCCATGTTAAAGAGTTTGGGCTTGATCCTGCAGGCTTTGGAGTTTTGAGGTAAGGGAAATATATGCTCATATCTCTATTTTGGCTGTGGAGAATCTGCTCTGGAGAGAGAAAGATGTTTCTCTAACCCAGATAGGATCTCAGACCCTGTATTTTCTTGGCTAAAGGGATATAAATTTTATGACCATCTTAGGAAATCATGAAAAGGAAGAGAATTCAAAAATTACCTGTGAAAGCACAGAGAGTGACTTTAATTCAAACTTCAAATATTTTTGTTATAGACCTATCATAACCACATTGTAAAATTTCAAGCCTAAAGAAAAGTGGCATAAACTACCAATAAATCCATCACGGTATTATTAGCATTTTGATATACTGAATTGCCTGTCTTTTTTTTTTTTTTAATAGTTAGCTCTTCAAGATGAGGCAGCTGGCTTATGCTGACAGGAGAGTACCAGGGGCTAGGTCAGATACGGAGAAGCATTACCAAAAATAGTCTCTAAGTATATTTTGGCAAGAGCAAGGCAGAATCTAAATGAAAACCAAGTCAGAAATGCACATCTAAAATGAGGAAGTAGGGGCATCTGGATGGCTCATTTGGTGGAGCACGCGACTCTTGATCTTAGGGTGGTGAGTTCGAGCTCCACTTTGTCCATTTGTCAAGCCTAATCCATCAGGTGGGGTGCAAGACAAAGCACTCTGTTCAGCAAAAACCTGAAAAGGAACTAAAGGGCAAGAGTGCAAAGGATGAGAAGTTCAAGAGCTAGCCCCTGCAAGACAGCAATATCTATAGGAAAGTCCTTTTTCTGGGTGCCATTGAATATCGTTGCTTACAATGCTGGCCTAAATAGTTGTAATCTTAATTATTTTGGCCCCTTTGCACATAACCTTAAATAATAAGCATTTCTCATGTTGTTATATTGTCTTCATGACCACTTGTGTTTTCAAAGGCTGCTTCATTTTTAATAAAATAAACATTTTAAATAATATTTTTTTTTAAATAAAAGTTTTAGGGGGCTGCAGGCTGAGGCACGGAGACTGTCTGGCATTGAGTCCTGGGCCAGCCACAACTCAAAGTCCCAGACCCAGGGGACTCAAGAAGAAGCTAAAAGACTTGTGGTCTGGGAGTAGTGCTGCTGGCTGCTGCCTCTGCTGCTCTGCCTGTGCCCCGGCCACCTGAGTCCTGGGCCCCAACAGCCTCTAGGCCTAGGCACAGCCTGAGGAGCCCGACGTGCTGCTGCCTGTGCTGCTGTGAGTAATATGAGCATCTTCTCCACAGTCATTTATAAATTAAAATGAAGGACATTTCTTCGTATAACCGAGATACTAACAAGTTAGAGGCTATCTCTCAGGATATATAACAGAGGAGTCTTGTTTGGGCTTCTGCTTTGAGGTACACCAGGGAGTCAAGTGTGGCTACTTCTAGCTGGGGTTTGAAGAAACTGGTTGCGTGAAGGATTTTGGCACTCAGCCAGTGAAAGATAAAGGAGCCTGCTGCCTCCAGCTTTGCTCCCTTCTTGGAGAATCTGGGAATGGGCCTGATCAGCAGCTGCAATGCTCACCCTGAGAATTCCAGTGGCTGCACCATGAGAAAGTCCGGGGGTGACCAGGACAATATAATAGACCAGGCTTGTGGCTTGGAGAAGTTAGGTATCTAAGTAGAAAAAGAAAAAGAAAATCAGACAAAAGTCCCAATTTCTCCTTGAAGATTTTAGCCTTTAAAAACCCAAAGTGGAGGGGCACCTGGGTGGCTTAGTCAGTTGAGCAACAGATTGAGATCATGATCTCATGGTTCATAAGGTCAAACCCTGCATCGGTCCCCACATAGGCCTCTACCGACAATGCAGAGCCTGCTTGGGATTCTCTCTCCCTCTCACTCTGTCTGTCCCTCCCCTACTCTCTCTCCCTCTCTTGCTCTCTCTCTCTCTCTCTCTCAAAATAAGTAAACTTAAAAATAAAAAACCCAAGTGGACAATTTAGGAATTTGGATCCTTTTATATTACCTGGAATCAATCAGCTTTGAAACCCTGGGCAGGGGAAGCTACGCATCCCAACACCATACCATGCAGGTTGATCTCCACACAAGGAAGTGCACAAGATCTATTGTTCACTGTGCACAGGTGAGCAGCTATGTGCCCAGCGTATAAATCCTTTGGTTCCTCAGGCTTTCTATCTATCTGACATCAGGGCTTTCTGGATAACTGACAGTATGAACATAGCTGATGGTCAGGGCTTTATCATTGGGCCTCAGTGGGACTGCTCTTCTGAATCTCTGAGCCTGAATTGGACTTCTCCAAGACAAATACAAGTCAGGTAAGAGATCTGGATATTAACAGTTCCAATTTGGGAAACCAAGAAAAAGAATTACAACTGGATTTGATAGGGGAAGCTCTGTGATATTGGCTCCAACAAGAAGAAAAAGACAAAGCTACCAGTTTCCCAACAGTCCAGCATTTATAGTGTCCAGACCCGGGGACACGGGCTAACCTTTTGCTGAACAGAGTCCTTTGTCTTGCACCACACCTGGTGGCATAGGCTTGGCAAATGGACACCTTGGTTATCCAGGCAGGCTGAGGATTTAGTTATGATCCCTTGAAGAGGTAGCAGGGGCCTCTGCAACTATGCACGATCTCTGAAACTGCAAGATCATATCTGGATATATTATGCTGTGAACAACAGTTCGGTGGAGCAGTCATTTTCCTACTCTGGGTTGTTAGTTACCTAGCCAGTCCACGTGTCTGACTTGGTCATTATGCCAGGTCACTGCCTGCTTTCCATGCCAGGGGCGGGCCTGAATTCTAGAAGAGCATAATGGCTGTAAAGACTGTGGTTTGAAAGCTAAGCCCAGAAGGGACTTTTTCCAGCTGCCCTCAGTGTTAACGGGCTAGTGCTAAGAGCCCAGGACCAAGACTGGGTCATCTCTTATCTGATGGCAGTATCCTACAGTCCCTGTTCTGTGGGTCGGGCAGTCAAAGCTCTGTTATGGTAAACATATAGACGCCACCACCTCTGTCCCTCCGGAGGGGCAGCCCCTTTCTATTCAGTCCCTCTGAACATTCTTGACAAAAGCTGCCCTTTTGTTGTTGGAAGTCAGATAATGGGATGGGCAAGGATGGGAAATGTGAGCCACACATCAAAACTACCCTCCCCTTTACTCCCTGATCAAGGGTTTATGAAGTGTAGACGAGGGAGAGTCCCAAAGTGAGCAGGAACAGTGTTGCTTTATTTGAAATGTTTTCTTACCTCATTCTGTGCCCCAGTGAGGGGCCCAGCTTCGTCTGTCTGGTTTGGCCCCATGTGCCCTGCTCCATGGCCGATCTGGTGTAGCTCAGGACCCTAGGTGCTGCCCTGCCACCCTGCTTTCACACTGACCAGTGTTAATTCATCTCTCTTGATGCTCCTGCTTCTGAAGCCTGCCCAGTTTCCCTTTCCTTAGCTTCTTTTAAGTTTTTCTTTTTCTTGTTTCCACCCTACCCCCTCATTCTTTTAGAAGATCCAGAGAAGAAGCTTGCTGGTGGGTTCCTCTGTTGGGATTAAGATGGGGAGAGAACTAAGGCACCTGAGGGGCCCAGTTGGTTAAGCATCCAACTCTTGATTTCGGCTTTTGGCTCCAGTCATTGTCTCACGGTCCTGTGGGATCGGGCTCTGCCTCAGGTTCTGCACTGGTAGCGTGGAGCTTGCTTGGGATTCCCTCTCTCTCTCTCTCTCTCTCTCTCTCTCTCTCTGCCCCTCCCCACACCTCACTTGTGCTCTTTCCACTCACCTCATTCATGCCCCTCCCCCTCACTAGTGCTCTCTCTCTCTCTCTCTTTTTCAAAATAAATAAATAAACATTTTTTAAAACTCTTTAAAAAGTAAAGATGGGGAGAGAACATAATTTTTTGTGTATGAAAGGCAGGGCCACACATAAGCATTTTCCTATAAGACTGGCTTGCTAGATGCCTTCCTGCTGTGTCTTACTTCATAAGGAATTACATCTTCCCACCTCCATTTGGGTACTGCCTCTTAGGACCTAAGCGGGAAAGGCTGACTGCCACACACAGGGATGGAGTGGGTACCAGTCTATTTACTCTAACCCTTGTGCAAGTGTCCTTCCTTATCTGAGAAGAAACTGTTTGGACTATATGGACTAATTTGTGTTACATATAGACTTTAAGGGAACCATAGTTATAGAGCCTCAAGACTGTCTATTATTGTATTCTCCCCCTAAAATTGTCCTGGTCAGAATTGAGGTGTAGTTACAGACTGGTCTGTCAATCCAAGAATTGTAATCACTTTTTAAAATTTTTTACTGTTTTATGTATTTCTGAGAGAGAGAGAGAGAGTGTGTGTGTGTGTGTGAGCAAGGGAGGGTCAGAGAGAGAGGGAGATACAGAATCTGAAACAGGCTCCAGGCTCAGAGCTAGCTGTCAGCACAGAGCCCGACACGGGACTCGAACCTACAAACCGTGAGATCATGACCGGAGCTGAAGTCAAATGCTCAACCGACTAAGCCACCCAGACGCCCCTGTGATCACTTTTTAAAAAGGTAAACCTTGGCAAGAGCTAAAATAATTTTGGGTGTTCTGTCCTTGATTTCATAGACATATCCTTCTAAAGGGATACACAGGGAAAGGAGAGTCCAGTAAAACTCTGGCCTATTTCCAAATAATGTTTGGGAAACAAGCTGAAAGTAAGGTCATGATCCACTCTTCCTTCAGAGAGGGAGCTCTGATTGTGACATTACTGATTCCTTTCTGGTCTTTTTCTTGGTTAGAGGAGGAAGACGTATAAATAATTTTGAAAAATCATTGGTTGATATTACTTCCCTCTTGCTTATTGTTTTTGGCTTTTGCCCTCCCATTATTAAGGCAATAGCCCTAGGCCTGTCCTGGATGTGTAAGAGGTGAGCTAGGTAGAACAGGTGCCATGAGGGGGACAAACTCCTTTCTTTTCTGGTGAGTGAATGCTCCCCACCATACAGTTGACAGAGGTTAGGAACTTGGCCTTTCCCTACCTATCTTCCCTCTAATAGCAGAATTCCTATCCTTCCTTCCTCGATTAAGTGTAATGATCACCCTGTTATTCTATTATGTATCTAAGTCTGCACACGCGTGTGTGTGTGTGTGTGATACTCTATATGGGAAACCCAAAAGATTCCACCAACAAACTGCTGGAACTGATTCATCAATTCAGCATAGTTGCAGGACATAAAATCAATGCACAGAAATTGGTTGCATTCTTATACGCTAATAATGAAGCAACAGAAAGAGAAGTCAAGGAATCAATCCCATTTACAATTGCACCAAAAACCGTTAAATACCTAAGAATAAGCCTAAGTAAAGAGGTGAAAAATCTATACACTGAAAACTATAGAAAATTTATGAACGCAATTGAAGAAGATACCAATAAAATGGAAAAAATTCCATGCTTAAGGATTGGAAGAACGAACATTGTTAAAATGTCAATACTACCCAAAGCAATCTACACATTCGATGCAATCCTCATCAAGATAACACCAGCATTCTTCACAGAGCTAGAACAAGCAATCCTAAAATTTGTATGGAACCAGAAAAGACCCTGAATGGCCAAAGCAATCCTGAAAAAGAAAACCAAAGCTGGAGGCATCACAATCCTGGGCTTCAAGATGTAATACAAAGCTGTTATCATCAAGACGTATGGTACTGGCACAAAAACAGACAGTTAGAACGATGTAACAGAATAGAGAACCCAGAAATGGACCCACAAACATATGGCTAACTAATCTTTGACAAAGCAGGAAAGAATATCCAATGGAAAAAAGATAGCCTCTTCAGCAAACAGTGCTGGGAAAACTGGACAGCAACATGCAGAAACATGAACCTGACCCACTTTCTTACACCATACACAAAAAATAAACTCAAAATGGATGAAGGACCTAAACATAAAACAGGAAGCCATCAAAATCTTAGAGGAGAAAGCAGGCAACAACCTCTTTGACCTCAGCCACAGCAACTTCTTACTCTACATGTCTCCAGAGGCAAGGGAAACAAAAGTAAAAATGAACTATTGAGACCTCATCAAGAAAAAAAAAAGCTTCTGCACAGCGAAGGAAACAATCAGCAAAACTAAAAAGCAACTGACAGAATGGAAGAAGATATTTACAAATGATATACCAGATAAAGGGTTAGTATCCAAAATCTATAAAAAATTTATCAAACATCCAAAAAAAACAAATAATCTGGTGAAGAAATGGGCAAAAGACATGAATAGACACTTTTCCCAAAAAGACATCCAGATGGCTAAGAGACATGAAAAAATTCTCAGTATCACTCATCATCAGGGAAATACAAATCAAAACCACAATGAGATATCACCTCACACCTGTCTGATGGCTAAAATTAACAACTCAGGCAACAACAGATGTTGGCAAGGATGCGGAGAAAGAGGATCTCTTTTGCACTGCTGGTGGGAATGCAAACTGGTACAGCCACTCTGGAAAGCAGTATGAAGATTCCTCAAAAAATTAAAAATAAAACTACCCTATTGCCCAGAAAAGGCACTAGTAGGTATTTATTCAAAGAATACAAAAATACTAATTTGAAGGAGCACATGCACCCTAGTGTTTATAGCAGCATTATCAACAATAGTCAAAGTATGGAAAGATACTTTCCACAGGGGTTGGGCTAAATGGGTAAGGGGCATTAAGGAAGATACTTGTTAGGAAGAGCCCCAACAAGGAAGATACTTGTTGGGTATTATACATAGGGGATGAATCACTGGAATCTACTCCTGAAATCATTATTGTACTATATGCTAAGTAACTTGGATGTAAATTAATAAATAAATAAAAGTTTTTAAAATTGTTTAGTTTTGAGAGAGAGAGAACAAGCAGGGGAGGGGTGGAGAAAGAGGGAGACACAGAATCCAAAGCAGACTACAGGCTCCAAGCTCAAACCAGATCCCAACATGGGGCTCAAGCCCACCAACCGAGAGATAATGACCTGTGCTAAAGTCTCATGCGCCCGCCCCCCCTTTAGCATTTTTGTAAATACTAGTTTTTTTTTAAGTTTACTTGTTTGGAAAGAGAGACAGAGAGTGTAAGCAATGGAGCGGCAGAAGAGAGAATCTCAAGCAGGCCCAGTGCTGTCAGCACAGAGCCTGACCAGGCTTTCACAAACCGAAAGATCATGACCTAAACTGAAATCAAGAGACAAATGGCTTACCCGATTGAGCCACCCATGCGTGTCTGCTTTATGTTTTATCTTAAGTATCTCTCCACATTACTAAGAATTCTTTGTAAAGATAATTTTAGCAGCTCCAAAATATTACATAAGGGAGGTGCTAGCAGTGCCTGGGTAGCTCAGTCGGTTAAGCATCCAACTCTTGATTTTGGCTCTCAGGTCTGATCTTAAGGTTCTTGAGTTTGAGCCCCACATCGGGGCATCCCTTCTTGGGATTCTCTTCCTCTCTCTCTGCCCATCCCCTACTCGTGTTCAGGAGCACACATGCTCTCTCTCCCTGCCTCCCCATAAAAAAAGTCTTTTCAGAATCTCTGAGCAAAGGCTATAGTATCTACAAAAGTATTTTCCTTCAAAAGAAAAAAATACTGGCTGGTAGCATAGAAGTCCCAGATTTAGGGAGAAGCAGGGACTTCCACACTTCACTTACTTTGATGTTTCCCAAGAACCAGAGAAACACACCTTTTAAACTACTAAGTGCTCCCATCTTGCAAGCTGACAACGATTTAGAGAGAGGTTTCCTTAAGGTTGGACAACATCAACAAAACATCTGGCTGGGTCTCCACAATTCCCCAGAGAGTATGACCCAAGATCACTTACAGCTTTGAGGGGGCTGAGGCTCTCTAGGGGATCCCTGGAGGGATCACCATTTCTAGCAGACAGTAAATGCAGCTCTGAGTTTTCTTGTTTGGACAGAACTTGGTCCAGTTCCAAAATCCTTTCCCAGTCTTAGATCTCTCCCAACTCTCCCCTAGACTTTCATGACCTTGAGAGAAACTTTAGGTTTCCCCTTAGTCTCTCTTGCCTTGCCTGCTTGTTTGCTCCAGCTTCCCCATCCCCCACTCCAACCTCACTCTTCCACTCTGGTTCTCCCTAGCCTTTCTTCCTTTCCTCCCACTCACCCCACAAACTTTCTCTCTCACCTGCCTGAGTCTGTCTTTTAAAATTTTCTCTAACCTCTTTTAATTTATTCTCTCTCTGTCTCCCTCCCTCCTTCCCTCTTTCCTCTCCTCTGATCCTTTGTATAACTTTCCTTCAAGATCTCTGTGTCCTTCTGGTTTTCTCAAATTTTCAGCCTTTTCCTCTTCAATGGGGACATAGCTGACCTTCACTAGGAGCAGCCTTTCTCTATTTTGTTCCCAAACGTCTCTCCCTTGGACTTTTCTATTATCTCCAAATGGCACATATAACATCCTTAATTTTGTGTTTCTTTGAACCTCTTTCACACCGAAGATGGCTTTTTTACACCTTGCTGCCAAGGAATACTCTTTAGGAATACTCTTAGCACTGTTATCCTTCTAAACTCCAGCATAACATCCCTCTGGTATTTATCCTTATCAGAAAGGCCAAGAAAGTATCACTTATATCACACCCATATTTTCCCCTCTATCCAAATTAGGATACACAAGAGCACAAGTTTATAAGCATACTTATAGTTACAACAAGATAGGATATTTGAAATCTGGGCTGTCCTCAAAAATCTGGGACATACGTTGCTATAAATTCACCTATCCAGAATCTAGCTTTCAGGCAATTTCACGGGCAAGAACTCTGAGCATCCTCAGAGTTGTCAGGAAGTTTGTGTTTGATATATTGCACTCAGACTAAAAAAGAGGTTTTTTTCCTCTTTTTGCCTCCTCTGGAATCAGAATTTTGACTGTACTTGGTAGGATCTAGACATGCATATTGCTATTTATAGGTCATACATAGAGGGATTCTCTAACTGAAGGTTTTTTTAAGTTTATCTATTTATTTTGAGTGAGGAGCATGAGTTGGGGAAGGGCAGAGAGAGAGAGAGAGAGAGAAAGAGAATCCCAAGTTGGATCTGCACTGTCAGCCCAGAACTCAATGAGGGTTCAAACTCACGAACTGTAAGATCATGACCTGAGCCAATATCAAGAGTTGGATGCTTAACCAGCTGAGCCACCCAGGCGCCCCTCTAACTGGAGACCTTATGAAGGTCATATAAGGGTTCACTGAGAAAAACTGAACCCATACTCTGAAATGAGAATATACAGTTCATTACCCATTGACTGACACATAAATCTGTATGAAGATCTTCAGAGTGGTTTAATAGGTTCTGGTTTAGACTTTCAGTTCCTCCTCCATTAAAATAAATAAATAAATAAATAAATAAATAAATAAATAAATAAATAAATANTTCACACTGCCCAAGTTATGCTGGTTCTCTTCTGTCTGGAAACTTTAATCTGAATCTTCATGGTTGCAGGGTACCTGGATGGCTCAGTAGGTTAAGCTCCAACTCTTGATTTTGGCCCAGGTCATGATCTCATGGTTCGTGAATTCAAGCCCCACATTGGGCTCTCTGCTGTCAGCGTGGAGCCTGCTTTGGATCCTCTGTCCCCCACTCTCTCTGCCCATCCTCCACTCATGCTTGTCCTCTTTCACACAAAAGATAAATAAACTTAAAAACATAAATCTTCACGGTTGCATTTGCGCAGGGTTCACTTTAAGTACAGTCAATCATATCTCTGAGGAAGTTTTCTTCCTCTAGTAAGTCCCAAACCTCTCTCCCTTCTCATTCCTCATCGTCCCCTGGAACCAATGTATCTCTTTGTGAACCAATATGGCTCCGACTCGCTCTAGATAATCGTCTTTTTGTCACATGTCTTGTCAGTGTTGCATTTCCACCCACTTTTGTCCTCCCCTACGGTAAAAGGAGTATTTAAAATTTCTTTGTTTCCAGAGAAGAGCAACTTGCTGGTTGGAGGATCCAAGTGTAAAATGGATCCCCAGAAAACTAAATAAACATTAAAAAATTTTTTTAATTAAAAAAATGGTGCACCTGGGTGGCTCAGTTAGGTAACCGTATGGCTTCGGCTCAGATCATGCAGCTCGTGAGTTTGAGCCCAGCATCAGACTCTATGCTGACAGCTCAGAGCCTGGAGCCTGCTTCCGATTCTGTGTCTTCCCCTCTCTCTGCCCCTCCCCTGGTCACACTCTGTCTCTCTGTCTTTCTCAAAAATAAACATTAAAAAAAAGTTTTTTAAATGGTCCCCCTGAGATACATGTGTGGCCTGAGACATCCTGTGTAATTCAATAAATATCCACCTCTTCCCCACCCCAACCCTTGCTGGCTATAGCAAGTGGGAGTCAAAGAGGGGAAGGAGTCATTTTTAAGTATTTTGTGCTCAGTCTTGTGCAGACTACATATGCTGTAGAGTTTATGCACTTTGTTCCCAAATGTGACTTTCAGCTCTTACTTTACATGCAGTTCCAGCAAGTTTGGATATCCAGTTTCTATGTCTACAGCAGATCAATACAACAACTAGCGAGTGGGTGAGAGTGGGGGGCAGAATAAAAATAGTGGTTAAGAGCACAAATTCTGGATTGAAACTGTGAGTTTGACTTTTTGTACTGCTACTTCAATGCTATATGACTTTGAATGATGAAACTCTTTGCCTTAATTTCCTCATCTGTAGAATGAGAATAATAATAGTACCTATTTCACACAGTTATCATAAGTGTATATCATTAATACATACAAAGTGAATGCAACATTGAGTACTTTATGAGTATTACGTGGAGTGGACACGCAGGCAACAGTTTTCATGAAAAGTAAAAGAAATAACTTATAAAAATTGCCTAACACAGACCAAAATAGATGCTCAAGTGCCCCTTGCAATTTGCTAAACATGCTTTAGGTTTGCATCCCACTAAATCTATGCAACATGTGCTTCCTTGGCCTGATACATCCTATTGCCTTTCTTTGCTGGCAATTTGTTCATTCTGTGTCACCCAACTTAAATGCATTTTACCCTCTAAAGCCTCCCTTGGCTTCTTTGGAGAGAATGAGTCACTCCCGCTTCTTCAGTTCTGCAGCATTTGCCCCACCACCTCATTTGACTGCATTGTGTTGTAATCACTTATTCATGAATCTTCTTCCTCACTAGATTTTATGGTCTTCGTCCATGGAAGAGAAATAAGACCATACCTTATTTTCACAGCATCTAGCACAGTACTTAGCCCTCAAGAAATCTTTTGGTGAATGTATGAATAATAGCAAACACTTACATAGTGTTTAGTTCTAGGCTCTGTTCCAATGCTTTAAAAGTATTAAGTCATTTAATCTTGACAACAATCCTAAGAAATATTATTATCTTCTCTAATAAGAGAATAACAAATAAGGTAAATGACACAAAAGGAGTTATGTAATTTGTCTAGGGTGACCTCAGCCATTAATGGTGAAAGCCAGCATTCAAATCTAAGCAGCTGGTGTCAGAGACCAGGCTTTTACCCAGCACACTACAATGCCTCCCAGAGAATAAGGGCACAGGCAGTCACACACAAACCTAGCTTCCCTAAACATCCCACTTTCTCTCATTTTGGAATGGCTCATTCATTCATGCAACAAATATTTACATAGTGCCTTCTCTGTGTCCACCATCATGTTAAACATCTACTTCTAATCGTTCCCCGCTTCCCTCTCTCCCCTCTCCCCTCCCCAGTCTCTACTAGCTCTACTGTTCTGTAAACTTCTTTCATTTTCTTTTTTTATTTAATTTGTATTTCTTTCAGTTTCTTATTTTTTTTAAGTTTATTTATTTTTGTGAGAGAGAGGGCATGCAAGTAAAGGAGAGGCAGAGAGAGAGAGAGAGAGAGAGAGAGAATCCCAAGCAGGCTCTCCACTGTCACCACAGAGCCAGACCCAGGGCTCAAACTCACAAACCCGCAAGATTCATGACCTGGGCTGAAAACAAAAGTCAGACGCTTAGCCGACTGAGTCACCCAGGTGCCCATTTCTTTCAGTTTCTTAAATGTATTGTACTGTCTCTCAGCTCTGGACGCATGCCTGGATAATTCATGTTTATCCTTCAGTTCTCAGCTTAAATTACTTCCTCCTAATAGCTTCCTTGCTCTGGGCTCCCCATTGTACTTTACACTTTCCTCATGAAAAGCATTTGTCATACTTACTGTTCTTACCTGCTTACTTGTCTGCCTTCTGCCTTCTGCACTTGACTATAGCTCTGTTAGAACCAGGACTGAGTCTTATCCAGGTTATCAGTGAACCTGCAGCACCTATATGGATAACCAGCACATAGTAGATGTTTGATAAATATTTATTGAATGACCAATTGAAGCATGAACAAAACAAAATCTCTTTGCTCAATAAATCTAATGGGGAGGGATGCCTGGGTGGCTCAGTCAGCTAAGCATCCAACTTCAGCTCAGGTCATGATCTCACAGTTTGTGAGTTCAAGCCCCACATCTAGCTCTCTTCTGTCAGCATAGAGCCCATTTTGGATCTTCTGTGCCCCTGCCCCTTCCTCACTTGCAGAGCTCACAGGCGCCCATGTGCTCTCTGTCTCAAAAATAAATAAACATTAACAAAAAAAAAAGAAAGAAATCTAGTGGGGAGAAAAAGTCTAGAGGAGATACATGAAAAACAAACAAATCAGATTTCTAATTCTACCTGGGGTAAAGTGAGAGGGGAGCTCAGCAGAGGTTTAAGAATGAGAGTTTGTGAAATGGAAAGGAAAATGTAGTATAGAAGTCACAATCAAGACTTAGCATATGTTTTCATTCATATGTGGAACAGGAGAAACTTAACAGAGGACCATAGGGGAAGGGGAAGAGGAGAAAAAATAGTTAAGGAGTGGAAGGGAGGCAAACCATAAGAGACTCTTAAATACTGAGAACACACTGAGGGTTGATGGAGGGTGGGAGAGGGGGGAAAATGCGTGATGGGCATGGAAGAGGGCACTTGTTGGGATGAGCACTGGGTGTTATATGGAAACCAACTTGACAATAAACTATTAAAAAAAAAGAAGAAGAAGAAGAAGTCATAAGCAAGAACTGTAGTAGAAAGTGCTTGGTTACCTCAGCGGCTAAACCATTTTTCTGTATATCTCAAAATAACATTAGTCTAAACTCAGGCCTACAATTGACTGATCTAATATGAGTTTGGAAGCAACAGGAAATAAAAGGAAATATGATGAAACTATTTTTACTCCTTAAGTACCTCTCCTGTGAATTCCCATGAAAGTCTCTTCATACCTCTATTATCATATTTATCATGCTGCATTGCCATTGTCAGTGTCTCTCCTCCACCTGATGAGCTATTTAAGGCCTGGGATTAAGGTATTTTAAAGTCTGATTCAATTCTATATATCCCTAGTACCCAGAACAAAGCCAGTCCCAGGGAAAGGGTCTGTGAATAGTCCAACATGACCATAAAGTCTTAAATGAGCTGACCCCCAGCAGTCTTCCAGCTTTGTCTCATGTCTCATACTTGGTGCTCTAGCCATTACACTCCTTTCAGTTTCCTGAACAAAATTTGGTTCCTTAAAGCCTCTGGCCCCTGCCGCCCCCTAACACATACCAATACCACTCCTGTGGTCTCTTCCCACTCATTTCCCTAGCTCTTCATCTGCCTAACTCCCACTCATCCTTCAGATTTCAACTTAAACATTACTTTTGAAGGAAGCCTTCACCAACTCAAAGACAAGTTTAGATGTTCCTATTATGTAGTTCTATTGATGCAAAATGTTGGGGTCTGGAAGCTAACGGTCAAGAAAGAATTCTTGAGACATCTTCGGTGCAAAAAGGGTGGTTTTATTAAAGCATGGGGACAGAAAGACCTGCACTGGGATTGTGAGGAGTGACTATTTATATACTTTCAAGTTGGGGAGGGGTTAGGATAGCATAAGTCTCTAAGGAATTTGGAAACAAGTTTTCTGAGACCTTGAGGGGCTAGCTGTTGTTAGGAAAATGTTGTTCACTACTGTCTAGTAAAATCTTAGTCATGAGTCCCTTCAGATGTATATCAGCGGGCCATATGCTTGGAGGATGATTGTTAACATATATCTTGGGAGAATAGAGACAAACAAAGTTTCCAAAGGGATTTTTACAGGATCCTGCAGATCATGCTAAAGTTAAGCCAAGGTTGCCTTTTGCTTCTAGCAAAGGCAAACATGGAGGCAGCTAAGCTCCATGATGAAGGTCACTCTGCCTGTCTCAAGTACTTGTTAGTGGACTGTTAAGTTGTAAGGAAGTTTAATTTTTTTCCTTTGCCTTTGCTCTCCACTTCACTATAATACTCTATATTATTCATTTGTATCATTTATCACACGTGTAAATACTCTATTGTCATCGCTCCAATAGATCATAAGTTTCATAATTCAGCACTTGGAACAGAGCCTGTAAGACAACAGGTGCTCAATAAAAATTATTCTGAATAAATTGATGAATAAATGAATAAAATGCTATTATTTATTTATAGTATGATTTTAGTAGCCCAATTTTCAGGAAGTTCTGTATGGTGTTATGATAGATTGGAACTAACTAAATCAGACTAGTGAATCACCATTTAGTATTAGAAGCACTTCCCATTCACCATTAAGAATCAGGATTGTTGGGGTGCCTAGCTGGCTCAGTCAGTAGACCATGCGGCTCTTGATATCAGGGTCGTGAGTTCAAGCCCCACACTGGGCATAAAGCTTAATTTAAAAAAAGGAGAAGAGAAAAAACTTTCCTCTTGAGCGTATTTTTCCTATACTAGCTTTCAACTCATCTCTTGCTTCAGGTCCTTCTCTCTAGTTCTTCAAAGGCTTGCCCTAGCCAGCCAGCCCCAGGATTCACCTTTCCTCAGCAGCCTTTCCCAGAGCATCAAATATTATTGCTCCTGGCTCCAGACCATCTTACTCAGTACCTCTCCAGTTCCTACCAATCTGTCTTTCTAGTAAGTTCTGGCATGAGGCATGGAGCTGAGCGGTGAAGGAGCCAAAGAAAAGATAGCTCTTGCCCCAGTCTACTGAGGAAACAGAGGATAAATACAAAAAGCAAAAAACATAGCATACTATATATACTTAAATGTCAAATACTTTAAATGTACAAAGAGCATTCATGAGGAAATTCAGAGTCATTATCTTTGAGTCTTCCTCCTTACCACACACTTTCCAAGTCTTGTTGCTATTTCCTTCTTAGTTTTTCTATCTTTCCCTTTTCCACTATCCCCACTACCATTGCCTTAGTGTAGACCCCATTCACCCTCCTCTACACTATTGCCACTGTCTCCCGGTTTATCTTCTTGTGTCCATTCTCAATCCTCCTTCAATTGGTCTCTATTGTAGCCAGAGTGAGATTCATAAAACATGAATCTGACCATACCCTCCCCTCTGAAAACCTTTTAACAGCTTCTCATTACTCTCAGGATAAAGTGCAGGCGTTCAAGGTCCTTTACAATCTGCCCTCAACTCACCTTTCTGGCCTTAAATCAAAGAAAGGAGCAAGGGGAGGGAAGCTCAAGTTTTAGCTATTGTTTAGTGGTAAATCTGAATAAGAGAATAAGGTAAGGCCTATTAAAAATGTTCATTTTGGCATTGAACTATTTCTTTTTTTTTGTTTTAAGATTTTATTTTTAAGTAATCTCCACACCATGGACCCCCTGGATGGCTCAGTCCGGCAGACTTAGGCTCAGGTCATGAACTCGTGGTTTGTGGGTTCAAACCCTGAGTTGGGCTCTGTGCTGACATTTCAGAGCCTGGAGCCTGCTTTGGTTCCTGTGTCTCCCTCTGCCTGCTCCTACCCCACTCATGTTCTATCTCTCTCTGCCTCCCAAAAATCAATTTAAAAATATTTAAAAATTTTTTTAAAAAGTAATCTTCATACCCAATGTGGGGCTTGAACTTACAACCCTGAGATCAAGAGTCTCATGCTTTACCAACAGAAACAGCAAGATGCTTATATATTTGCTTTTTCTTCTTATTTTATTTTATTTTATTTTGAGAGAGAGAGAGAGATAATCTTAAGCAGGCTCCTCACTCAGCTTGGAGTCCGACACAGGGCTCAGTCCCTCGAGCCTGTAATCATGACCTAAGCTGAAATCAAGAGTTAGATACTCAATTGACTGAGTCACCCAAGTGACCCATATGTGTTTCATTTTTAATGAAATATTTCAGATGTACAAAAAAGTATTAAAAATAATATAATACATAATGTATTCCCATGACCCACTGAAGAAATAAAACATTGTCAGTAAAATTAAAGCTCCTTTATACTCCTCCACAGTTTCTTAGTCCTCTCTTCCCTTCCCTTAGCAACCAGAAATATTTAGTATCATGAATTTGTTTTACATTCCTATGTATTTTTTTGTTGTTGTTTAATTTTATTTAAATTCCAGTTAGTTAACATACAGTGTAATATTAGTTTCAGGTGTACAATTTAGTGATTCAACCCTTCTCATAGAACACCTGGTGCTCATCATGACAAGTACATTCCTTAATCCCCATCACCTATTAACCCATCCCCTCACCCAGCTCCCCTCTGGTAAGCATCAGTTTGTTCTCTATAGCTAAGTCTGTTTCTTGGTTTGCTCCTTTCTCTTTTTTCCCCCTATGCTCACTTGTTTTCTAAAATTCCACATATGAGTGAAATCATGTGGTATTTGTCTTTCTCTGACTGACTTACTTCACTTGGCATAATACCCTCTGGCTCCATCCAAGTCATTGCAAATGGCAAGATTTCATTCTTTTTATGACTGAGTAATATTCCATTGGGTATGTATATGGCATTTTAAAAACTCATCATTAGTTGATGGACATTTGGGCTTTTTCCATAATGTGACTATTGTAGATAATATGGTATAAACATTGGGGTGCATACATCCCTTCCAATTAGCATTTTTGCATTCTTTGGATAAATACCTAGTAGTATAATTACTGGATGATAAGTAGTTCTATTTTTAACTTTTTGAGGACCCTCCATACTGTTTTCCAGAGTGGCTGCATTCCCACTAATAGTGCAAGAGGATTCCCCTTTCTTCTCATCCTCGCTATCACCTATTGTTTTTTATGTTGTTGATTTAACCCATTCTCATAGGTGTGAGGTGAATGTTTCATTGTACTTTTGATTTGTGTTTCCCTGATGATGAGTGATATTGTGCATCTTTTCATGTGTCCATTAGCCATCAGTATGTCTTCTTTGGAAAAATGTCTATTCATATCTTCTGTCCACTTAAAATTTTTTTAAACATTTATTTATTTATTTTGAGAGAGAGAGAGCACACACAAGCAGGGGAGGGGCAGAGGAAGAGGAAGAGGGAGAATCCCAAGCAGGTTGCACTCTGTTAACATGTAGCCCAAAACAGGGCTCAATCTCAGGAACTGTGAGATCGTGTCTTGAGCAGAAATCAAGAATCTGTCACTTAACCAACTGAGCCACCCAGGCATTTTTAATTGGATCTTTTATTTTGAGGGTGCTGAGTTTTATAAGTTCTTTGTATATTTTGGATACTAACCCTTTATCAGATATGTCATTTGCAAATATCTTCTCCTATTCTGTAGGTAGCCTTTGTATGCTTCTATGCTTTTTTTTTTAAGTGTTATTTATTTGTTTTGAGAGAGACAGGGACAGTGCAAGCAGGGGAAGGGCAGAGCCTTTATCAGATATGTCATTTGCAAATATCTTCTCCTATTCTGTAGGTAGCCTTTGTATGCTTCTATGTTTTTTTTTTAAGTGTTATTTATTTGTTTTGAGAGAGACAGGGACAGTGCAAGCAGGGGAAGGGCAGAGAGAGAGAGAGAGAGAGAGAGAGAGAGAGAGAGAACCCAAGCAGTGCAGAGGCAGATATGGGACTTGAACCACAAACTGTGAGATCATGACCTTTGCTGAAACAAACAATTGGATGCTCAGCCAACTGATCCACCCAGGCACCCATAGACTTCCTTAATTTTTTTTAAAGAATCTCTTTTATGTATAATGTATGTATGTATGTATTTATAAAGTAAGCTTTATGCCCAATGTGGGGCTTGAACTCACCATACCAAAGTCAAGAGTTGCATGCTCTCCTGACTGAGCCAGCCAGGCACCTTTGCTTCCAGACTTCCAATGCATATTCATATCCCTAAACAATATGTTGTATTATTTTCCATTTTAAAACACTATTTTTAAAATATTTTTAAAGATTTTATTTTTAAATAATCTCTACACTCAATGTTGGGCTCGAACTCCCAATGCCAAGATCAAGAGTCACATACTCCACCAACTGAGCCAGCCAGGTGCCCCAATTATTAACTCTTTAATACAAAATAATTTAACATTTTATGGGGCACCTAGATGGCTAAGTCAGTTAAGTATCTGACTTTGGTTCGGGTCATGATCTCATGGCTTGTGAGTTCAAGCGCTGCATCAGGCTCCCTGCTGTCAGCACAGAGCCGTCTTTGGATCCCCTGTCCCCCCTCTCTCTGCCCCACCCCACTCATATTTTTTTCCCCCTCTCTCTCTTTCTCTCTTAAAAATAAACATTAAAAAATACAGTTTCAAAATGATTTAACATTTTAAATTTAAAGAAGTGTTGCAAAAATAGCAACTGAATATCTTACTCAGCTATGTTGTCATTTTAAATAAAAAAGAAACAGACAGACATCATTAAATTAGAATAATTCAAGGAATCCAGCATCCTTCTTTAAAAAACTTCTTAATGCTGCAATCCAGCAATCAAGACATGAATGTAAATAAAGAAAAGAAACTATCGTAAAGGACTGATGATGAAAATGGAATCTACTTAAATCTAGAACTAAGCCTAAACAGCTAGATGAGTTATAGTTAGAAAATAAAATGTAAATATTATGAATCTTGGCAAAGTAAAAATAATGAGCCACAAAAATTAGGCAGTAGAAGAGAGGAAATTGAGGAAGTATAATAGTATTAATCGCCCCACCATGACAGACAAAAACAAATTAATATTGTCTAACATTAAAATGTGTAGTTTAAAAAAAATGACAATTCCAATTATTTTCATAATCTTTTAATAAATATCATTCATCAGCTTCTTTTGTTATGTTTTATTCTTTTTTTTTTTTACAAATAGTTTATTGTCAAATTAGTTTCCACATAACACTCAGTGCTCATCCCCACAAGTGTNTTATGTTTTATTCTTAAGTTAACTTCAATAAGACCTTTTTATTATTTTATTTCAAATACCTTGTTCAGTGTGAGCCCTTTGAAAGTATTTCAAGTGTTGATTATGCCATGTAACTTCATATAGAAATGTCCAGAATGATTTTCACCATACATTAAAGATGTTATTTTGAGTGTTATAATTAAGGATGATCTATTACTTTCTTCTTTGTGTTTTTTCTGTACTACTTGAATTTTTTATGAGCATGGATTGTTATTTTTTAAAGACTTTATTTTTAAGTAATCTTTACACCTGACATGGGACTTGAACTTACAACTCCCTAACTTTCGAGAGACAGATTCTTTCAATAATACCAATAATAATGGTTTCATTATTGAGTGCCTATGCTATGCCAAAGAGTTTTCATACAGTATCTTTATTACTCATCACAATTATAAAAGCTAGGCATGATAATGCCTAATTTACAGATGAAGTTCAGGGTGATTAAGCCTTTTGCCCAAGTCACATATCCTGAAAAGGTCAAAATCAAGATGTGTACTCAGACCTATCTGATTCTTTACATTGCACCACTTCTGTGTCCTCATAGGTAGGGTTAACTCATTATAATTAAACTTTCTCTTTGAATTTCTACAACCTTGGATTATTCTCTGGATGCCTGATGATGAAAGAGAGGGAATACCCCCAAAAACCTGGAATCAGTTTGCCCCTGAAATAAAATCTACTCTCCACAAATGAAATTAACCATCTATAGGAAATGAAGAACCCATGTGTAAAATTGTGTCTGAGAGGTTTGGAAACATTCAGAACTCCAATCAAGATGATCTGGGAGTATGCTCAAAGCTACAGGCCTAGAAACTGACTGCAGTGTAATACCTGGAAACCACATCAATTGTAATATATCTTGTTTGGAAAACATCTGTGTAAGTGGAAAGGGAAGGTGGTCAACCATAGAACCTTGAAAAAGGAAAGTCACAGAAGTATCTCTCCAGGCAATGTCCTATGGTGAGAAGTCTTAGCATGATTTCCGTGACAGACCTAGAAAGCAGCCCTTTGTTGCATGTTAGACTTGCCTTAGCAGCAAGATACACTTGGCTTCCCGTGTAGCATGTTTGGAGGGAGAGAGAAAGTGCACTGATCTTCTGATATGAGTGTTCTGGTCTGCTTTGCAAATTAAATTGTCTTTGCAAAAAATTTTTTTGCAGATGAATAAATGGACTTCTGGTTTATGCATGTGACACTGAGCTTTGTTAATGTATGTTTGAGGATATGTCTCTAATCTGAGAGATGTATCCATTATTCATGTGCCACAAAATCACGGTTCCTGAGATGGTCAGTATCCTAGACCATGGTAATGCCAGCCTACGGGAATGAGTCTGAGTGGCCGTCTGACCTTCTCTGGGAGCACATCCTTGGCCCTACTGCAGGCCTATTTTTCTCCACAGCCCCATTATAAGATCTTTAAGAGCAAAGACCATGACTTCCTTTTTATTTATTTATTTATTTATTTATTTATTTATTTATTTATTTATTTATTTATTTTTAATCTCCTACTTCTGCCTAGCACAGGGCTGGGAAGTTTTAGGAATTTCCGAAAGAGATTAGGAATATTAATGAAAGAATGTATATAATACATTTGGAGATAAGTCTCTTAATTGTGGAAACCTGTGTTCAGTCTTTGTTCTCAGACCCAGGCAATGGTGTCCACAGCTCTGGATTAGATGTCAGGTGCCAAGCAAGGCACCTCATAGCTGAGGCTTTGAAAACAGGTGCCTGGGACAGTAAGAGGGAGGACAGAATTCTTAGCTAGCTAATTCAGATCTTGGACATCATTTTTCTCAGAATATTTTCTCTGATTTATCCTGATTCCTTCATGCTAGCCAGTTCTTCTTCTCTGTAATCCTACAGCCACTTTGCTTTTCCTCTATCATGGCCATTATCACATTGCATTCAAACTGCCCATTCACTCATCTGTTTCCCTCTATACCAGGCTTGGAACTCTTAAAGGCAGATGATGGTNTGTCAGCACAGAGCCTGACTCAGGGCTGGAACTCAAGAACCTTGAAATCATACCTGAGCTGAAGTCAGATGCTTAACTGACTGAGCCACGGAGGTACCCCGATGCTGGTCACCTTTGAATTCCCAAGGCATGATCTTAAAAGTTCAATAAGAGGTGGCTTGTTGGCTTGCCTACTTAAAATTAAAAAAAAAAAAATAAAGTTCAATAAATATTTGTTGAGTATAGTGGACACCTATAATTCTGTGTGCTGCATATCTGAATCTCGTCCTTACATTAGGAGACTCAGTTGATTAAGCATCTGACTTCGGTTCAGGTCATGATCTTGCGGTTTGTGGGTTTGAGCCACACGTTGGCCTCTGTGCTGACAGCTCAGAGCCTGGAGCCTGCTTCAGATTCTGTGTCTCTCTTTCCCACTCATTCTATCTCTCTCTTTCAAAAATGAATAAACTTTTACTTTTTTTAATTAAAAAAAAGAGACTCCTTATGTGTCTTCATGGAAGACCGAGCCTAATATAGAAGCAGAAAACACAAGATGCTTGTTTTCATAGCCTCTGTTGCAGGTAGGCAAGGGCATGTGTCGTCTAATCAGATACACTTGCCCCAGATTTTGATTTTGGAGCCGGTGACCCAGAAGGGGCCATAGAGTATTCATTTTAGTGGCAAAGTGGGAATAGCAGCAGGCATGCTAAGTTTCCAGGGGGCAGTGGTAGCGTGCAGGATACAGAGAGGGCAGTGTCATTGGTCATGGCAGTGATGTTGTCATCAGACTGGTTTGATGGTGTGGTTTCAGTTGTGGGCTGGTGATTCACTGCCTCATCTCTCTTGTTCCTGCCTGATTTCCAAGGCTTCTCTGTATTCTGTGAAATCAACAGTGCCTTTTAAATATATTTCTCCCTGAAATCAGTGAGAGTCCGTTTCTGTTGCTTATTACTTAAAACCTACTATGGACTGAATTGTGTCTCTTCTCTCCCATCAAAATTCTTATGTTGAAGCCCCAACCCCTAGTACCTCAGAATGTGACTGTATCTGTCACATTTAAAGACAGGGACTTTAAAGAGGTGATCACGTTAAAATGAGGCCATGATGACAATCCTAATCCAATCTGATTGGTGTCCTTATGAGAAGAGGAAATTTGGACACAGAGAGACACTTGAGCCACACATGCACAGAGAAACAACCATGTGTAGACACAGTGAGAAAGCAGCCACCTGTAAGCCAAGGGGAGAGGTCTCCAGAGCAACCAAACCTGCAGATACCTTGATCTTAGACTTCTCACCTCCAGAACTGTGAGAAAATAAATTCTGTTGTTTAAGGCACCTGGTCTGTGGTATTTTATTATGGCAGCCCTAGGAAACTAACAGAAACTCTGAATTTAGTGACTGATCAAACAGCAAGATTGGAAGATGGAAAGAAGATTACTATATGTAAATGGAGCAAGATGAGAAAGAAGAGTCAAGATGTGAAACCAAGCAAGACCCTAAGAAGGTATGGACTAGAAGGTGCAAAGCATCAGTAGGAAAGGAAACCTAGAGGAATTCCCCAACTCCAATGAAAGTGTTATTTATATGGGCCCTAAGAATGAAGGTCACAGAACAAAAACCTAATCTCTAACAGAAAGAACCTGGATTTCAGCAGTGAAGACCTGCATTCAAAACTTCACCCCATCCTTTGCTTCATATGTGATTCTGAGCAAATTACTAAACCTTTCTGAGCCTCAGTTTTCTCTTTAGAAGGAAAATGAAAAGGGGTACCTGAGCAGCTCAGTCAGTTAAGCGTCTGACTTCAGCTCAGGTCATGATCTCGTGGTCTGTGAGTTCAAGCCCTGCATCAGGCTCTGTGCTGACAGCTCAGGGTCTGAAGCCTGCTTCAGATTCTCTATCTCCCCCTCTCTCTGCCTCTCCCCTGCTCACACTCTCTCTGTCTCTTTCTCTCTCTTTCTCCCTCTCTCTCAAAAGTAAACATTAGAAAAAATATTTTAAAGAAGGAAAATGAAAAATAAGACCTATCTCATACAGTTAAGATTAAACTAAACAAGAATGCATGTATAAAGCTACCTAGCATCTAATAAATGTTTACCTATTTCTCCTTTTTCTCTTGGGCTAGAAGAAGAGAGAATTAAAGACCTAGTCAGGTGGAGTCTGAATATCTTCTCGGACCAAAGCACAATGTTCAGAATGTGATGAGCTCAGACATGGTCTGGGTAGGCGGTACGGGTGGCAAGAAGCCCCAGTTTAGCAGGTGGAAATGGCAGCCAGAACAACACTGTGGTTCTGGGCTATCATTCTAATCACAGCTATATGCCAGGTAGTGGCTAAAACAAGGAGCAGGATCCATCTCCACTCCTTACCTAGGTTAGGATTAGCAGGATTTATGCAGGCTGACAACCGCAGGACAGGTGTATTAAGTAGGAGAACTGCAGCTGAAGCCCAGTCGTACAAGCTGGACCAGCCTGGCCTATCCCAAACCAGGTCTAAGTCTTGGTCCCAACTGCTGGTAGAGGGAAGGCAGTCTACCCCTACACTGGCCACGCAGGACTGGCTCAAAAACTGGGCAGAACTGACCCTTTGGCTCCAGGGTATAATGTTAATAACAGTTATAATTTATTAGTGATCACTGTGCGCCACGATTTTCACATACCTTTTCTCTCTACCTCATTACAACCCATGGAGGTGGAAACTGTTATTTCCCCCCCAAATTTTTTTTCAGAAAAAGAAATCGAGTTTCAGAGATGGTAGGCAACCTGTACAAAATTCTACAGTTAATAAGTGGCAAGGCCAGGAATTTAACAAATTTCAAAGTTTGACTGCTGAAGAAAAAAAGAGGTTTTAGTTGTTGGCAATGCAAGTAGATTTCTAAGGAATTTTCTAATATTCTAACAGATCCCTTACAAGTACAATATACCTCCTACTATCTCAACACGGGGCTCAGCTTCAAACCAGAAACCCACATAACAGAGGGCAGCCGTGTGGAATATTTTCCACAGGAAGCATCTGCCCAAATATTTCGAAGGCTGCAAAGTGTCCCAGGAGGAAGGGGGAAAGCTGAGGCAAATCACAAACACGGTGGTAAGTCCAGGTACCAGGTGGACTGAAGCAGAGAGAAAATGCAGGCTTCCTGCTTTCCGCTCCCTCTGGATGCATGTTCTAGTAAAATAAACTCTTTCCAAGACTCAGGTTCCCAGGTTAGTGATCTGGTTTTCTTCTAATAGGAAGTGAGCTGTCTCTCAATCAGGGAGTGGAGGAGGGGAAAATTATTGCCAATTATACTAAATATGTTAGGAGGGAAGATTCAGACATTTTATGTCTTTACAATTAAAAGACCTCCACTTTATTCTTTTTCTTTCCCTTTCTCCCCACCCCCTGCCCCCCACCTCTACTTTATTCTTAGAGTCAATTACCCCAGCCATAGGACTGACATTCTTTCTTTGAGTGTTTACAAGAGAATCAATTTTAAAAGATTTTTTATAATCCTTTTTTGTTTAAAGAAACGGACATAATAGAAAGGATTGAGTCCCTGCCAAGAAAAGGCTTTCTGAACCTTCTTTGGCTCAGATTGACAACACTTTAAGGTCTTTGAATAAACCAAGTCATTGGCCCCAAATAGAAAATTGCTGCCAGGGAAGAAGAATTTTTTTTAATGGGATGTCTTTGAGTTAAAATAGAGCCCATAATCACCCTGAATGTATTATTCATCTTGTTTTTTTTTTTTAATCTGCTCCTTTTATTTTTTTAAATTGAAGTATAGTTGACATACAATGTTACATTAATTTCAGGTGTACAACATAGTGATTTGACAACTCTCTATGTTATGCTATGCTCACCACAAGTGTAGCTGCAATCCGTCACCATACAGCATTATGACAATCCCATTGGGTCTATTCCTTATTCTATACCTTTCCTCCTTGTGCCTTATTCATTCCATAACTGGAAGCCTGTTCCTCCCACTTCCCTGCACCCATTTTGCTCATCCCTTACTTCTCTCCCCTCTGGCAACCACCAGTTTGTTGTCTGTATTTATCAGTCTTTTTATGCTTTTTTGTTTATTTGTTTTGTTTTTTAGGTTCTATATGTAAGTAAAACCATATAGTATTTGTTTTGACTGATTTCACGTAGCATAATACTTTCTAGATTCATCCATGTTGTCCCAAATGGCAAGAGCTCGTTCTTTTTTAATGGCTGAGTAATATTCCATTTATATACCACATCCTCTTTATCTGTTCATCTATTGATGGACCCCTAGGTTTCTTCTATATCTTGGTTATTGTAAATAATGCTACAATAAACATAGGGGTGCATATGTCTCTTTGGATTAGTGTTTTCATTTTCTTTGGGTAAATAGCCAGTAATGCAATTACTGGGTCATATGGCATTCTATTTTTAATTTTTTCTATTTTTAATTTTTTGAGGAACTTCCATACTGTTCTCCATAAAGTGGTTGTACCAATTTATATTCCCAAGGGTTCTTTTTTTCTCCACATCCTCACCAACACATATTATTTCTTGTCCTTTTGATACTAGCTATTCTGATAAGGTATAAGGTGATATTTCATTGCGGTTCTGATTTACATTTCCGTGATAATCAGTGATGTTGAGAATCTTTTCATATGTTTGTTGGCCATCTGTATATTTTCTTCAGAAAAAATGTCTATTTCGGTCTTCTGTCCATTTTTAATGTTTTATTTTATTTTTTAAAACTTTATCTATTTTAGAGCAAGCAAGAGAGAGAGTGTGTGAGGAGGGTAGAAGAAGAGAGAGAATTTTAAGCAGGCTCCATGCTTAGCGTGGAGCCTGCTACAAGGCTCTCCATCCCATGACCCTGGGATCATGACCTAAGCTGAAATTAAAAGTCAGATGCTCAACTGACTGAGCCACCCAGGTGCCCTTCTGTCCATTTTTTAAAGCAGATTATTTCATTTTTTTGGTGTTGCATTTTATAAGTTCTTTATATATTTTGGCTATTAACCTCTAATCAGACATATCATTTGCAAATATCTTCTCTCATTTAGTAGGTTGTCTTTTCATCAGACTCGTTGTCCTTTATATTTCTACTTCACATATGATTAATGAGAGCCATTCCCCATGTGCCAGGCATTGTACCAGGCACTGAGGAGCCAAAGGTATTAATCCATCCTGATCCTTGTCTTCCCAGGACTTCTGGTGAGGGAGATGAACTCAGACATAGAATGAAAAGACAATGGGGAAAGTGGGAAGGGCTAAAGGGGACTGAGCATGCAACATTGAGTTAGAGGGTTGTAAATTGTAATTTGGGGTCCCTGAGTGGGAGGCACAGTGATTAGGGGGAAATAACCCCTCATCTCTCAGTAATGAGGGGGAAACAAGGGAAATAACCCTTTCATCTGGGGTTGGAAAAGAATAATCTTTTCCTTGTTTTTCTTTTCCTATCTCTTCAACCACTGCCACACCACCTATTTACCCATTCATTCAACCATTATTTACTATGTACTGAGTAAGGGTGCCTGGGTGGCTCAGTTGGTTAAGCATCCAACTCTTGATTTCGGCTCAGGTCATGACTTCAATGGTGGATCATGAGATCGAGCCCTGTATTGGGTTCTGTACTGGGATTCTGTCTCCCCCCTCTCTTCCCTCTCTCTGCCCCTCCCCTGCGCTCTCACTCTCTCTCTCAAAATAAAGAAACAAACAAACATTGGGGAAAAACTGTGTGCTGAGTATTATGCTAGGCACATCATACACATTTTTTTCATTGAGCTTTCACAGAGGCCCTGTGAGGATGGAGTTATTGCTTCACTTGACCATTGGGAAACTGAAAGCAAAGAAGATTAAGGTCATATAGCTAATACCTGATTCAACTCATATTTGCCCCTTGCCTGTCCCTGAAAGCCTGTGGACTCTTCACTATACTCCAAAGCTAGAGAGTTCTTAGAGATGTTATTAGATAGGATCCCTGCCCCTGAGCAGCACGTAGTTTAGTAGGGAAAAAAGACATAAAGAGTTTAATTTCTTCAGTCATTCAACAACACTTACTAATTGCCACTGTTTGCTAGTTGCTGTCACAAACCAGAATCAGACATAGTTTCCTGCTTTAAAGGAACTTATGGTCTTTAGGAGAATAAACAAAATATTACAATCTAGATAAATGATAATATAAAGTAATGAATCCTCTAAAAAAAAAAAAAAGACATTGTAAGTCTTCAGGAAATAGGAAAGGCTGCAAGTCTCCTTGGGACAATTGGGAGCAGCTCCATAAGGACAGGGGACATGTCTGAGCAGAAAAGAAGATTGTCCAGCAATATGCCATGAGAAGCTCCTTTTAGTCTAAATGCACCGTGGTGTCTTTCCTCTGAGGTTTTACACATGTTGTCCCCCTAATTAGACCAGTTAAGCTCCCCTTTCCTGAACTGGTTCACCCCACACATCTTTCTGGTGTCTGGAAGATACTTTCTCCTGGAAACCTTCTTTCACATGCTCTTTCTCCTTCCTTCATCTAGACTAAGACTTACTGACATGATTTCCCATAGAACTATCTGTGTATGCAAATATTAGAGAAGGATAGAGCTTTTGTTTATTGTGTAAGGAACAGTGAGAAATTCAGTGTGGTTGAAGTATAGGGTACGTGGCTCAACCAAGAAATATTTGTGGAATGAATGATTGAATGAATACCTGAAAGAACTATATAATTTCACCCAGGAAGGTGAACTATCCCTATCACATTCCCCTTATCTTTACCTGGTTTTCTGCTCATTGTTCAAAATGTCCTTTTGTCCTAGAATCCTTTCCTGACAACTCCCCCCTGTTCTTCCAGTCTGAGTCAAGTGCTTACTACTCTGTTGTGCCTTTCTGGGATCAGTGAAGTCAGGAGACAGACTCTAGAGTTTTGATGTTGCTGCTCTCTGGATCAAAGCCCACTAATTGAAACTCCATATATGAAAGTGGATGAAACCTTCAAGATTATCCCTTTTCTCACAGGGAACTGGTCTCCCAGCCTTATACGTTTTGTTTGTTGCTGAAGCACCTACTCCATGGAAGGGTTTGATAGGAAGGGCAGCGATGTTACCCATGGACTCCTGGATCTCTCCACCTGATGACCTGTGGACACCCCAAATTCACTTCATCCAAAATCAAAATACTGGAAAGGTCTTGGGTTTTTGAATCAGAAAAACCTAGGTTTAGCTCTGCACTTTACTTGTTATGTGGACATTGGGCAAGTTATTTCAAATCTCTGAACCTTAGTTTCCTCAACTGAGAGCCCAAAGATTTTGGAATAGGGGAGTGCTATGGTCTGTGCTTGTTTTAGAAAGATCCCTCCTGCAGCTGTGTGGGGGATGGGCTGGGGGGGCAAAACCAGAGGCAGTTCAGAGGCTGCTGAATAGAAGTGTTTTTAATTACCTCAGCCTCGGCCTCCATTGCACACTCTCCACTGTGACCCCAGAGCCAACCTCATGCTGTTGCCTAGCAACTCACCTGCATCACCCAGGGATCTGAAGCTGGGGCCCCACTGACGATGGGGAAATGGCTAGTTTAATTACAAAGTCTCAGGGGAATCATGCATCCGTTCATTCCTCAAATATTCACTGGGCTCCCACCAAGTGCCAGACCCTGGGCTAGGTATTGAAGATTTAGAGATTAATAAAACACTGTCTCTTTCCTCAGAAAACTCATAATGTAACAGAACGGATAACCAAATGACCTATGATGAGTGAAAGAAGCTACATAGAAAAAGACATATTGTTTGGTCACAAGCTGTCACTGAAGAGTATTTAAACAAAGGAGAACCATGATCAGATTTTTGTGTGAGAACAATTATTCTGGTCTCTGTGGAAAATTGCATTGGATTGGATGGGGAGAGAGTGGAGGCAGGGAGACCAAGAAGAAACCTGCTCCAGGAGTCCAAATGAAAGATGCTGAAGCCTAGAGGATAGAAGGTAAGGAGAGGAAGGGAATTTTTTAGAAATCAATGACACCTGGGTACGTGGGTGGCTCAGTTGGTTGAGTGTCCAACTCTTGATTTTGTTCGGTTCAAGTCATGATCCCAGGGTTGTGGGATTGAGCCCAGCATTGGGCTCCATGCTGAGCATGAAGCCTGCTTAAGATTCTTTCTCTTTCTCTATACCTCTCTGCCCCTCTCCCTAGCTCTTCTGCTCGCTCTGTCTCTCACTCTCAAAAAAAAAAAAAAAAAAGAGCCTGGGTGGCTCAGTAGGTTAAGCATCTGACTTCAGCTCAGGTCATGATCTTACAGTTAATAAGGTCAAGGCCCACGTTGGGCTCTGTGCTGACAGCTCACACTCTGTCTCTCAAAAATAAAATAAATGTTAGAAAAAAGAAAGAAATCAACAACACCTATCTGCTTTCCATTTTACATATGCTGCTAGAAATAAAATTCCCAAAAAGATAGAGATCATTGTATTTTATTTTATTTAAGTTTATTTATTTATTTTTGAGAGAGAGAGAAAGAGGGAAAGCAAGCATGAGTGGGATATGGGCAGAGAGACAGGGAGAGAGAGAATCTCAAGCAGGCTCTACACTGTCAGCACAGAGCCCAATGCAAGGCTCAAACCCACAAACCATGAGATCATGTCCTGAGCAGAAACCAAGAATCTGACACTTAACTGACTGAGCCATCCAGGCAACCCTATTCTATTTTATTTTATTTTTAAACTTTAAGTGCAGATAGTTAAACATATTACTCCGTTCTCTTCTTTTGTTTGGTTTTTGTTTTTGTTTTTTTTAAATATTTTTTTATTTATTTCTAGGAGAGAGAGAGAGAGACAGCGTGAGCAGGGGAGGGTCAGAGAGAGAGGGAGTCACAGACTGAAACAGGCTCCAGGCTCTGAGCTGACAGTCAGCACAGAGCCCGACGCGGGGCTCGAACCCACGAACCACGAGACCATGACCTAAGCGAAAGTCGGACGCTTAACCGACTAAGCCACCCAGGCGCCCCTCCGTTCTCTTCTTTTGAAGGCCTATCTCTTGTTTTATTTATTTATTCATTCATTCATTTATTCTCTTTTTTTAAACGTAATCTCTACACCCAACACAGGGCTTGAATTCATGACCCCAAGATCAAGAATTGCATGCTCTATGAACTGAGCCAGCCAGATGTCCCTATTGATTCTCTTTTACCCCCTTTCCTCTCCCCACCCCTGCAGGTAACTCTTTAAAGTGTTGATTGTGCAACTGCTTTATATTGTTCTTATAAAATGTGTCTTTTCTGTTTTTTTTTAAATTTTTTAAAAAAATGTTTATTTATTTTTGAGAGAGAGCATGGGTGGGGGAGGGGCAGAGAGAGAGGGAGACACAGAATCTGAAGCAGCCTCCAGGCTCTGAGCAAGCTGTCAGCACAGAGCCTGACACAGGGCTCGAACCCATGAACCATGAGATCATGATCTGAGCCGAAGTCAGACACTTAACCAACTGAGCCATCCAGGTGCCCCCAAAAATGTCCGTTTTCATATTGTTCTCACACATTTTACATTTATGTAAATGGTATTCGATTATGTATCTCGCTGTGTATCTTACTTTTGCATAACACGGTATATTTTTCAAGATCTACCCCTGCTGCTATGTGTATCTTTCGTTTGTTGACTCTAACTGCATGCTAGGATTTTACAATTGGATTGACAATACAATACCATAGAAAGTGCTCTACCATGGAACTGAGGAACGTCAGCTATAACCTCTGCATCCCTACCAACTTGTCATGTGAACTTGCATAAGTCCCTTCCCCTAGTTGAGTCTTAGCTTCCTTACTTCTAAAATTAGAGGTTCCTTTTACCTCCAATTTCCATTCAATCTCTCATTTTATACACAGGAAACTCTAGTCCAGAGTGTGTGACTTGATCAAGGTCACAAAACAGTTATCAATAGTTTAGCCTATTTATTGAGTACCAGGTATGGTGTTAAGTGCTTTGGATATACAAATAAATAAGCCCTGCTTAGAACCTACTCCCAGGGCCTTTAAACAGAGCTGTGCTAATTTTCCAAGAGCAGGTGCAGAGATAGCCTGTGGGCACCAGTCAGAAGTAGTAGAGATATTAATAGGACATAGCTTCAGATAGAATCTAAGGCAGCACCTCCACTACCCTAGTCAGGCCCCACAGCATTCCTGACCTCAAGAAAAGGAAAGAGGTTGGGTATATAGCTTCCTATTTGTTAAGGTTATTTATTGCCATAGCATTTTCCAATAACTGATTTAAGAAAAAGTGCTCTTATCTGTCTGTATGCCTAATATTATACAGCAGTAATTGCAGAATAAATAAAATGTTATTTATTAAATAAATATTTAATTTTTATATTAAATTTTTATATTAAATAGATTTTATATTAAATAAATATTTAATTTTAATTTATAAATTAAATATTTATTTATTTACTTATTAAAGTTTTTTTTTAAGTTTATTTATTTGTTTTTGAGAGAGAAAGACAGTGAGCACAAGCTCAGGAGGGGCAGTGAGACAGGGAGAAAGAGAGAATCCCAAGCAGACTCAGCGCTGTCCGCACAAAGCCTTGATTGCAGGGCTAAAACTCACCAACCACAAGATCATAACCTTAGCTGAAACCAAGAGTCGGACAGTCAACTGACTGAGCCACCCAGGCACCACTAAAATTTTATATTTTGCTTTTAAAAAACGTTTTTGTTGTTGAACAATAAAACAGGTACTGTTGATTATGTATACTGTGCTAGACACCAAGCACTTGGCACGTATTACTTGGCTTAATCTTCATTACAGTCCCATGAGGTAGGGGGTACTATTATTATCCATATTTTAAAAGATAGGGAGGGGTGGCTGGGTGGCTCAGTCGGTTGAGCATCTGACTTCAGCTCAGGCCATGATCTCATGGTTTGTGGGTTTGAGTCCTGCATTGGGTTCTGTGCTGAACGCTTGCTCAGAGCCTGGAGCCTGCTTCAGATTCTGTACTTTTCCCTCTGCCCCGCCCCCACTCACACTCTGTCTCACTCTGTCTCCCAAAAATAAATAAATGTAAAAAAAAAATTTTTTTTTAAAGGTAGGGAAACAGAAGTACAGAGAGATTACTTGTCCTAGGTCGCTGGATTTCAAGAATTGTGAATGCATTTCACAGTAGAAACAGTTTATGTTGCAATCTGGATCGCGCATACCTGTTTCACAATACTACACTAACCCTTACTATATGTCACCTACTCTTATATTTCTATTCAATTCCTTTTCTTCCCCCATGCTGGTCTATGACCTATTAATGGTCTGCAACTTGCAGATTGAAAACAATACCGTAGGCGATATATATACCACAATCCTAACAAAATTACACAAAATGTGAAGTCAATCACACTCTGTAATGTGAACTTTCATGTCCTGAGCACCTGCTCTGTATCAGATTCCATGCTGCAGGTTAAAGACATGATCTTACCCTAAAAGCACTGAGACACTCCTCAAGGAAACACAGGTAGGTAGGCAATGACAACACAGCAGTGGTTCTCAATCCTGGCTGCATCTTAGAATCACCTGGAGGATGTTTAAAAAGCACTAATGTTGAGGACCTATTCCCAGACTTTCTGACTCAACTGATCTGGAATGGGACTAGACAGCAATATTTTTTAAAAACTCCCCAGGTGATTCTAAGGTGCAGCCAGGATTGCAATACGGCATTACTATGTTAAAGGGAAGCTTAGAATAGGCACTCCTAGCTACCTAAAGATGTTGAGAGGGGCAGCTGGCTGGCTCAGCCAGTGAAGCATGTAACTCTAGATCTTCAGGGTTGTGGGTTCGAGCCCCAGGTTGGGTGTAGAGATTACTAAAAAATAAAACTGAAAAAGGGCATCTGGGTGGCTCAGTTGGTTGAACGTCCAACTTGATTTCAGCTCAGGTCCGGATCTCAGGGTTGTGGGATCAAACCTCACATCAGGCTTCATGCTCCAAGTGTGGAGCCTGCCTGAGATTCTCTCTTTCTCTCTCTCTCCTTGTGCCCCTCTCCCCTGCTTACCTCTCTCTAAAATAAAAAAATTAGGGGCGCCTGGGTGGCTTAGTCGGTTGAGCGTCCGATCTCGCGGTTCGTGGGTTCGGGCCCCGCGTCGGGCTCTGTGCTGACTGCCAGCTCAGAGCCTGGAGCCTGTTTCAGAGTCTGTGTCTCCCTCTCTCTCTGACCCTCCCCTGTTCACGCTGTCTCTCTCTCTCTCTCTCCTGGAAATAAATAAATTTAAAAAATAAATAAATTAATTAAATTAAATTAAATTAAAAAATTAAAAATAAAAATAATTTTTAAACCAATGTTGAGAAAATCATCCTTTGAGTTGGGTTTGTGTGCTGGATACCTTCTGTTTGGCTTTTGGAACCACTGTCCACCTACTGTCTGCCTAGTACACCGAACCTGTGGAGACTAAGTCCATTGGCTCCTTTGCTCTCTGGTTTCCACTTTCCACTTAGGTGTGGGCCAACACCCATGCACAGGATTGGTGACAGGGAGGGCTGGATAATTAATTTCCTGGCTACTTCCTGCAAGTTTCGCTTGTGNCTTTGTTTTGTTTTTTTCTAAGTTTTTTTTTTTAAATTTATTTTGAGAGAGCGAGAGCGAGAGCGAGCGAGCAAGTGCACGGACAAGAGAGGAACAGAGAGAGAGAATCCCAAGCAAGCTCTGCACTGTCAGCACAGAACCCAACCTGGCTCCATGCTGGACTCCATGTGGCGCTCCACCCCCAGAACGGTGACCTCATGACTTGAGCTGAAGTCAATGCTTACCCTACTGAGACACCCAGGTGCCCTTTTTGAAAATAAGTGTCCCTTTCACGATGGCTTGATGAACAGTACTCTTCCAGTTTCTGTAGTCTCTCCTCCCTCTACCCGCCCTTTCAGGTCAAGGGGTGTAACAGCTCACATAGTTCTTGAACTATCCCTTGTCTTCCTCTATACTCCACCCACATGTTTGAAACTAGTCCCTTTGTAAATAAACCTTTGTCTAATTGTCCTAATCTGAGTGTGTCATCTGTTTCCTATTGAGACTCTGACTGATAAAGCCTGGAAGCAGGATGGGAACTTGCTAGAAGGATAAGGAAGGGAGAAGAAATGGCAGTGGGAGCAGCATGAGTAGTACCAAAAATGCATGAAAATACTGTATTTTTGTTTGATTCTCTTAATTGGTTAAAGACAAATTGCTAAGTCCAATGTTCAGTTCTCAGTCCTAATCTTGATTTATCAGCAGCATTTGGCTAGTATAACTGCTTGGTAAAACAAAACAAAAAATTTAAAATTTAAAAATTAGGGGTACCTAGGTGGCTCAGTCAGTGGAGTGTCTGACTTTGGCTCAGGTCATGATCTCACAGTTTGTGGGTTCGATCCCTGCATCAGGCTCTGTGTTGACAGCTCAGAACCTGGAGCCTGCTTCCGAGTCTATGTCTCCCTCTCTCTGCCCTCCCTGCCTCACACTCTGTCTGTATCCGTCTCTCAAAATTAAAAAAACATTAAAACAAAAAATTTTTAATAACTAAAATTTAAAAATTAAACAAAAAAAATATATAAATAAATAAATAATAACTCTATCTTGGAACAAATTCGTCACTTGGCCTCCATGATACTGCACTCTATTGATTTCTGTTCTTCTAGCTACTCTGTTAAGTCTCCTCTTCTGGTTCTCTCCCACTTTCCTGATGTCTTCTTCATCTCCCTGATGCTGAATGTTGGAGTCCCAAGAACTGTTCTCAGTTCTCCTGTCTATCTACACCAACTTTCCATCACTATTCAGTATCCTGGCTTTAAACACTCCATATACTGTCCACTCCCAAATTTATATCTTTAACCTAGAGCTTTCCTCCACATCCAGATTGAGATATGCAACCTAACTAGAGAAAGGAGTAGTGTCTGGGGCTGGCTTCTAGAGCCAGTTGTTATTTTTTCAGGAATTTGTCCAGTCTCTTGTTAAACACAGCCATTACTAAAAATTAAATTATGTAAACTTAAAATTAAATAAATTATATTAAAAGGTAAATTTTAAAACTCATAACTTTCTAATTTATATTTTATTATTTTTTATGCTCTTGGTGTTATTTACATCTATTCTTTCTGTATTGTGGAAATACTATATAATGGTGTAGTATTCTTTTTTTTTAATATTTTTATTTATTTCTAGGAGAGAGAGAGAAAGACAGAGTAGGTAGGGGAGGGTCAGAGAGAGAGGGAGACACAGACTCTGAAATAGGCTCCAGGCTCTGAGCTGGCAGTCAGCACAGAGCCGGACGCGGGGCTGGAACCCACGAACCGCGAGATCATGACCTAAGCGAAAGTCGGACGCTCAACCGACTAAGCCACCCAGGCGCCCCAATGGTGTAGTATTCTTATATCTTTTCCTAACTCCACATTCAGTGACATTATGTTGGTAGCTCCAAAACCAGCCACAGTGAGAGTATTACTGCAGAAATTGGCAAAATGTTACCAGAGTTTGACCTATTACTACGTTGATTGCCTAAACTTAAGAAACTGATATAAAACATTTTAATAATGCAGATTAAATTTAGATTGCACTGTGGCTGTAGCTATTACACTGTAAATAACATAACAAAATTGAGGAACTATTCTTCCAGTATTGAAAAACTACTATCTGAGTCAGCAAAGCAATCATTTGTGTCATTGACTAGTGAAGTCTTTATAGTTTCACTTTCATCTTAGTATTTTGTTTTTGTTTGTTTGTTTGTTTATTTTTAAGTTGGCTCTACACCCACTGTGGGGCTTGAACTCATGACCCTGACATCAAGAACCACATGCTCTACTGACTGAGCCAGCCAGGTGGCCCTCATCTTACTGTTAATGTGAACAAATAGCAACCAATATTCACCTTGGCACTATACTTTTAAATTGCAATTTTTATTTTAATTCCACTATAGTTAACATACAGTGTTATATCAGTTTCAGGTGTACAATATAGTGATTCACCAATTCTATACATTCATCATGTAAGTGTACTCTTTTTTTTTTTTAATAGTTTATTGTCAAATTAGTTTCCACATAACACTCAGTGCTTATCCCCACAATCCCATTCACCTATTTCACCCCTTCACCCACCCACCTACCCTCTGGTGATCATCTGTTTGTTCTCTGTAGTTAAGAGTCTGTTTTATGGAAAGAGCCTAAGTGTCCATCAACAGATGAATGGATCAAGAAGATGTGGTTTATCTATACCATGGAATACTACATGGCAATGAGAAACAATGAAATCTGGCCATGTGTAGCAACATGGATGGACCTTGAGGGTGTTATGCTGAGCGAAATAAGTCAGGCAGAGAAGGACAAATATCATATGTTTGCACGTATAGGAGGATTAGGAGGAACTTGACGGAGGACCAAGGGGGAGAAGAAGGGCGGAAATGGTGGGGGAAAGGGAGAGAAGCAAACCATGAGAGACTCTTGAATGCTGACAAAAACTGAGGACTGATGGATGTGGGGGGAGGGGGGGATGGGCATGGAGGAGGACACTTGTGGGGATGAGCACTGAGTGTTATGTGGAAACTAATTTGACAATAAACTATTTAAAAAAAAAAAAAGAGTCTGTTTTGGGGGCTCTTTGTTTTTCTTGTTTGTTTGTTTTGTTTTTAAATTCCACATATGAGTGAAATGATGTGATATTTGTCTTACTCTGTGACTTATTTCACTTAGCATTATACTCTATAGAGGTCATTGTCGTTGCACATCCTTGCAAAAGGCAAGATTTCATTCTTTTTTATGGCTGAAACTTGAAACTGTACTTGTTCAGGAATTGCCACAGATTAGCTACCATTAGCTGGCCACAGATACAATTTGGCAGAAATCGTCAGGCTCTGTCAGTAGAGCCTGTGACTCTTGATCTTGGGGTCATGAAGTCAAGCCCTATGTTGGATGTAGAGATTACTTAAAGCACACACACACACACACACACACACACACACACACACTTGGCAAAAATCAAAGCACTCTGTTACAATAAATTTGCCATATGGATTTATTGTTTTTAATGTTTATTTATTTTTTGAGAGCAAGAAAGTGGAGGCAAGCAGGGGGCAGATCTGATGTATGTTCCACCCTGATAGCAGAGAGCCCAATGTGGGGCTTGCACTCACAAACCACAGCCGCCAAGGCTCACCTGTGATAGAAAGTATTATATGAAGTAGTCTTCCCTTTCCAAGTTTTTGCCTTCTGTATTTTCACTTATCTTGGGTCAAAGGCAGTCTAGGAAAAGAGAGTCCTCCTTTTTTTTATTTTTAATTTTTTAAAATGTTTATTTATTTGAGAGAGAAGGAGACAGAATCGGAAGCAGGCTCCAGGCTCTGAGCTGTCAGCACAGAGCCCTACGTGGGGCTCAAAATCAGGAACCACAAGATCATAGGGCTCGAACTCACAAACAATGAGATCATGACCTGACCTGAAGTCGGACACTTAACTGAGCCACCCAGGCACCCTAGACAGTTCTCCTTTGGATGTATCATCAAAAGGTCAATTATTGCCTAATGCTACATCACAAATGCCTACTTGTTCACCTCACCTTCTCTCATCCTATAGGCCTGTTATTATCTCACATAATCACAAGAAGGGTGAAACGGGAATTTCTGCTACCTTCATTTTGACCTCAGTCTGTACTTTCACATATTGATTAAGTTCTTCTTTCCAGCTTATCTTTCTCTTTTTTTTTTTTCTTAAATTTCTGAGAGAGAGAGAGACAGCGTGAGCAGGGGAGGGCCAGAGAGAGAGGGAGACACAGAATCTGAAACAGTCTTCAGGCTCTGAGCTAGCTGTCAGCACAGAGCCCGACACGGGGCTCGAACTCACAATCCATGAGATCATGATCTGACCCGAAGCCGGAAGCTTAACCGACTGAGCCACCCAGGTGCCCCGTTTCCAACTTATCTCTTAACTGAGGCAAAAGACTCTGTGGGCAAAACATCCCAATAGGAACCCAAAATACCCCCTCAAGCAATCAGGACTGCCCTGAGCCAGCAAGACCCCGTGGAGATTGACCTCAAGATAATGATCAACCTGACCTTTACTGACCACCAGCACGTACACACCCACCATTGTGGCACATTTTCCTTATATAAACCTAGAAGTTATTTTCAGCACTTTGGAGACAGTCTTTGAGAGCTGATCCATTGTCTTCCTGGTGTTGGTCTCACTGAAATAAATCCCTTTCCTGTTTCCCCACCACTCTCTGACTTTGGATTCTGTCAGCTGCCAGCGGCTGAACCCGATCTGTGTGGGGACTCTGGAGCCAGGTGCTCTTGCACCCCTGTGCCCTGGTTACAAACACGGTACAAGGTGTTTTGAGAGAGCGAGAAAGACCACATTCGCACAACTTTTATACTATATTGTTACAGCCGTTCTCTTTTATTATTTGCACTTGTTGTTAATCTCTTACTGTGCCTATTTGTAAGTTAAACTCTCTCAGGTATGCATAGGGAAAAACATAGCTTTGTATAGGGTTCAGTACTATCCATGGTTTCAGGCATCTATTGTGGGTCTTGGAACATATCTCTCATAGATAGGGAGAGAACTACTAAATTTTAGTATTTGTGAATCATGTGCCATGCGTCATTTAAATCGGTAAATGTTATAATACACTTAAGTGGGTGTATGCGCACATATGCACACACACACCTTTTTCCCTTGGTGCGACAGTTGTCAGACATTGACCAGCAGACCGCTGCCAGTAAGCCACTCAAACTTAACAGGTCCCAAACTGAGCTCTCGATTTTCCATCCCAAACCAGTTGCCCCTGTAAGGCATCTTCATTTCCATTAATGGCCAAACTTCATTCTTCCAGTTGCTCTGGCCAAAACCTTAAAGCCACCTGCGACATTCAACTATCAGGAAATCCTTTTGCCTCTACTTTCAAAATATATTCAGAATCGCACTACTTTGCACCACCTCCACCGCCATTACTTTTGTGTAAGCCTGCATTTTACTTCACATCGATTATCGCAATAGCCTTCTGACTGGCCTCCTTACTTCAGTATGGTTGTCAGAGTGATTCTGTTGAAATATGAGTTAGAAATGCCGTTCCCCTGCTTAAAACTCTTTTTTTTTTAATTTTTAATGTTTTATTTATTTCTGAGAGAGAGAGAGAGAGACAGCATGAGCAGGGGAGGGGACAGCATGAGCAGGGGAGGGTCAGAGAGAGGGAGACACAGACTCTGAAGCAGGCTCCAGGCTCTGAGCTGTCAGCACAGAGCCCAACGCGGGGCTTGAACTCACAATCTGTGAGATCATGACCTGAGCCAAAGTCGGACGCTCAACCGACTGAGCCACCCAGGCGCCCCTAATGGCTTCACATCTCAGATTCCAAGCCAATGTCTTTACAATGGCCCGTAAGGCCCTGCAGTATGTGCCCCCTCCCATCCTATTACCTCTCTAATGTCATCCCCTGTTACTTTTCCCTCATTCACTCCACTGCAGCTATGCTAGCCTCTTTACTGTTCTCTGCACACATTAAGCATGCTTCTGCCTCAGGGCCTTTGTACTTGCTGTCTCCTCTATCTGGAAAGTTGCTCTTATTTTCCCATTGTTTGCGCTCTTTCGTCAGGTCTTTGCCCAATGCCACTTTCTCAGTGAGGCCTCTTGATCATTCGAATTAAAGTTGCAATCTCTCCCCACCCTACCACTACATTCTCCATCCCTCTTCCCAACTTATCATCATCTAATGTGTTATATGTACGTTTCATATTACCAACTTGTATTATTCTTTCTCCCCCTACTAGAAGGTAAGTTCAAGAATTACTGTCTTTTTTGGTCTGTCTTCTTAACTACTATATTCCTAGCCCTTAAAATGTGTTTTGTAGATAGTAGGTGTTCAATTATCTGATGAATGAACAAAACATTTATAAGTATTCTAAATGCCCATTAGGGGCGCCTGGGTGGCTTAGTCGGTTAAGCGTCCGACTTTCGCTTAGGTCATGATCTCACGGTTCGTGGGTTCGAGCCCCGCGTCGGGCTCTGTGCTGACTGCCAGCTCGGAGCCTGGAGCCTGTTTCAGTCTGTGACTCCCTCTCTCTCTGACCCTCCCCTGCTCACGCTGTCTCTCTCTCTCTCTCTCCTAGAAATAAATAAAACATTAAAAAATAAAATAAAATAAATGCCCATTAAAAGCTTCTTTGAGGTTTTATAGGAGATCCAGGAGTGAGTCCCTCACCCTTCCAGGTGTTCAGCTAAGAACTGTGCGTGTATTTGTCTCCCACTTGTATAGATAGACCATTTGGCAATAGCTGTGCTCTTTCAGAAACACAAAAAAATTCGTAGTGGTCTGAAAATAAAATGACAAAATATACACTGATGGCTAAAATCAGTAGCATCTCATATCAGATTCCAGCATAGACAAATAATGAAAGTCACCAGAAGGTTTACGAAAAATGAATATTTACTGACTAGCTAATGTATGTCAAGGGGACAAAGATAATTCAGATATAGTCCAGCCTGCCCCCAAGGCCACGGAAACAGACAGCTGCACAATATTACCATCAGCCCACCAAGAGGAAAATGAAACTACAAAGGCATCAGAGAAGAGAGAGTGATTTAGTACCACCAGGGGGTGAAATCTGAACTGGGTTCCAAAGCATGAATAGGGGAGAAGGGTAGGCCCCAGAAGAGAAATTTACAAGTGAGAAACACTTCACCTCTAACTTTTTTTTCCCCTGCTGAGTAGAAATGCCTGCCTATCTGGATTTTACAGGAAATAGCTTGGCTGAGCTTGCAAAATTCTGCATGGAGCAGAATTTGAGAACTCGTGGTTATTGGGACATCCAGGGAAAGGCTGAGTGAAAGGGACAGATGGCAGGAAGGGAGATCAACATCTTCACGGGGCAGAGTAAAGGGGGAGCCATTTAATACCAGAGGAGCATCACAGGCTCAAGGCTCCCACGGAGGTGGGGCGGAGGAGGGAGTGGGAAGGCTGGGGGCACTTTATTCCTGCCTTGGCCCTTGTCTGGAGCACCATTTCTCTGTTTTTCCTCTTCTCCTGGTAATGCTGTCTGCTCCTCAAGAGAGAGTCACCTTGGCAGTGTAGAAAGATCGCATGTTCTGAGTTTGAAGGCCTGGATTTAAGTCTCATTAACTGTGTGATTTTGTGCCATCTTCAAAATCTTTGCTCACCACAGCATGGAGAGAGGAGTCCAAGCTCCTAGACTTGGCACTCAAGACCCTTCTCCGTCTGGCCTCTGATGGCTGTTCCCACCTCGTCTATACTCTACTCGTCTCATCTCAACAGCCAAGCTGACTCTTGTGAAGACTCTGCGCCTTCACAGACACTGCTCTCTCAGGCCAACATCTTTGCCCTCCCCTTCCCCAAACTGGAGAATTCCCATTCCTCTTTGAAGATAACAGTTCTAGTGTTACCACCTACAAAAAGACTTTCCTGACTAAGCAGGTTAGCAACTGTCTCTAGGCCTCAAAAATGCACAGTTTCCTTTACTTCAGCATCTAGAACATATGCACTCTTTCTCCTTTCTATCCACTCTCTTTGGAACAGCCAGAGGTATCTTTCCACACCTACACCGTAGGACTCACTGCCACTACCCTGCTTTAAATAACAACAACAAACCACCCTCATTTCTTGGCTTAAAGACCATAATCTTTACTGTGGCCTACCAGGTGCTGTGTGGCCTCACCCCTACCTGCCTCACTACCTTCCCTTCTTACCCTTTGCTCTTTCTGCTCCAGGCAGGATGGCCATCTTTGTTTCTCAATGCACCATGTTTTTCTCTCACTCAGGATCTTTGAACTTGTTTCCTTGTTTCAGCCTGCTCAATTTCTACTTCTTCTTCAGAATGCAGCTCAAACTTTCCTCTGGGAAGCCCTCCTTGCCTGCTTCTACCTTCCCTACCAGGTTAAGTTAGATGGAACTTAACGCAGCAGTAATTATAGACCTATTTATGAATTATTTAATACCTGTCTCCCTTTGGGTAGGGACTATCCTGTCCTGTTCATCACTGCATAAGAGAAACCTAGAGGAGAACCCGGCATAGACCAGGTGCTCAATAAGTCTTCGTTGAATGACTGTTGGAATGCTTAGCCCTTACTACATTACATAAAATCTCCAGTGTACCTGGTTTCTCATGAAAGCGGATTTTGGCTGCCTCCATTTCGACCTCGAATTTTCCAGTTGGGTTCTTTCGTCCACTTTGTCTCTTGGTTCAGGTGGAAAGCAAAGCATCCCTGGGTTTGGGATGTGGGAACCCAAACTGACAGCACAAACACCCTCTCAAACAGTCAGGACTGCGCTGAGCCAGCAAGACCCTGCCTGTGATGGACTCCAAGACAATGATCAACTTGACTGTCACTGCCTATGTGCACGTGCCCGCCCACTTTGGTCCCACACTTTCCTTATATAAACCTGGACGTATTTTTGCCACTTTGGAAACAGTCTTTGAGACGCACTAGCCCATTGTCTTCCCAGTGCTGTCCCCACTGAAATAAATTCTTTTCCTGTTTCACCACCACTTGTCTTTCTGCCTTTGGATTTTGTCAGCAATGACGAACTTGGTCTATCTGGGACTCTTGCAAGCTGCATGCTGGCTACACTGTCACAGCAGCCTGTGAGCTCCTGAAGAAGTTAGTACAGCGTCAGCACCCAGCACCATGCTTGGCATTTTGTGGGGCTCAGCAATGTGGCGCTTAAATGGTGTGTCCAGGGGCGCCTGGGTGGCTCAGTCGGTTAAGCCTCCGACTTTGGCTCAGGTCATGATCTCACAGTTTGTGCATTCAAGCCCCACGTTGGGCTCTGTGCTGACAGCTCGGAGCTTAAAGCCTGGTTCGGATTCTGTGGTCCCCTCTCTCTCCGGCCCTCCCTGCCCACACTGTCTCTCTCTCAAAAATAAGCATTAAAAAGAGTAAATAAAATAAACGGTGCGTCTGTCCTGATGGGATGGAACCCCCAAATGTGAGGTGACCATAGGGTGGAAGTCTGGCACAAGCAGTGAAAGAATTCACCAGAGGCAGAACAAGGCAGCTAGAAGTTTATTGAATACACAGCAAGGGAGCAGCTGGGTGAGCAGCAAACGGACAGTGGGTGGGGGCTGTTATTTTTATTTGTTTCTTTAAGGTTTATTTATCTATTTCGAGGAGGGGAGGAGCAGAGAGAAGGAGAGGGAATCCCGAGCAGGATCTATATCTACACTTTCAGCGTGGAGCTCGATATGGGGCTTGAACTCATGAACAGTGAGAGCATGACCTGAGCCAAAATCAAGAGTTGGATGCTTAACTGAACCACCTTGGCACCCCACATGGAAGCTGTTTTTAAAGGGGGAAGACAAGGAGGTGTGGCCACATACGGAATTTTCCCTTTTTTGGTAACTGTGCCTAGCTGTAAGTAGCTCATTGGTCCGTTAGGGCCCATGGGTATTTTGGGGTGGGTCCCCTGATGAGCCTGTCTGTATTCAGTCAGGTGGTCACCGTGGCCCTTTCCATGTTCCATCCTTCAAGCCTCTTTGTCTAAAAGTGGCCTCAGCAACTACAGGTTTTCTGAGTGTGGGAGACGTTGTAATGGTTGCCCAGATTTCCCCTCAGTAAAGACCTGAGACACCAGCTGCTGGGAGTGCTGTCAGTGGAAAACATTTAACTGTCAGCCCCTCCAGGGACAGGATCCCCTTGGCTCCTGTCACATCCTTTCTCAGATGGCCCCACATCCAAAGACAGGTGTAGCAGGGATATAAAGTCTTGGCCTGGCCATTTTCATTTATCTGGGGACTATTCTGATGGGCCGTTCTAGCTCCAGAGTCCCCATGGGATCAACCAAGACTGTCCTTGGGCCTGCATGGAGATCTGGACTTGTGCCCACTCCTGTTCTCACCCTCCTTTCCACACGTGTTGATCCCAAGGGGGCTCCCTCATAAATTCCTGCACTGCGACCTCTATCTCAGCATCTGCTTCCCCGGAACCCAACCTACAACAGGCCCTCTGTCCTCTCTTCCCTTTCTCTGTGTCATCTTTTTCAGGGAAGGTACACATTCATTCACCTAAAGTTTGTAGGCACCATTCAGCTGACAAAGCGTTTTGATGTGATGTAGGCCAGGAGTAACGGTCAAGAAAGAATTCCTGAGACTTATCAGTGCAAAAAGTGCTCTTATTAAAGCCTGACTCAGGACCCGTGGGCAGAAAGAGCTGCACTGGGATTGTGAAGAGTCACTGATTATACACTTTTTAGTTACTGGGGGTTAAGGATAGCTTAAATCTCCAAGGAATTTGGAAGTAAAGCTTTCAGGATCTTGAGGGGCTAGCTGCTGCTATGATTAGGTTATTTACTACTGCCTAGCAAAACATCAGCCTGGAGACCCTTCAGATGTGCATCAGTGGGCTCTATGCTCAGCAGGTAATTGCAAATTTATCTCAAGGCATGTTTACAGCTATCAGGGAAAGTGACACTAATAAGAGCAAAGCTATAGAGGTAAAGCAATAAAGTCCTCGAGAGAGCTGTAGAAGTGCTACAATCTGTAAGCTTCAGGAATTCTGCCTGGAGACAGAGCAGCACCAAAGTCTGGCATTTGTTTCTTTTCCCCCCATCAGTTTCATCTCCATTTTTTATACTACTCCCGTTCTATATTGCCTAGGTGCGTCAGGAAGGGAGGCTAGCTCCACTGAACTGACGGAGAGGCTGAAGCCCACACAAGTGGCCTGGTCAGCTTAAGGCCCCTGAGCGAATTAAAACCTGAACTCTCAAATCGAATTTTTCACCACTCTTTCCCTACAAGGTCTCTGCATCCTGAAACAAGACGCAGCCTCATTGCAACTGATCGGAATGGTCTCAATAGTCAGAAGCCTGAAACCACGGCTCCGGGATCGCAAACTCGCGCGCAGTCCAACGCTCCCGCGGTGCAGATGGGAAGACTGAGGTCCAGAGCCCCGCACGCCACAGCCACGGGGCAGAAGGCGAGGGGGCGCGTCCTGCCTCGCCGGCCCCCTGGCGCCGGTGCCGCCTCCGCCCGCCCCCACGCTGGGTCCCCTAGCCAGGATTTTGCCCTCGCAGAGCCGCCAGCCCGGGAGCGAGTCATGGTGGGTGCGCTGGTGGCGGCGTGGCTGCTCCTGTCTGCCGCGGCCTGCGCGCAGCGGGAGCAGGACTTCTACGACTTCAAGGCGGTCAACATCCGGGGCAAGCTGGTGTCGCTGGAGAAGTACCGCGGTTCGGTGAGTGTCCGCCCGCGGGGCCGCGGCGCAGCCCGCGCAGGGCCCGTTGCGGGAACCCGAGACCCTGCGGGTGTGGCCCCGAGGGGGCCCCGCAGCCCTGCCCTGGTTCCCACTCCCCCGGGCATTCCCACCGGGGTGCGGCGCCCCCAGATCCTGAGCGGAGTCAGTCCCGCCGACTACGTGGCACGGCCCCCGGCGCGCAGTGAAACCCGAAACTCTCCCAGCCGACGCCGACTTCCCTCTCAGCGAGTCTGGGCTGTGGAATCTGGACTCTCCCAGAGGCTGCGAGCCTCGGCTAGGCCTTTGTCAAGCACCGGTCGAAAGGCAACCCGAGCGTTCTGGCGCCTTTGTCTCTCCCATCCCCAGTTTCCGCTCTGGAACTGGGATTGTTGCTGATACTGAGTGCAGTGAGAAGCCTGTGGAAATGAATATGCAGTGCAGGGGGAGTTAGCAATTAAGGTGCACGGGGACCTTTACACAAATCGTCCTAGAGAGAGGACACGAAGGCCCAGAGGAAAGGTTATACAGCTCTAGAAAGCACAGAGCCTGGAGAGAACTCCCCATCCATCTGTGGGCTTGTCTAGGCAAACTCCTAAGATGGCAGCTCGGGCTGAGATACAAGAGTCATCTAGGCTAACTGCTATCTCATTACCAAGTCTCTCAGAGAGGACGCAGAGAGGAAAAGTGCCTGGGTGAATCTTTGAAATAGGAGTGAGTTTTGGCAAGACCAAAAAGAGCATTCCAGGCAAAGAACTGTTCATACCAAGGCTCAGAGGCAAACAAACAGCAAGAAGTACGGAGGAGGAGTGGGTGGCCTTCAAGCAGATATGCTTGAAGGAGTATAAAGCATGAGGCTGAGTGGTGGAAGATGAGGCTGAAGAGAGTAGGGAGGGACCAAGAGGCGCCTTGAACAGTATATTCAGAGGCCTAGATGTCACACTGTGTATAATGAAGAGCACTCAGAGTCCCATTTCTCAAGATGGCCCTAGGGCCTTGGTGTGGGAAAGGTGACGAGTTGGTAATGAACACATAGGTACAGCATCCAGATGTGGATGGACCACACAAAGATGCTCTTCAGCATTCTTTTCCTGGGAGCAAGTCTTTACTGAAGAAAGTACTTTCTGAACCTTAAAATGCCCAATTACGCTGGGAGTCCTGGGGGCAGTATTCCTTGTCCTGATTGTCCTCCAAGGTATTATGAATTTCAAATGAGAAGACAGTGTGGAAGCTCTTGGTAGAGTGCTCCATACCTGTTTTTGGTGGGCTCCAGCAGGAAACTCATCTAGGACTGAGGACAAAGAGCCAATAAGAGTAGTGTCCATTCCCTGTCAGGCCTCTCCTTCCTTGTAGTGTAGCCTGACAGAGAGCCCCAGGTTTAGCACTTGACTAGCTCTGCTATTCATTCATTCATTCATTCATTCATTCTTTATTATTGTGTACCTACTGTATACTAAGTACTAGGCCAGTCTTTGGGATACAGTGGCAAACAAAGCAGACAAGTTTCCACTTCAATAGAGCTTATATGAAATGGAGAAGAGAGAGGAACAGAACAGGAACAGAAATGAGCAAGGTAATTCCTCGTACAGTGGTAATCGGTGCTAGAATGGAAATAGAACAATGTCTATTTATTTTCAGAAGTAATAAGGCACCCAGGATGTGAAGAACAGAAACCCTGGAGACAAATGACCCAGAGAAGTGACCCCAGAATTCTGAGTGTTTTCATACTCTCGGTTACTAGTAAATCCTAAAAAGCGTGGGAGTGAGAAGCCAAGAAATCAATCAGAAAGAAATTGGAAAAAATTAAAAAAAAAAAAAGAACAAAGTCACACACCTGCTAAAAGATAAGAGTGAGAATTTGAACATAGGCAGTCCAGCTCCAGAGCCCAAGCTCTTAGCTGCCAGGGTTAGAAGGAAACCAGAAATAGTCAGTCCAGGGAAGCTGTAAATGATTCTGTGAGTTAACCCAAGTTAGGGCTACCGCTTAGTCATTCATTCACCTGTAAATAATTACTGGTTCATTATATATATTTTACCACAGTCTTTTTAAAAATTGAAAAAGATTTACTGGCTCCCACTACATGCCTGGCACTGGATCCAGCCCTGGAGACAAAGCCATGAGCAAGATTTGTATAGTTTATGCCCTGAGGCTAACTGGGAAGGCAGTCATTTAGACCAGTGTTGAGTATGGATGAATGGGTGACTACCTGTGAATGTGTTTATCTAAGGTGTGAGCTTATGTACATGTAGGCCTGAGTGTAGCATGTGTGCAAATGATTTATTTGTTTCCTTGCTTCTATGTGCACACCTGAGTCTGTCTCTATGTTTGGATATGCATATATGTAAATTAACTATGTGTATTTGGGTGTGTCTGTCCATCCATATTTTGGTCAGTTTAAGGAGAAGCTTTTTGGTTTCAGGTATGGAACTAGAAGCAGGATTTCCCTCCTTCCAAGGGGGGGCAGACATACAAGACGTGGGTTAAAAATAAACAACTTTTAATGCTCTCATTGCCCAGGGATCCGGCAGAAAAGAAAGAGGAAGACCCCTAATTAAGGAAGAAAGAGAGTTAAGGGTCCCAGTTTCTCAACACCACAGGCAAAATATGACATGTTGACACAAATGGGGGAGGTTGTTCTAATGGTCTGTGGCCCCGTAGAATGGCCCCTTCCTCATCTGGTAGAGTCAGAGTAGGGGAGTTACAGCTCAACGGTTCTCATCGTTCAGCCCAGTAGTTCTCAACTGGGGGTGATTTTGCTCCCCAGGAGACATACAGCAATGTTTGGAGACATTTTTGATTGTCAAAACTAGACATCGGGGTGCCTGGGTGGCTCAATTAGTTAAGCCTACAACTTCAGCTCAGGTCACAATCTCATGGGTCATGGGTTTGAGCCTTGCATTGGGCTCTGCGTTGACAGCTCAGAGCCTGAAACTTGCTTCAGATTCTGTGTCTCCCCCTCTCTCTGACCCTCTCCTGCTCATGCTCATGCTCTCTCAAAAATAAATAAACAGTTAAAAAATTTTTCAAAAAACTAGACATCTTGTGGGTAGAGGCCAGGGATGTTGCTAAACATCCTACAATGAATAGGAAAGCCCCTTCATAATAGAATTATCTGGCCCAGTGGGGCACCTGAGTAGTTCAGTCCATTAAGCACCGACTCTTGATCTCATGGGTCGTGAGATCAAGCCGGGTCTCGGGCTCTGCACTGATAGCTCAGAGCCTGCTTGGGATTTTGTTTCTCTCTCTGCCTCTACCCTCACTCACACTCTCTTGCTCTGTCTCAAAATAAATAAATTTTAAAAAAAAGAATGATCTGGCTCCAAATGTCAATAGTGCTGAGGTTGAAAAACCCTGCCTACCCTGAGCAGTTTGTGCCTGTGCATGTCCAGTGCCCCAAGCTATCTCTGGGAGGTGGCCCTCTTTATGGAACCTGCTAGTATCATCCCAGCTCTTCCAAAAAAGTGGCCAAAGAGACAGAGCTGGGCTGCCCAGACATGGGGTAAGATTTAAGAACTCTTTAACAATGTATAACAGCCTTGGTGCCAAAATTCTAATTGCTGTCTTGTAATCGAGTTCCATCAGCCAGCTTTGTATTTATCACCTAAAGGGTATAAATAAATGCATTTAGTATAAGGTGATAATAAGTTTAAGGATTAGTCTAGTGCTTCAAGAAAGTGATATTTGTGTGCTGGAGGGAGAGGTGCAAAAAGGGATTGCAATGGGGTCATTTTATGAAGAAAACCTATGTCTATCTCTATACCCATGCAGGCAACTGTGTATGTGTGCACACTTACTTATTCATTCAGCGCTTTCTGAGACTTTTCCATATGTCAGGCCGAGAGGTGAAGAGGACATTGCTCCTGTCTTCAGGGTTCACAGTGGGTTTCTTAGAAGGGTTTATTACTCATGTAAAGTGATGAGTGCCAGTTGACTGAGCTAGAAATTAAACCCAGGTCTGACTTTCCATTCCCCCCCGTATTACCTCCTTTTTTGTTTTAATTTTTTTTTATTTTAGCAAGAGCACACACCAGCAGGGGAGAAAGGTTGGGGGGGAGGGTGGCAGAGAGAGAGAGAGAGAGAGAGAGAGGGAGAGAATCTTAAGCAGGCTCCATATGCTCAGCGCAGAGCCCAACATGGGGCTCAATCTCATGATCAAGAGATCATGACCTAAGCCAAAATCAAGAGTTAAACACTTTACCAACTGAGCCATCCAGGTGCCCCCACATTATCTCCTGATGTGAGCTCACCAGTGTGTGTGCCTCTCTGTGTAAATGTGTTGTGCGTGTTTATGGGCATGTGTGATATTTTTGTATCATGGGCATATGCATCCCCATTAATGTATATTGTATGCTTATTCTCATGAACGTTTGTGTATGTGTGTGCACACATATCTGCAAGCCCCTGAACGTTTGATTTCATTTTTGCCTATGTGCATGTGTTCGTGTATTTGTGAGAGCATTGCACATTTATGTATGTATACATTGTGCTCTTGAATATATGAGAAAGCGTTAATTGTTGGGGGGGTCACCATGGGAGCATGTCGGGCGTGTGCAAGTGTATGACTCTTCACTGGGTTGTGTATGTATCCGGGTTTTGTTTTTGCCACCCAGGTGTCCCTGGTGGTGAACGTGGCTAGCGAGTGCGGCTTCACAGACCAGCACTACAGAGCCTTGCAGCAGCTGCAGCGGGACCTGGGGCCCCACCACTTCAATGTGCTTGCCTTCCCCTGCAACCAGTTTGGCCAACAGGAGCCCGATAGCAACAAGGAGATCGAGAGCTTCGCCCGCCGCACCTACAGTGTCTCCTTCCCCATGTTTAGCAAGGTCGCAGTTACCGGCACTGGTGCCCACCCTGCCTTCAAGTACCTGATCCGTGAGTCCTGATCCTTTCCCTCACCTTCCCTCAGCTGGCTGAGGTCATGGCTCCCTGCGTAGCATAAGCTACTTGCTGATCGGGTGACCTGTGCCCCTTTCAGACCCCTGCATATAGGTTCATGGTCTGTTCCAGCACTCATATTTGAAAATGAGCGGAGACGTCTTCCTGCCTGAGAATATCTCTACCCCTGCTGCCTTGAAGTTCTCCCTCAGGGTCACTCTAGCAGACTTCTCTGGGGTCTTGTCTTCATACACAGGGATTTTAAAAGGAGACTGACAGATTTAGTCAACGTGAATTAGTCGAGCTTATGGATTTAGGATGGAGAAACCAAGGGCAGACAGGGGATGCCACATGCCTTGAGAAGGCTGACCAAGATGGCTGACAGGTATCTCCTGTCCTGAGTTAGGGGCAAAGTCTGTAGACCATGGAGGGAACCTTCAGAGCTAAAATACCAGATCTTAATATTTCAGAAATAGGACCCCTCTGCATCCCCAGAAGCCTCAGAACTGCAAAATGAGGTCACGGGCCAACCTTATCATTATGGTACTGTTTCCTTCCTTGGGCCTTTCTCTTCCTTTGGGGGCTCCATTTTTGTCTCTGTGCCATGCTGCTGATTGCCTTCACATCCCTCACTACCAACCCCCACCCATTTTCCTGGAGGAGTAAATGAAAACAGTGTAGCAAACAAAAGATCTCTTACTGCGGCAGATTTAAATTTTATCCTACGGGTCAATCCTAATATTTGCTTTTTATTCCCTTTGTGTTTTTATTAGTACCTTTCCAGTTCCCATAGTTATAGATCAAACTTAACTGTGCTTTAGTAGCAACTGGGGAACTCTTAAAAGTGGTTTAGTCTAAGACCCTACTGAAGCAGGGCCCAAGAATCTGTTTATTTTAAGCACCTCCCCCCACCCCAACCACCAAGATTCAGATGCAACCAGTCCACAGACTAACATTTGGAAACCATTAAGATTTCCTTAGAGAATAGGGTACAGACTATTTAGTAGCTTGAGATCATTAAGAAAGGAGGATCTGACACTGCTTTATCAAGTACTTCACAGAATCCTAAAGCAGAGGTTCTCAACCTTGGGGCCATATTGACATCTCCTAGAGAGCTTTTAAAAAAGTACTGATGCCTGAGGGTGCCTGGGTGGGTTCTGTCAGTTAAGCATCTGACCCTTGGTTTGGGCTTAGGTAATGATCTCACAGTTCATGGGATTGAGGACCCTGCATTGGGCTCTGCACTGACAGCATGGAGCCTGCTTGGGATTCTCTCTCTCCCTCTGCCCCTCTTCCAATTGCACTTTCTCTCAAAATAAATAAATAAACTTAAAAAAAAATTAATGATTCCTGAGTCTTACCATGAGAGATTCTGATTTAAGTAGTCTGGGTTGTGGCCTGGGCATCAGGATTTTAAAAAGCTCTCTAGTTAATTCTAAATAATAGAACAACTTGCTTCAAGGGAAGGATGGACACCGATAGTGGAATTCCAGGAGAGGGGGGCCCCCTGGAAGCACATTTTGCTTTCCTTCTTCCTTTTTCTCTAGAGACTTCTGGGAAGGAGCCCACCTGGAACTTCTGGAAGTACTTAGTGGCCCCAGACGGAAAAGTAGTAGGGGCTTGGGACCCAACTGTGTCGGTGGAGGAGATCAGGCCCCAGATCACAGCACTCGTGAGGAAGCTCATCCTGAAGAAGCGAGAAGACTTATAACCACTTTCTCTTCTCTCCCACTGTCCCATCCCCCCCCCCACACACACACACCTTGGATGGTGACCAAAGCAAACTCAGTTGTGCTCAATGGTGCTCGGAGGGAGGGCCTATGGACTCTCCTTACTCCACTTTTATCCCACCTACCTTTTTATTCCTATGGGAGGAAATATCTAGTATTTTGCATTCGAGTCTTAGAACAATGTATAGGAACTCCTGGCCAATGAGAGCCCTTGACCAGTGACTCACCAGCCAATAAGTACCTCTGGCCCATGAAAACATGTGGCAAATAGAAGTATATCAAGCAATAATCTATAAGATGGGACCAATTCCTACCTCACAGGGCTGTTGTGAGGATGAGGCTGAACGACCTATGAAAGGTGCCGAGGGCAATGCCAGCTCACTAGGAGGCATTCAATAAATGTTTTTAGCATATGAACCAAAAATTAACTTGTAATCTATAAAAACTTGCAACCAACATGAATTTCTAGCCATTGAGAATCCAGGCCAAAGATTTATTTGTTGTTGTAGTTGTTTTCCTCTGTATTATTTTTTTTAATTGAAAAAGTAATGCAAATAGATTGTAAAATAATACAGGATAATATTAAATGAAAATAAAAGTTTCACGGCGCCTGGGTGGCTCGATCTGTTAAGCGTCCAACTTCAGCTCAGGTCATGATCTCACAGTTTATGAGTTCAAGCCCCACACTGGGCTCTGTGCTGACAGCTCAGCCTGGAGCCTGCTTCAGATTCTATCTCCTTCTCTCTCTGCCTCTCCCCCACTTGCACTTTGTCTCTCTCTCAAAAATAAATAAACATTGAAAAAAAATTTTTTTAAATGAAAATATCTCCCTTGTTTTCTGTATCTCACTCCCTGGAGGTAGATAAACACTGTTAGCAATCTGGTACAAAGCCTTCCTAAAATTTTTTTTAACTCAAGCCATTCATTATTGCCCAATTAGAGCTCACTGACCAAAAGTACACTACAATAACAAATAGGTAAAAGATATGAAGAGATCATTCACAAGATAATGTAGTTGGATAATAAGGATATGAAAAGATGTTCAGCCTCATTAAAGTTGGAAAGATTTTTTAAATGATAATACTCATAGTTGGTAAGGATGTGGGGAAATGGGCATTCACAGTAACTGTTGGTGGGACAATTAACTGACATAAGTTTTTGGAGGGTGATCTGGCAATATCTTTTAAAACAAAATATTCATGCCCTTTGACCCATCATTTTTCATCCCAGAAGTCTCCCCAATTGTGCAAATATATATGTACAATATGTATGTACACTGTTTATAATAGTGAAAATTGGATGTATCTCTGTGTCCATCAATATGGTCTGATAACAAATTATGGCACAAATCCAAATGGTACACTAATACAGTTCTTAATATGAATGAATTAGATTTATTTCTTAAAAATATTTTTAAGATATCTCTGCACCCAAGCAACATGGATGGAACTTGAGGGTGTTATGCTGAGCGAAATAAGTCAGTCAGAGAAGGACAAATATCATATGTTTGCACGTACAGGAGGATTAGAAGGAACTTAACTGAGGACCATGGGGGAGAAGAAGGGGGGAAATGGTGGGGGAGAGGGAGAGAGGCAAACCATGAGAGACTCTTGAGTGCTGAGAAACAAACTGAGGACTGATGGATGTGGGGGGAAGGTGGGGAGATGGGCATGGAGGA
>NW_027532591.1:4912314-4923293 GCF_008692635.1 Crocuta crocuta
TTCAGAGTCTGTGTCTCCCCCTCTCTCTTACCCTCCCCTGCTCATGCTGTCTCTCTCTCTCTCCTAGAAAAAAAAATAAAATAAAAAAAATAAAATTTTATCAATAAAAAAAAAAAGATATCTCTACACCCAACGTGGGGCTCAAACTTACAACCCCAAGATCAAGAGTCACATGCTCTACGTGCTGAGCAAGCCAGGTGCCCCAAAATGAATGAATTAGGTTTCTGTATACCACCATAATAAGTTTTCCAAAAGTGAAAAAAGGGCAAGTTGTAAAACAGAATGAATACATGTTCACACACACACAAAAATCCTGTATAGGGGCACCTAGCTGGCTCAGTCAGTAGAGCGTACAACTCTTAATTTCGGGATTATAAATTCAAGCCCCACGATGGAGGTAGAGATTACTTAAAAAATAAAATCTTTAAAAAATCCAGTATAAGTGAGCATAATATTTTTATCAAAAATGTTCAGTGTTAAGTAAGAGGGAGAGACAGAGGGAGGAATATAGACCAAATTATTACTGGTGGTTGTCAATGACAGAGTCAGGGGAAAGAGGGCCTAACGGGAGTCCTTCACTGTCTTTGTTAAGTATTTCTGTAATGTTGAATTTTGAATGTAAAATCTATATTTCACTTTTATATAAATATAAAAAGAGGCAGCTAAAAACTGAGGTGATGAGTAAAGTCACCAATCAGTAATTCATTGGCTAATAACAATTTCAAGTCCACTTCTCCCAAGGTCACTCTTCTAGAAGAGAGACTCAGATTCAAGCCCATATGGCTATGTCCCTGACTCATAGACTGAGCAAATTGTTCCTCTCTGCTGTCTTCCATTTTGCCACTGGACAATGAAAGAGTTGAACTGTGCTTACTTACAGTTCTTGCAGTGTCCCTTATGGTCCTTCTCAAAAGCTACCCAGAGTAAAAGAAGGCTCTCTATGAGCTTACCACAAGCCCCCCTGTCGTGGCCTCCAAGCCTGCCTCTACACAACACACCCTGTTCCAAGTTCCAGATCTGCATATGCCACTCACATACACACACACACCATAAGGCAGCAATCACAGAAATGTTTGTGATGGATACCTCAGAACCACATTCTCTTCTCTGCCCCTTCCCCACCAGCTCTCACTCTCTCTCTCTCTCTCTCAAAAGTAAATATTGGGGCACCTGGGTGTCCCTGCCCCATGCTCGCTCACTGTCTCATCCAATTCTTGGTTTATTGAAGTTCATCAGTTCAAGCCCCACATCATCAGTTCAAGCCCCCCACACACTGTTTGTGTGGAGCCTGCTTAGGATTCTCTCTCACTTCCTCTCTCTCTGTCCCTTCCCCACTATATTATTGCTCTCTCTCTCAAAATAAATAAATATACTTAAAAAAAATAAACATTAAAAAAAAAAAGAGTTGCACATTCTACCGACTGAGCCAGCCAGGCACCCTCAGAACCACATTCTTGAAGGATGTCTCTCTGACTTATGCTGTTTAGCCTCTTAGCCACACCTGACATTGATGAGTATAGTCTTCTCCCTGACACATTCACTTCTTTCATGCCACTGTCTTCTCTTGGTTCTACCCCTATCTCTTTGAGTGTTCCTTCCTTTCAGTATCTGTTAATGTCTCTTCCTCCTGCCCATTCTTTCCCTATTGGTCTTCTTTGGGGTAGTAGGCTGGGCCTTTTTCTCACACCATGTACTCTTCTGCAGTCACCCCATTTTTTCTCATGGTTTTGACCACCATCCATACACTGTTAACATTCAAATCTCTACCTTGTATCTACACTGGACTCCCATTATTCACCTGCCTACTGGGCATGTCTACAAACATTTCAGTTCAACACGTCCAGAACTAAACTCGTCATCTCTCCAGAACACACCTCTCTCCCTTCCACTCAGGCTTCACAGACCCCCAGAGCCTTTCCATTCACACACTACTCACTCACTATAGTATTATTGTTTAAGAAGCTGCCCTTCCTTCTCTCCTTAGCATGGCGCCTGGCTCTTAGTATGACATTTGATTATAAGGTAAGCATTTTGAGCACCAGCTCTATGCTGTCAGGTTCCCCCAGAAATTTAGAGTGCGGCTGAGAAATTTGTAGTCCCAATTAGACTTTCATTCCTAGGCTTTATCAGCTTTCTGCTGCCCCCACGTCCCTTTGAATGTGCAAGAGCCCCATGGGGGAAAAAAAATCTCACTTTAAATCCTTATCAACTATTACCTTAGTCATTGACTAACCAATATATGCTAACAACTTAGTTTTAAATTAATCCCTTGGTAAATCAGCTAATACTTGAATAGTTAATATTTGATTTTCTACTAACACTTTAGTCATCATCTAACACTTTATAAGCAATATACTTTATCAGGTTTTATCTTAGCACTTAGTAGTTTAGCTATTTGCCAAACCTTAATTATTAATCAATATTTAGTTGACATTTGACAAAGTCTGGAGACATTTTTTGTTGTCACAACTGGGGGATGGGTACTATGGGCATCTAGTGGGTAGAGCCCATGGCTGCTGCTGAATATCCTATACTGCACAGGACTGTCCACCACAACAAAGAATTATCCCCAAATGCCAATAGGTTAAGAAATCCTGGTCTGGAGTATTGCAGAGCAGGAGTCACAATCCCAGCTCTGCTACTTAGCAGTATTATACCTTGCTGGGCCTCAGTGTCTCCCTCTGGGATATGGGGGATATTAACAGCATTTAATGCATGGGCCTATTATGATGATAAATGCTAATACACCCACAGACCACTGAAGTACCTGACACATAGTAAATATTCAGTAAATGATAGTTTTTCTTGTGTTATGTAAATTTACTGTCCATTTAAAAAACAGGAAATTGGGGTTCAGAGATGGGAACAGACTTGGCCAAGGTTAACAGAAAAGGCAGTTCCAGTCATAGGGCTAACAAATGTCACTAAGAATCTTCTGTAAACAAATGCTGCAGTTTTCTTGTATGTGGACCTAACACCAGACACAATCCTTGTTCTCCGCAAAATAGAAGGAGGAAGAGAACTAACCTTTCCCAAGTGCTCATGTACCTCTATCTCATTCCTATGAGGTCAATATTTTGACTTCCATTTTACAGATGAGGCTAAGTAAGAAATCCAAATTCTCCAGGAAGTCAATTGCCAAGTAGTGACAGGCTGACCTCGTACTAAAGTCCCTGCCTTTCCCTATTCTCTGTTTCATGGACTCTGATGACACTCCAGCCAGGATGGGGGGTAGAGGTGGGGGACGGTTAGGATTAGAGACATGATCATAGAAGAAGGCAAGATAAGACATTCACTCCAGGGTGCAGAAATCTTGGAGTAAATTCCAGGAGTGACTTATTGCAGGCTGAAAAAAAATTGTGAACATGAAAAATGCTTACTAACACATGAAGAGCTGGACTCATGTTGAGACCAGAGAGGGGGGAGGTAGGCAAAGGCAGTGTTTCCTTGAGTTTTGGGGATTAACAGACCCAGGACAAATCCCAGGTTGGGATTTAAACTACTCAAGTGAGTAGTTTAACTTCTCTGAGTCTCAATAGATATAATGTCTACATATTTATATATAAAATACCCATATTTCAGAATGACTTGTTCAGTTATTAATTCCTCCCTTGAGGTACAATTGACCCTTATGGCCATGCAGGTTTTGAAGATGATACAGCAGAAGAGACAGGTGGGAGTTTAAATCTGGCCTGAACTCTAATTACCCAATCTTACCTTTAGCATGGAGCTACATCAGGCCGCAGGAAAAGTCACTTTTTTCCTGATATGCACAAAAGAACAAAGGCAGTGCAAAGCAGCAGTCCTGCCTTCCAGAAGAAGACCCTAAGCCGACTGCAGTGAAAGTAGGGCTGAAGCAGACACTACTTCCATCAGAGAGGAGCTTGCAGTCTGAAGCTGTAATTGCTAAGTGAGATGATGCTACATGGAAGGTGCTCAATGAATGGGACATATACAGACAGGACAACAGATATTGCAGAAAAGAATGATGCCCTGAGACTTGGCCACAGAAACCTTTCCTGCAGAAGGGGTTATTTCAAGTTGGTCCTTGAAGGGTGGAGAGGATTTAGATAATCACAAGGAGGGAACTACATGAACAAAAACTTGGGAGAGGGGGCTCCTTTCTCAGGTCAGACTGGTTAAATCAGAAGCTTCCTGTAGGAAAGAAGAGGCAGGTATAGTCTGAGGAGGTTCAGATTTTAAAGGTAAGACTGGAATTACTGGGACTACTTTAACAACTCGGGTGAAGCCTTCAGAAAATCTGTTAATCCAATGGGAGAAAGGATAATCTTTTCAAGGGATGATTTTTGGAACAACTGGATATCCACATGTATTTTTTTTTTAAATAAAAACTTTATTTATTATATTTAAATAATCTCTACACCCAACATGGGACTTGAACTCATGGCCTTCATGACCTTGAGATCAAGAGTGGCATACTCTTCTGACTGAGCTAGCCAGGTACCTCTGGATATACCTATATAAAAGTGAACTTCAACCATTGCTTCATGCTACACATAAAAACTAACTCAGAAGCATAGACATAAAACTTCTAGAAGAAAACCTAGGAGAAAATTTTTGCTATCTTAAGGTAGGCAAAGATTTTTTTAGATAGAACACAGCAGACACTAATCTTAACAGAAGAAAGCGATAGACTATCAAAATGTTTAATTTCTGCTTTTTGAAAAATGCCTTTAAGAAAATGAGAAGGGAGGGGCACCTGCATGGCTTGATGGTAGAGCATATTTCTCTTGGTCTTTGGGTTGTGAGTTTGAGCCCCATCTTAGGTGCAGAGATTACTTTAAAAAATAAAATCTTTTTAATATATTTTTATTTTATTTTTATTCTAATATAGTTACATACAATGTTACATTAGTTTCAGGTGTAGAAAATAGTGATTCAACAATTCTATACATTACTCAGTGCTCATCATCATATGTGTATTCTTTTTTTCTTTTTTTTTTTTANACAGAGCCCAACGTGGGCTCAAACCCACCAACCATGAGATCATGACCTGAGCCAAAGTCAGACACTTAACTGACTAAGCCACCCAGGTGCTCCTTTTTTCTTTTATAGTTTATTGTCAAGTTGGTTTCCATATAACACCGAGTGTTCATCCCAACAAGTGCCCTCCTTCATGCCCATCACCTCTTTTCCCCCGTTTTTTTTGTTTGTTTGTTTGTTTTTTTAGAAAGAGACAGAGCACAGGAGCAGGGGAGGGGGAGAGGAAGATGGGGAAAGAGACAATCTTAAGCAGGCTCTCTGCCCAGCATGGATCATGATGTGGGGCTCCATCTCACAACAGTGAGATCATGACCTGAGCCGAAACCAAGAGTCATTTGCTTAACCAAATGAGTCACCCAAGCACCCCTATACCTAAATAAAGTTGACTTTAAAAGAAAAAAAAACTCAGAAGCATTATTGTATAGCAATAAAAAAAATTGAAAGAAACCTATATGTTGAAGAAAATGGATAATCAATCATCACATCACATCAGTAAATGGAAAACTACATAGCAGCAAAAATGGATGAACCAGACTGAGCATACATATCAAGACAAAGTTCACAAACACAAAACTGAGTGGAAAGAAAAAAAACGGGTTCCAGAAGGATACATGTAGTATGATTTTTTATTTAAAGTTTTATCACATAAGTCAGGCAGAGAAAGACAGATACCATATGTTTTCACTGATATGTGGAACAGGAGAAACTTAACAGAGGACCATAGGGGAAGGGGAAGGGGAAGGGGAAAAAATAGTTAAGGAGAGGGAGGGAGGCAAACCATAAGAGACTCTTACATATTGAGAACAAACTGAGAGTTGATGGGGGTCAGGGAGAGGGGAAAATGGGTGATGGGCATGGAGGAGGGAATTTGTTGGAATGAGCACTGGGTGTTATGTGGAAACCAACTTGACAATAAACTAGAATAAAAAAAATTTTTTTAATAAAGTTTTATCACAAGTAAAGTAACTCCCTATAATTTCTCAAAGATCTATACTTATGTGATAAATGCATAAAGAAGAGCATGAGAATATAAACACTAAACTCAGGAGAGCAGTTATCTGGGGGAGGACAGGGCAGGCAGGAAGGAGTACACAGGGGGCTTCAAACAGTACTGATCAATGTTTTTACTTCTTAAGCTGAGTGGAGGGTATATGGGTGGTCTTTATATTATCCTTTTTGTCATTTTATGTGTCTTAACAGAAACTCTACACCTGGAGTTGGGAAAGAGCTTGACTGGTATCAGGAGCTCTAAGCCTAGGTCCCGATTTGTCCCTGGATGTCATCAGTGTTCCACCGTGGTAAAGTCACTTCTCTCCGGATGAGACACAAGAGCATCATTGTGGACGGGAAGGGAAGGATTCATACTGGGCATCAAGGGGGAGACCCTGAGAGGAACTGGCACTTAGAGGGACATAATGCACTTGCCCGTCCTTCCTTTGCTTCTCCAGCTTCAGTGAGCTGCTCTGTGGGGGCCTGAGGGCAAGGATGGGGGTGTATAGGGGATGGGGTCAGGGTGGGCACAGCTGCAGGCATCAGGGAAGGGGAGAGGGGCACAGTGTCGCAGTGTCGAGTGCAGACACTGCCCACGGGCCCACACACGGCTGAGCCCAGCAGTGAGTCTACAACCTCAGCCTGTGAGTACACTACACAGGCTCTCAGCCACTGCTGACTGAGGTCATCACACTGCGTGGCCCACCCCTGCAAGGGGCTGTTTCTTTCTGGAGCCTCTCTGAGGGGACTGGGTTCCTGGAGCAAGGCTGCTGAGGTCTAGGGGCACTGCTTTGAGAGTCAAGCCGGAGACCCTTGCAGTTATGGCTCGCCAGGCCCCGGGGTACACGCTCTTCCATCTCGAGTAATAGTAACTACTGCCCTAATGGAATGCGAACACAGAAGGTAACCAACCTAAGGTCACACTGCAGGTGACTGGAACTTACTCCTTGCATATATTTGAGCGAGCTACTTAACCTGTTTGGGTCCAGGGTGTGATGTGTGTGTCTGTGTATCTGAAGATATCATATCAAAGTATTTGCTTTGTGTGATGAGATTATGGGTGATTTTAATTTTTTCTTTTAACTTACTGTGATTTCTAGTTTGTTGTTTTATAATGAATATGTATGTATTTTGTTACTTAAAATTATTTAAAATCAGGAGAGTAATTTGCACAAGGTTGTTGTCAGGGTTAAAGGAGAGATGAAAAGCACAGAACACAATCTCTAGGTTACAGTGTTTTCTCCATAAATGTGAATTCTCCCTGCTCACCCTTCCTTCCTATACTTTCTCTCCCTTGTAGTATTGGAGACTCTGGTCCCCAGACCTCATTGGGGAGGAAGGAGTTGATGGAAGGAGTCACACTGGCTGTGTGTCTTTGGGTAAATCACTTAACCTCCCTGAGTTTCTTACTCTGCAAGATGGAAAGAATAACACCAATCTCAAAGGAAGTTTTCAAGGATTTTATGACATACAAAATGGAAAACTTCCTGGTACTTAGTTGACCTACAGTAAGTGCCTGCAGGAAGAATAAGCAAGCATCAGAGTAGGAGGTAGGCCAGAAAAACTAAAGGATTTTAGCATATGGTCCACAGAGCCCAGAGGTTCAGGAGGGTGGTCCATGAGCCTAGAATGAAAAAAAATTACATCTTGTTTTCACTAACCTCTAACTGGAATTTAGCATTTCTTTCTGTCATGCAGGTAAGGAACAAGCCACAGTACTATTTAGCAGTACCTGTGACTTTGTCACCAATGGAAATCATAGTTTTGTATTGCATTACAGTAGCAATATCTTGAAATACTGCTTACAGTCATTTACCACCTTAAAATTACAATAGTTAATAGACCAATCTCTAAATCTTATTATTTAATGTTTTAAAAAGACACAAAATAAATATTCTGATAATGATTCTATATAACTAGCATTCTTGTTATCCTAAGTAATTTACTTTATGTAGTTAAAAATATTCTTCCAGGGGTGCCTGGGTGGCTCAGTCGGTTAGGTTTCTAACTTCAGTTCAGGTCACAATCTCACAATTGGTGAGTTCGAGCCCTGCATCGGGCTCTGTACTGACAGCTCAGAGCCTGGAGCTTGCTTTGGATTCTGTGTCTCCTGCTGTTTCTGACCCTCCCCGGGTCACTCTCTCTCTCTCTCTCTCAAAAATAAATAAACATTGGGGCGCCTGGGTGGCTTAGTCTGTTGGGCGTCCGACTTTCGCTTAGGTCATGATCTCGCGGTTCGTGGGTTCGAGCCCTGCGTTGGGCTCTGTGCTGACTGCCAGCTCGGAGCCTGGAGCCTGTTTCAGTCTGTGACTCCCTTTCTCTCTGACCCTCCCCTGCTCACGCTGTCTCTCTCTCTCCTAGAAATAAATAAAACATTTAAAAAATAAATAAATAAATAAACATTAAAAAAATTTTTTAATATTCTTCTGAATTGGGGGACGGGGTCTATAAGTCTTCACCAGAACCACTAAAGGAATCCTTGGATAAACAGACATGTTTATCATGTTTATTGATGCCTGGGCCATTGACTGTTGTGTGACATTGGGTTTGTTATTTCTCAGGGGCACAATCATCCCTGCTTGGCTCACCCCACAGCGTTGTTGGGAGGAACAAATTAATTCTTGGCTGGAAAAGTTTTTGGAAACTGTTGGCAGCTTCACAATTTTCCCAAAGCCAGAGCAGAGTCCTTTTTACCTCCCAGTTAAACCTTGTCTCCAGGAGACCTCTCTCCTTTCCACAGGATTCCGCTACCCCCTTTACTTTCCATCTGATAAATAAAGGGGCCAAAGTGCACCTTCATTATGGTATGCCCTCAAGCTCCCAGTTTGCAGAGATCCACAGCTCAGTGGAAAGGTTTTCTAGGGGATAATAACAATTCCCTCCAGTTTTCACATTTGGCCTTATAGTGACCCTTGAGGATACTACCCCCACCAAAATTCTTCCTCTGTCCTTCAGATGGTGACCCCTCTGTGGCCATGGTCCCTGTGTTTTCCCTTTCACTGCTCTGTCCTGTGGTCATCTGTGTGTTTCTCAAGGGCATACCCAGATCTGACCCCTCTCACAGACTCTAGTGCTCAGGTCAAAAGCATGGCACACAGGGGCACCTGGGTGGCTTAGCCAGTCATCTGACTTTGACTCAGGTCATGATCTCGTGGTTCATGGGTTTGAGCCCTGCATCAGGCTCTATGCTGACAGCTCAGAGCCTGGGGCCTGCTTCATATTCTGTGTCTCCCACTCTCTCTGGCACTCCCTCACTTGCCCTGTGTCTCTCTTCTTCTCAAAAATAAATAAACATTAAAAAGCATGGTACACATTAGCATCTTAGAAACTGGCCTAGATGAAAAAAAGTAACCAGAACACAAAAATATCAGGAAGGAGTAGAGCTAGGGCCTGAGCCCAGGTCACCTGATGCCCATGATGTATCGCCCATATACCCAAAGCAAGGGACGGAAGATCTGAGGAGTTTCAAGGTATCACAATAACTATTTCCTCCTCTACCCACTCCTGTGAAAAATGAAAAGAGCTAAACCTTTCTTGTAATCTTGAGTTAGCCCCTGCCCATCTGTCCAGTGGGGGGGGGGGGGGGAGGGTGTCAGATTCAGTGGCTTTCAAACCTTTTTGACCTGATTTAAAGTAAGAAATACATTTTACATTGTGATCTGGTCCATAATACATACATATATGTAACTGAAACAGGCATTTTATGAAAGAATACTTAGCTTTACTATCTGCAGAGCACTTTTTCTATTGTTTAATTACTATTTTTTAAAGTTAGCTGTGACTCAGTAACTGGTTACATGCCCCACAAGTCTTTTTCAGCCCCAGTACCCTGTGACTTGCTGAATGGGAATTATTCACATATAAAATGAGACAACTAAATCTCAGGAGTCTCTAGTCCTTGATCAGAGTGATTGGGTGAAGCCGCGTACCTCTCAGAGCCTCAGTTTCCCCAATGTACCCTGAGAGGACAGACAGGCAATTTCTAAGTGCCACATATGGCTGTGGTTCCCTGATCCTAGTGAGAAAGCTGCTCTTGTGATCTGTAAATAACTTCTGAGAGTAGAAAGGTGTGGGGCTTTGCTTCCCGGTGGGGAGGGCGGGTATAATTTGGGACATTGTGTAGCTCTCTTGTCTTAGGCCAGTGTGGCAGGGAGTCTGCACACAGTGTGAACATGTCAGTACATGAATTTGCTGCTCAGGGAAGACAGAGACAGGCAAGGAAGCCAGAGGATGAAGATATTTAAAAGTCCACTGGAGGGGCACCTGTATGGCTCAGTTGGTTATAGTGTCTGACTTCAGCTTGGATCACAGTCTCATGCTTCCTGGGTTGGAGCTCCGGATGGGGCTTAGTGCTGACAGCACAGGGCTTCGAGCCTGCTTTGGGTTCTGTGTCTCCCTCTCTCTCTGCCCCTCCACTGCTAGCTCTCTCTCTCTCTCTCTCTCTCTCTCTCTCTCTCTCTCTGTCAAAAATGAATAAACTAAAATGAATAAATTTTTTTTTAAAAGTCCACTGGAAAAGAGGCCCAATGAGAACATCAGAACGAACAAGGGCTTGGAGACTAGACAGACCCGTCAAAATCTCAGGGGCTTGAGGACTGGGCGAAATGACCTCTCTGGCGCTTAGCTCTCATTTATAAAATGGGTTTGAAAATCTCTGGCCCTCTGGGTTGCTGTGAAGGTTAAGCAGTGTACTAACCACCCCATACTGACGCTACTGAGTGGTCGCTGAGGCGCGCACCAGCCTGGAACTGCCCTGAGACTGCCGGCGTCGAACACAGTACCTAGCACTAGGCGAGTCCAAGTGCAAGTGTGGAATCCGCGGCGGTGGCTTCCATTCCCGCCCTGCCACCCTGGACTTGTGCTGTCTGAGCACCCAGCACTCCTGTGCATAACCCGGGAGCGCAGCAGGAGGGTAGGGGAAGCGCAGGCACAGACAGACCCGCACCCAGGAGACCCCTCTCTCCTCCCCGTCCCCCCCCCCTCCC
>NW_027532591.1:4923307-4967903 GCF_008692635.1 Crocuta crocuta
CATCCCCTCCCTCCAGCCCCCACCCTGCGCTCGCGCTCGGGCTCCCGCTCCCGCCCCACTTCCAGCCCTCTCCACTCCCACCGCTCCTCCCTCCTCTTCCTCCCTCTTCTTCCTCCTCACACCTCCTCCCGCTGCGCCCGTCCGCGTACCTGTCGCCTCTCTAGGTCCTGGGGGAGTCTAAGTCTCTAACCGCGGCTTCGCTGCGCCTCTCGCCGCGCCTCTCTCTATCTCGCTGCTTCTCTCCGCTTCTTTCCCCCTCAGTCTCTGCCTTTCTCAGGCTCGGTTCTGTCTCCGTCGGTCCCTCGCCCGGCAGTCTGGTGGCCCGAGGTGGCAGCGGGCCCGGCGCGGGGCGCGATGAGCGGTGCCTGCACGAGCTACGTGAGCGCCGAGCAGGAGGTGGTGCGTGGCTTCAGCTGCCCGCGGCCGGGGGGCGAGGCGGCCGCCGTCTTCTGCTGCGGCTTCCGCGACCACAAGTACTGCTGCGACGACCCGCACAGCTTCTTTCCCTACGAGCACAGCTACATGTGGTGGCTCAGGTACCGACCGTGGCCCTTACCCCCGCTAGAGCCCCACTCCAGTCCTAGCCCCTTCGCGCACCCTCGGCCCAGCGCGGGCTAAACCCCCAGTCCTCACCCAGGTGCCGGCCCCAACATCAGCATGGACCATACCCGCCATTTAGTCCCTCAGGCCCAACCCTGACCTTTGCCCTCATCCTGTCACCAACTCAACTCCCTCGGTAACCTCTTTCCCCATTCAGATCTAAGCTTGAACCTCACCCCAACTCCATCCCTACTTCCAACGTCATCAACTCCATCCCAACATCATACTCTACTGCCCTCAAACCAGCCCCAGATTATATACATCTCCCTGACACCATACTTCTTCTCCTGCATTCACAGGAAACCCAAACTCCGCCCCCCCATCCAAATGCAAACCAGGGTCCCCATCTTAACATCAGCCAACATCATCCCTGACTTTACCCACTCTGCAGTACTGATCACCAACCCTAACCTCCCCCACCCAATCCTCCAGGCAACCCACCTCAGCTCTTCTCCCCAACCCTGACTCCAAACATAGTCTGCCCTACACCCAGATATCAGCCCCAAGTCCTACTCCTCACCTAATGCCATACCCTGAGTCAATCCCAGCTTAGCCCAGGCTCAACTCTTTCTCCCCCCTCATATTTAGTCATTCTTTCAGCTACCCCTTACTGAGCACTTAGCTGTGCCAAGCTCTGGGGTGGGTACTGGGGATGTACTCCACTCCCGAGCTAAGGCAGGAGACCAAGGGATTAGAGCTGCCTCCAAGTTCATCAACAGCACAATGCTACAGCAGAAGCCAGCTAACGCTATATTAACAGAAGTGTAATTTGGGTGGATCCCCACTCATAGGACCTTAGTTTCTCTACCTGTTTAGGGATGGGGGTGCATAGGGCAGCCTCTGACATTCCTGGAACCGAAATGTGGTGCTAAGAGGACAATGGGCCCCAGTCTGTCTCTGTCTCTAAAGGCCTCATCCAGAAAATAGTACATGATCCTGAGCCTGCTCTGGAAAACAAGCATCAACAAAAATGGAGGAGGCCATCTCAGTAGACAGTGACTTTTCTGTTCCTGGAGGTATGTGACCGGAGGCTGCATACCCTTGATGTGGGAAAGGACAGTCTGCTGCAGAAGCCACTCTGAGCCTCTGTCTTTGCATCTATCAAATGAAGAGCATAATAAATGATTGCCCCAATTTCTGACTAGGACCAAATGAGATAAAGAGGTGAAATCACCTTGGCATATGCCACTGACAATTACAGATACCACTCTTTCTAGACTGCTCAATCTATAATTCTGAAATCATTTTCAGATGGCCAGGTTTTCTGATCCTGCACATTTGGCTGCTATCTGTAACCTGAGGAATTATATTAATTTATTCTCTATTCCCCCATATATTCATTCATTCATTCATTCATTCATTCATTATAGCCTTTGCTTTGTGCCAGGTGCAATGCTAGGCAATAGGGACACAGAAATCAATTATTCCCTGCCCCCAAGGAGCTCATAGTCCATTCAGAGATACAAGACATGCACCTAGAGTGTAACAATGGAGGGTTTGCTGAAGACTCGCTGTGTACTTAGCACTAAGCTGGGTGCTGAAATATGGCAGTGCTGACCTCCCTTCGAGGTACAGAGACAGTGTAGAACTTTGGGGGTGGTTAGAACTCCGTCCAAACCTTGGCTCAGTCACGTAGTAGCTATGTGAATTAGGGCAATTTATCTCTGAGTGATTCTTTTTAAAGTTTATTTATTTATTTTTTTAGTAATCTCTACATCCAACATGGGGCTTAAACTAATGGCCCCAAGTCACATACTGCTCTGACTGAACCAGCCAGGCACCCCTCCAAGTCTCTTTTTTCATCTTCAAAATAGCAATAGGAATACATATCTCATGGAATTGTTGTGAGGATTCAGTGAAATAATGCATGTGAAAATGACTAATATATATTGCAGATGCCCAGTAAAAGGAAGTTTCTTTCCCCAGTTCATAGGTAGGGAAAGTGAAGCTTGGAGAATGGAAGTGAATTGTCCAAGATCTTCTAGCAATGTATTGGTAGACTGAGGTCTAAAGAACAGTACCTAAGATCAACTAAGAGTCAGATGAATTCACACATTCACAGCTCTGGCACATCTTCTCTCCATTTTACAGATGAGAAAATTTGCAAGGAGCTAAGTTACTATCCAGGAATGCCCTAGTGAGAACAAGTGGCAGAGCTCAGGCCTGTCTGGCCCCAAGTCCAGGCCTGTGGAACAGCTGTTTAAATCTGGCTTTCTCATAACCCGCTCTACTCAGATCATTTGAAAAGATACTCATTGACCCTCTACTATCTTCTGGGCACTGTGTTAGCTCTTGGAGACACACAGCCCATCAGCACCTAGCCAGACCCCATCCCTCTTCTAATAACTCCTTCCCTGTACACCCCTGTTGTCCTTCCTGTTGCCTTGAATGCTTGTGATATGTGGACTGCTTTAGTGGCTCAGACAATGAGGTAGAGAGTTGGACGGAGTGACCTCTAAGCATGTCAATGTGCTCACATTCTGTGACCTCAAGAGCAGTTGAAAGGTTTAGTGTGCAGGGCTGACTCTTCCTAGGCTTGGACATAATGTGGTTCATAAACATCACAGACAGTTGCAAAGTGGAGGGGAGGAACTGAGGGTCTCCCCAGGACATCCAGGTAGTCAGTGTACTCTAACCCCTGAAACGACCCTCTGGTGTGCTCTTCAGAGTCCCACCATTGCAGAGTGGAGAGCCTTGTTTGGCTCTAGACTCCATTTGGCCTTTTTCATGAAAGTTGGCCCTTAAAAACATAAAAATCTCCAGGTAAACAACTGTTTCCTTGAATAGTGCTCAAGGAGAATTGCTGTCTTTAAAAGTGTGTCTCAGGAAGTGAAGACTCCCTGTGGAGAAGCAGCTGGTGCTATCACATGTCTGGTCCACTTTCCAAACACCCTCTATTAGTAGCTCTGTTTTTTACCAGAATGTGAGCCAAAAGGCAGCAGCCTTGCAGCAGGACAGAATTGGTTGTCAGGCACTGTATATACACCACCTCATTTAATCTTTATGGACACCCGGTGAGAAAGGAAGCTCTGCAAATAAAGAAAATGAAGATCAAGAGATGAAGGGCTTTTCAGTTTATATGTGACAGAACCCAGATGTGAACTTAGAACTGCCTGACTCAAAGGCCCTACCAAATGTTAGACTACCCTTCCCATTCTTTCCTAGAGGTCACAGTGTGATCTCTCAGAGTTATAGATCTGTGAAACCCTACAAGGCTAGCAGCTCTTCAGGGCAGGAAACTCCAACTTCACTGAAAAGTGTACTCATCCAGGTGTTCTTTACAAATCGATGCAATCGTAGAGAACTTCTATCTCTTGAGGCAGTACATTCACCTGGGGACAACGCTAATCATTTAAAGTTCATCTTATACCAAGCACACATTTCCGCCTTAGAGCCTCCCCTGTCATTTCTGGCTCTGTCCTTGGGGCCGGTTCCTCTGTCCCCAGACAGATCATCAGAGACAGTGCCTGCTTCCCGACTGATCGCTAATCTAGGATATATTCCCCCTGCTCTCTCGCCCATTCTTCAAACGATCCTGCTTTTAGAGGTAGCCGCAGATGCCCCAGGTAAAGTGTGGGGTCCCAACTGGAGCACAAGTCTTCCTTATAAACAGTGATGATATTTCAAAAAGGAAATAATGTTTAATTAAAGTACGTATAAGAAATAAAAGGTACTGCATGCTCAATGTGGAAAATGCGGAAGGGACAAGAGAAGCAAAAAAGGAAAGAAATCCTGGGAAATCAGGCGTCTAAGCTCAGATCCCCCGAAAAGACTCAGAAACGAAGATTTGAGGGCAAGTACTTTATATGGAAAGCCATCCTAGAAAACATCGGTAGAGGGTGCGGAGAGAGGCCAGGAAGGGTAGGAGCAAATGATGGTGTGTCACCACGGAGGGTCCCCGGAGCGTAAACCTACTGAACTCTGCCAGCCATTGCAGAAATTATACCTCTGGGGCGCCTGGGTGGCTCAGTCGGTTAAGCGTCCGACTTCGGTTCAGGTCATGATCTCACAGTTCATGGGTTCGAGCCCCGCGTCGGGCTCTGTGCTGACAGCGAGCTCAGAGCCTGTCGCCTGTCTTCAGATTCTGTGTCTCCCTCTCTCTCTGACCCTCCCCTGCTCACGCTGTCTCTCTCTCTCTCTCCTAGAAATAAATAAAACCAGAAAAAATTAAAAAAAAAGAAATTATACCTCAGAGTCATCCCACCTGAGAACCAGGAAACTGGGTATTTATATACGTATTTCTGTCAGTCACTGCTTGTATGCTGATGAGAGAAGGAAGGCATTAAATTTTCCTGCACTTCTGACCTGCTTTGTATACAGACAAAGACTGTTCTGCCCCAAGAAAACTCTCAGGCAAAAGGATGCAGATGCTGGCATTTGAAATTCTGGCCAGAATATTCTACAATTATAAGACCCAATGGGACACAGACAGGACATCCACAGCCTGCACTACTCCCAGAGGGAGCCTGTTAGCAATTTGACATATTTTTATCCAACCTTAAAGAGGTATAATTTTGTATATGTTTATATTTATTTAAGTTGGGATTATGCTATATATTTAGTAGTGTGTCCTACTCTTTTCACTTAACATTTTCCCATCAGAATTTATTCTCAATCTTAAATAATATTTGAAAATCTGTTTTTAATGGCTCTGTACTATTCCACTGCAGGAGTGTTCAATAATTTAGCCAGTGGTGCCTGGGTGGCTCAGTTGGTTAAGTGTCCAACTCTTGGTTTCAGCTCGGGTCATGATCTCATGGTTTGTGGGTTCAAGCCCTGCATCTCAGAGCAGAGCCTGCTTGGGATTCTCGCTCTCTCCCTCTCTCTGCCCCTCCCCCCTACCCAAATAAATAAATAAACTTAAAAGTAATAATACTTTATTTAGCCATGGGAAGATAGATTCCCCAAAGCTCTGAGGTGTTTCTGTTTAGTGGAAGTTAGCCATCAGCTAGGTGGGAAATAAGTCATCAGCTTGCTGGAAGCAAAATCTGGCAGAAGTGGCATGGGTAGGAGTCAGGGGCTGGGGTCAGAGAGAAGGGTGGGCAGAAAAGCTGGAGAATGAATCATAGACAGGAAGGGCACACAAACAAAGCCTGCCCCTACCTATCTATCCCCTACTTCTGGGAGAACATCTCACAGTGACTGACGCACAGTAGATCCTTGGTAATATTTACTAAATTCCTACTATGTGCCAGGGCTTCTACAAGGGGAGGACAACGCTGATTATATATGGTCTGACTCTGCCTTCAAGGAACACATGAGGAATATGTTGAACACCCACTATGTGCCAAGAATATTATATATATTATTCATCCTTACTACCATCTGTGAAGTACTGTGTTTTGATCATTTTCACTTTTCAGACAAAGACGCTGAGGCTCAAAAAGTATAATAATTCATCAAGATCTCAGAGTGAGTTGTTACATACCTGGCTTCTAACCCAAGTAGGTTTGGTTCCAAAGCCCTCTGTGCAGGGCTGCCTGAAGTACTAAAGGCCCTGAGTAAAGTGTTCTGGATGGATTGGCCTGGATGGTTGGGTGGGGGAAAAGATGGCCAAAGAAAGCATTGTTGAGGAGGACACATTTGAGATGGTCTTTCCAGGACAGGTAAAATTCTAATGTGGGGAGATGATGGGGAGGAATCATGTGAAACAGTAAAGAAAGTGGCTCCAAAATGAGCCAGGAGGTAGTTGTCTGGAGACCAGGTAACTAAGGCTTGACTTGGGGCAGAGGTGGTGAGGTTAGAGGGTGAAGGAACAGCAGTGAGGAGGTATTCTAGACATGGAATCCACACTGGTACGATGACCCTACTGGAGGGTGGGTCAGAAATTAGCTTGAGCCTGGAAGGACAGCTGATTTTTAACTAAGGGTTACTATGTGTATTGATTTTTAAGTAACAGTATCATGGGGAGGGCTCTTTAAGACCATCTCCAGCTCCCTGGGGAGAAAGCAGTTGAAGAAAGTAGAGAGAGAAGGAGAAGAGAAGAGAGGGAACATCGGGCGCCTGGGTGGCTCAGTCGGTTAGATGGCCGACTTCGACTCAGGTCATGATCTCATGGTTCTTGAGTTCAGGCCCCATGTCGGGCTCCATGCTGACAGCTTGGAGCCTGGAGCCTGCTTCAGTTTCTGTATGTCTCTCTCTTCTCCTCCTGTGCTCAAGCTCTGTCGCTCTGTCTCTCAAAAATAAATAAACATTAAAATAAAAAAGAAAGGGAAAACATACTGAGTCCCAACTACGTGGGGGCACTGAAGCATGTCGTGTTACATATATGGTGAGTACTTGGCATATAGCTAATGCTCTCTCATGCTTAGGTGCAGAAAGTCTAAGACAAGTAGAGACAGAATAAAGGTTGAAGCTGATTCCTACAATATCTACAACACTTCTCATCTAACAGGCTGCCTCCCAAGTCCCTTCCCAACACTCAGCTCCCTCCTGTGTTCTCTCCCCAGTATCGGAGCTCTGGTGGGCCTGTCCATAGCAGCTGTGGTTCTCCTGGCCTTCATTGTCACTGCCTGTGTGCTCTGTTACCTGTTCATCAGCTCAAAGCCCCACACGAAGTTGGACCCAGGCTTAAGCTTACAGCCTACAGGTAAGAAACAGGCCTCATGATTTCCTTGTATTGAACAGGCAAGCACCTTTACAGAGAGGAGATATTTAGAAATGACATATGAAACATTTGCTTCATGAGTGTTACTAGAATATCCTGAAGCAGCAGCACATTTTTAGGAGGTTCACGGTCTGAACGTTTTCATCCCAAGCTCACATGTGCTCAGTGTTTATCAAAATAATTTGATATAGTCAAGATTCTATTTGTCACACAAAGATTAATCTGTCTTGTGGATTTTCTAAGACAATGTTTTCATCTTAGCCTTAGGGAATGAAAACTGATTTTAATATTATCCCAAACAAAATAGAATTAAGAAGAAAAATTTGCTGCTCCCCAAACTCAGTTTGTTCAGAAATTAAATAGTTATTTTTTGATAATCTGAATTTTTGGACTACCCCTTCCTTCATTAGCACAAGCCATCTAGAGCCTCAAAGGTCCCCCACCCCAAAAAAGTGTTGCTTTTTCATAAGTCTTTATTGCACACATTTTTACCATCTCTACAAGGTATTGTGAAAGATACAAGTCCCTACTGGCAAATGATCTTTCTGTATAGTTTGGCAAAAAACACTCAAAATGAATATTATTATCTCCATTTTACAGATGAGAGAATCAAGGCTAAGGCAGATTAGATGACTTAATTCAAAGTGTCACAAGTAATAAATGGTAAGGCTAAGTANCAGCCACCTTTAAAAAATATATATATATATATGTGTATATATATATGTGTATATGTGTATATATATATGTGTATATATATATGTGTATATATATATATATTTTTTTTAAAGGTATGGCTGAAATTCAGCTCATGTTTTTCTACCTTGAATCATGCTCTTTCTTCTGCCCACCCAAACGGGAGTAGATTTGAATGAGTGCTGAGTTAGCAAAGTTGTTGGTTGGGTAAAAGAAGAAAAGGCATTCTGGGTTAGGGTAAATAATGGGTAAAAGTGTGTGGGCAGTTCTGAGTAAGAGTTATGCAGTGACTGGGTCATTCACCATGGGGCCCCACAGGAAATAAGGCCAGGCAGGACAGGGGAGGAATTTAAGCTAAGCAGAAGAAGCGAGGGCAGCAATTATCAGGGACGTAGAAAGGTGGGTAGTAGCTAACTTTCAGAAAAGACAGAGAGGGCTTTTTCAGTTGTAAAAGATAAGTTTTGCAACTTAACTTATGTAACAAACAACAGCATAAGAACCCTTCTCTGGTCTTGATACAATGAATAATCCTGCTGTTTGCTGAGCAATGAAAAGCAGAAGGGATGAGGGTAGAAGGATTCTTCTGGTTCCTCGTAGTCAGGAACATGGGAGGCAGTGACAAGGGAATAGGAAGAAAGCCCTGAGCATAGACCCAGACAGCCCAGGGAGACCAGAGACATCCCAGGCTTTAAATTTTACAGAGAAAAAGCATAGAAGTTAATGAAAGGCATGAAAGAAACTACCTCATGAGATATGGCATGTATGTGGAAAGGAAGGCTCAATGTCATAGACATATCAGTTCTTCCAAAATTAATCTATAAATAAAAATCTCAACAAAATGTTTTATGGAATTTGCCAAGTTAGTTCTAAAATTAATCTAGAAGAATAAAGGGAGAGACTAAACAAAACAATTTTGGAAAAGAAACAAGAAGGGCACCTAAGTGGTTCAGTCAGTTGAGCAACCAACTCTTGGTTTCGGCTCAGGTCATGATCTCATGGTTCATGAGTTCAAGCTCCACATTAGGCTCTGTGCTGACAGCTTGGAGCCTTGAGCCTGCTTTGGATTCTGTGTCTCCCTCTCTCTCTGCCCTTCTCCCACTCACACGCGTGCGCACGCATGCTCACACGCTCTCTCTCTCTCTTTCTCTCTCTTAAAAATAAACATTAAAAATTTTTTTTAAAAAAAGGAAAAGAAAGAAGAGGAGGGACGTAACCCATCAGATAACAGACATTTTAAGAAGATATCAATTGTCCGCTTGATATTGGCACAGCAACTGACAGAATTAGCAATGCTGTGCTAATTTGCACATTCGTCCCCCAGGGACATTTGGCAATGTCTGGAGACATCTTTGGTTGTTGCAACTGGGGAAGGTATCTCTTGATAGAGGCCAGCGATTCAGGGATGCTATTAAATATCCTACAATACAGAAGACAACACTCCACAATAAAGAATTATGCAACCCCAAATTAAATACTGCCAATGTTGGGGCGCCTGGGTGGCTTAGTCGGTTAAGCGTCCGACTTTCGCTTAGGTCATGATCTTGTGGTTCGTGGGTTTGAGCCCCGCGTCGGGCTCTGTGCTGACTGCCAGCTCAGAGCCTGGAGCCTCTTTCAGTCTGTGACTCCCTCTCTCTCTGACCCTCCCCTGTTCACACTGTCTCTCTCTCTCTCGCCTAGAAATAAATAAAACATTTTTTAAAAATTGCTAAATACTGCCAATGTTAAAAAAAAAAACCTATAATAAAAAGAGAGTCCAGAAACAGATTGATTAAAATGTAGGAATTTGACTAAAACACTTAATTTTTTTAAATAAGAGAATTGGCAAATTTGCCTTCATCAAATCCAAGTAGACATGAAATAAAAGTAAGAGAAAAGTGGAGCACCTGAGTGGCTCAGTCAGTTAAGCGTCCAACTGAGTTTTGGCTCAGGTCATGATCTCACAGTTTTGTGAGTTCGAGCCTCTGCACCGGCAGTGTGGAGCCTGCTTGGGATTCTCTCTCTTTTCCTCTCTCTCTCTGCCCCTCCCCTGTTCATGGTCTCTCTGTCTCTCTCAAAATAAATAAATAAACTTAAAAAAATTGTTTTTAAAAAGACAAAAGATATTATAAATAACATTACAAAACAAATGATGACTGCAAAGTTATTATAAACATAAAGATAAATACACACATATAGATAATCCTACTTGCTAAAATTTATCTGTAACCTCAAAATCAATATTTACAGTGTTTTGGAGGTGATTTGTGGATGCGGACATGTGCAGAGCAGCAAAAAGTTTGAGTTCTCCCATCAGACCCACACCCAGCTGAGGTTAAACAAGGCTATACTCTGTCTTGTTTTCAGCTCTCATACTGTAAACAAGTATATATTTAGTGCCATATGTTTTGCATTTTTGTGATTTTTGTTAATTTCACTGTTTAAAATGGTCCCCAAATATAGTGCTGAAGTATTGTCTACTGTTCCTAAGCATAAGAAGGCTGCTGTGATGTGCCTTATGGAGAAAACACATGTGTTAGATAAACCTTGTTTGGGCAGGAGATATAATACTGTTGGTCATGAGTTCAATGTTAACGAATCAACAATATATATTAAACAATGTGTCTTCAAACAGAAACACACATAAAACAAATTTATGTACTGGTCAGATGACAAAACTGCTGTGACCAGAGGCTCACAAGAACCTAACCTAGCATTCCCCCAGGAGCAATGATTCAGTATTCATTAATTCAGCATTTGTGATGACTTTATAGAATATAACTACTACAGGGTGCCTGGGTGGCTCAGTCAGTTGAGTGTCCAACTCTTGATTTTGGCTCAGGTCATGATCTCGTGGTTGTGGGATCAAGCCCCCATTGGGCTCTGCACTGTCAGTGCTTGGGATTTTCTCTCTCCCTCTCTCTGCCCCTCCTCTGCTCACGCTCTCTGTCTCTCTCAAAATAAATCAATAAACTTAAAAAAAAATGTGAAAAAAAGTTTAACAATTGTGAATTATGAGAATCAACTATATATAAAATAGAGATGAGGTCGATATCCAGAATATATAGGCATATCTTTAAACAAATGAGAACAACATAATCTACAAAAAAAGAAATACAAATGCTCAGTACACATGAAAAGATGCTCAGCCTGACGAATAACCAGAAGAATGCAACTTAAGAATGATGTAACTTTTTAAAACAATTACATTGGCGGGGTGCCTGGCTGTCTCAGTCAGAAGAGCATGTGACTCTTGATCTCGGGGTCGTGAGTTCAAGCCCCACATTGGGGATAGAAATTACTAAAAAAATAAATAAACTTAAAAGATCAATTACACTGGCAAAAGTCCAAAAATGGATCATATTAATAGTGAGAAGTTGGGTATGAGGAATTGATAGTGTCATATGCTACTGGTAAGAGTATAACTTGGGGCACCGGGGTGGCTCAGTCAGTTAAGCGTCTGACTTTGGCTCAGGTCATGATCCCACGGTTTGTGGGTTCGAGCCCCATGTCGGGCTCTGTGCTGACAGCTAGCTCAGAGCCTGGGGCCTGCTTCAGATTCTGTATCTCCCTCTCTCTCTGACCCTCCCCTGCTCACGCTGTCTCTCTCTCTCTCTCTCTCAGAAATAAATTTTTTAAAAAAATTATTTAAAAAAAGAGAATAACTTGGTACAACCACTTTGTGGAGCAATTTGGCAGTATCTATTGAAACTAAAATATGCATATATATACACTATACTCTATAATTCCACTACCTGCCTTAGAGAAATAGTTGCACTAGGAGAGGCTTGTAAAGATAGATCTATGATAGCTTGTTTTATTAGAAACAAACTGTCCATCAGTAGAGGAATAATGAAATATGATATCAATATTAAAAGGAATGAACTAGCTCTAAATACACCATCTCATTGCTCTTCACAATAATGGGGCAGAGCCCAAATCTTATTGCTATCAATTTTACAGATGAAGATTTTACAGACTGAGGCCCTAAGTCACCTAGTGAGTGAGTGACAGAGCCAGCTCAACCTCCACCCTCCTTTCTCTCCTTATCCCTGTGCTGTGAAAGGAAAGTCCTCACCATGTGCCAGACACTGAAACTTTACATGCACTCTCTCATCTAATTTTCCCAACTAGGTTAATTATTGTCACCCCTTTTACAGATGTGAACACCAGGTCTCAGAGAAGTTAGATGACTTACCCAAAGGTTTATAGCTTGTAAACTGTGGAACTGGAATTCAAATACATGTGTCTTTCTACCTCCTAAGTCCTACTCTTTCTGTGTTGCCAGGCCAGGTCTGTGAGGTGTTCCTGCTTGTGAACTACTCCCCTCACCTCTCCCTATTTTATCCCCCTAAACCTTTCTGACTCGAAGGAAATATAGTTCATCCCTTGGCCGTGTGAATGAAAACTACCCTTCTACTTTTCACAGCTCAGCCACCGGGTGGTCTATTCAGTCCCTAGGGTTTGAGACAATTGTGTTCTTGCTTTTTGCTTCTTCTTTTTCTTTTCTTTCTTTTTTTCTTTTTTAAGATTTCATTTTTGAGTTATCTCTACATGGGGCTCAAACTCACAACCCTGAGATCAAGAGTCACATGCTCTAAGAGAGTGAGCCAGACATGCACTCCTTGCTTATTTTTAAGATGGAAATTGCATTTCCTGACCTTTTACTAAGTGATAGCTTTCAGCTCTCTCTGCACTTTTCCCAAACTCAGCTCTTAGTTCCTCCCCTTCATTAAGTGCTATGCTCTCCTTCCTCCCAACATACAGCGTGTATCCAGGAGCTTCTCGTCCCTCCTGCATCTGAGACAGTTAAAAAAAATTTTTTTAGGGGCGCCCGGGTGGCTTAGTCGGTTAAGCGTCTGACTTTCGCTTAGGTCATGATCTCGTGGTTCGTGGGTTCGAGCCCCGCGTCGGGGTCTGTGCTGACTGCCAGCTCAGAGCCTGGAGCCTGTTTCGGTCTGTGACTCCCTCTCTCTCTGACCCTCCCCTGCTCACGGTGTCTCTCTCTCTCTCCTAGAAATAAATAAAAAACATTTAAAAAATTAAAAAAAATTTTTTTTAATGTTTATTTGTTTTTGAGAGAGAGATAGAGTGTGAATGGGGGAAGGGCAGAGAGAGAGGGAGACACAGAATCCAAAGTAGGCTCCAGGCTTCGAGCTGTTAGGACAGAGCCCAATGTAGGGCTTGAACCCATAAAATGTGAGATCATGACCTGAGCCCAAGTCAGATGCTTAACTGACTGAGCCACCCAGGCACCCCATCTGCATCTGAGACAGTTTATAGGCCCACTGTCTTACATTCATCAGAGCTTTACCCTTACAAAGAAAGATTGTTCACTTCTGTCTCCTTCTCTGGTAGGACCTGTGGAGAGATCATTAGCCCCATTTTACAGCAGAAGGAACCAAGGCTTAGTCAAGGGAAGTGAATTAGCCAAGGCCACACAGCTAGTGAGCTTGTGTTCCTGAGGTATTAAGCCCAGTCTCCCAGACTCTAAAGACTATGATCATTGCACTATATTTTGGGGCCATGATACCTGACTGTGGGGACAAGGGCAGCGTAGGGAGTGAGTACCTTAGTAAGAGCAGAGTGGAAATGGACCCGAGCTTCTGAAAATAGGTTCTTTTTGCTGCCCAGGCATTCTATACTATCCTAGCACACCCACCCCAACCCCATCCCCCACATTCAGGATGCAACAAAGACCATAACTTTCTTACTCCGGTACTTTGGGAGGAACTAGCTTGATCAGAAGGGTGACTGAGTTCCTACTGTTGTGCTGGGTGCTATGCTTTAAACACCTTATCCCATTTAACCTGCTCAACTACTCTGTCAAGTGGTTATTATCAAGCCTATTTTGCAGATGAGATGAATGAAGTGAGTTTAGAGGTGATATTCCAACCTAGATACATTTAATAAGATACAAAAACGGGGGAAATGAGAGACAAGAGTTCAATTCTCCCTCTAAAAGGTGTTAGAGGGAGATCATTAATCACTCACTCTCATCATCCATAAACTTGGTGTTTTCATAAAGTTAAACATATGCTTATTGTACGAATTAGTTTCCTACAGCCCCTGTAACAAATGACCACAAACTTCGTGGCTCATCATAACAGAAATATATTAATTATCTCACGTTCCAAATCAGTTTCATTGGGTTGAAATCAAAGGTTCCAGGTGAGAATCTATTCTCTGCCTTGTCCAGTTCCTGGTGACTGCCAGCATTCCTTTTCTATATCACTCCAATCACACACTACATGTATCTTCACATCACTCTGTGTGTGTCCACCTCCCTCTGCCTTTCTCTTATAAAGGCAGTTGTACTGGCATTTAGGACCCACCCGGATAATTCAGGATAATCTCGTCTCAAAATCATTAATTTAATCACACCTGCAAAACTTTACCATATAAGGTAACATTCACAGGTTTCCAGAGATTAGGACCTGATATCCTTGGGGGCCACCGTTCAGCCCACTATACCATACAAGTCAGCAATCACACTCCTAGGTGTTTATCCTAGAGAAATGAAAATGATTGTCTGCACAAAACCTATACACCAATGCTCATAGCAGCTTTATTTGTAATTGATGAAAACTGGAAACAACCCAGTTATCCTTCAATGAGCAGATGGTACAACGATACAGTGGGACACATGCAGCCATAAAAAGGAATGCACTATTGATACATACAACAACTTAAATGGATCTCAAGGGTATTATGTCAAATAAAAAAAGCCAATCTCAAAAGGTGGTATACTATATGTTTCTATTTATATAACACTTCTGGAAGGACAAAATTATAGTAATGGAGAATGGGTTAGTGGTTACCAGGAGTTAGGCTTAGGAGGAAGGTCTGACTATAAAGAGATAGCATGAGGAAGTTTTTCTGTGGTGATGAAACAGTTCTCTATCCTGACTGTGGCAGTGATCTTATTACTATATATGTGATAAACTTTGAAAATACCATATACCAAAAAAAAAAAAAAAAAAGAGGGTATATATAAAAACTGGTAGAGACTGAATAGGATTTGTAGTTTAATTAGTCATATTGTATCAATGTCAGTCTCCTAGTTTTAAAGTTATTCTGTGGTTATTTAAGATGTTACCATTGGGGAAAGCTAGATGAAGGGTAAACTGCAACTCTCTACTATTTTTGTAACTTCATATGAGTCTTAAATTATTTAAAAATAGAAAGTTCAAAAGAAAACAAAGGAAATCTATTAGCTCTGTAGGTGAGAAGTCCAAAAGTCAGGTGGGCTTTATGCATGATTTGAATAGAAGTTCACTATGTTCTTAGGCTTGTGTCTCCATCCCTAAGATTTTCTCAGCTCTACCCTCTATTTTGTGTTGGCTTAATCCTCAGGCTGAGTTTTCTTATGGTAGTAAGTTGGCTACCAGCAGTTCCTGGGACCACTAGCTTTTTGTTTCCTTCTAGCCAGGAAAAGGAGAGAACTATCCCTTCTTTCAAGGGGGAAGGTGTGAGCTCTACTCTTATTGGACCATTCAGGTCACGTGTCCAACCCTAAACCAATGCTATGCATCCATTGCCAATCCATGTGGCAAAGGAATGGGATTACCCGATTGGCTCAGACCAACCAGGCCCCACTCCTGGAGCTGGGATAGGGCCAATACCACCCAAATATAATTGCTATTAACAGGTGGGAAGAGGTGGAATGTATGTTAGGTAGCCAACTCCAATGTCCAATACAATTTCCTTCTTGAAATTCACTCTTCCCTTAGTTTTGAAGGCATCATTCTTCCTGGATACCCCCCACTGATGGGTCTTAAAACATAGGCATTTTCTAGACAGAAGATATGAAATGTCATTCTAAGCAGAAGAAATAGCATAAGCAAAACATCAGAGATGTGAAGGAATGGAACTATTTAGGGAACAATGAAAACCTTGGTGTCCCAAAGGTAGAATTCTTAAGGGAATGGTGAGAGTAATGAAGCTAAAGAGAAGGAATTGGATTAGTACATGAAGAGCCTTGGATGCCACCCCAAGGATGCAGGTAATGGGAAGACATTGAAGGCTTTTGAGAAAAAACAGTACATGCACCCACTTGACTTTAAAAAGTTCTCTCTGGCAACAAACTAGAGGATATACTGGAGGGGGTCTAACTGAAGGCTGTTCCACTGGTCTTGGAGGAAGAAGATGAAAGCCTGACTGAGGTTGGTGGCCTTGAAGATGTAGAGAAATGGGTGAATATGGAAGATGGTGATTGGTGGAATCTGCAGGACTCACATTTCTGGCTTGAACACTTGATACAGTTTTCTTAAAGTTTATTTGTAAGTAATCTCTATACCCAACATGGGGCTCAAACCCACAACCCTGAGATCAAAAGTCACATGCCCTACCAATTGAGCCAGCCAGGTGCCCCTGAACACGTGATGCACTTTTTATTCAAAAAAGCAGGAATGCTCAATTGTGTCAAATGCTCCTGATAAGTCAAGGGAGATAAGGATTGTAAGTGACCTTGAGATTTAGTAACAAAACATTTTGAGGCATGTTGGGGCAGAAACCAAGTAAATTGCAGCAGAATAAGTTATGAATGGGAAACAGGGAATACTAAGGCCAAGCGAGCCTCCTTTCAAGCTCATATACAAGAAGAGGAGAGAATAAAGCAGTAGCTGAAGAGAGTCATGGAATCTGTTCTTAAAGAAGAGAATAATGTATATTTAAAATTTTTCCAGCACTTGTCTGCATTCTAGCTGTGTAGTCAGCCTGTATATTCATCTATAAAATGAGTTTTTAATAGTACCAACCTTATGGGTTTATGGTCAAGTCTTCATTTTTCCTAACAATTGTGTATTGTCTGTCTCTCCCAGTAGACTTTAGGTTCATTAGAAACACTGATAGCTCCTAGTGAATGATGTAGTATGTTGTTAATAAATATTTGTTAAGCGAATGATGAATTCAAAACTATGAGAATAGTCCTCCAAGGTAAGCACTCAGGGAAATTAGCCAGGGTGTATGTGACTGGGGGGAGGAAGGTCTGCACGAGGAAACCCCGTGCCTTCAGCCTGCTGTTTTCCAGACCACAAGGAGGAGGCACCCCCTGACTTCCATGGTGGGAAAACAGGCGGTTTGATGGAAGTGCAAGGAGTGAGCACCCATGGGCAGAATCACCCTTTCCTGAACCCACAGCTGGACTTCAATGAGGAGCAGGCTACGGACCCCAAATGCCTTCTCCAGCACTGCTTCATGGCCACAATGACTGCCAGTGACATTCCAGGCAGCCCTGAGGAGGCCTCTGTCCCAAACCTAGACCCATGTGGACCAGCCCCATAAATATCCAATAAATGTCTCTAAATCTTCCTTTTCTGGAGCCTCTTTTCCATGAAAGGTGGGGGTGGGGGTGATCAAAGGGACCTTGGAGCCTGGGAGGATAATTGAGGGCTTTCCCCAGCAATCCCACCCAGGCCCTGTTTTGCATCCACTTATACTGCTGTGCCTGGCCTACTGTGGGCCTAAGACAATTTAGACATGAGTCCCAGGGAAATGGTCAGTAACAACTCCATGAAATCAGAAGGAAGCCTGGGACCTCTGGAGGCTCAGAGGAACCCCTCACCTAACTTAGGGAGCAAGAGAAGTCTGACTTGGTCTTCCTGTCACAGAGCAGGTGTACCTAGGCTGCCCCGGAAAAAAGGCTGGGACCCAGAGGCAGGTGACTTCTACCTCTCCTGCAGCTCTGCCCCAAGGAACAGAATGAGAGGGAGTATAGAGTACTCCCAGCCCAGCCACATTGATTATCACTTAATTTCTTAGTTGGATGAAAGAGTGAATAAACAAGAGAGGGAAGGTGTGGTTAACAGACTGAATATAGGCTGCACAGTGTGGACACCTGTCCTGTCTGGTCTTGATAAAGTCCCTAACTCTCCCTCAGCCTCAGTTCCCTTGCTGGGTTATGGTGAGTGTTCAATGAGATGATGGTTATGTTCTATCTTCATAAACATGGAAGTGCTACAAAGACTTTTTTAAAACTACAGATAAGTGTTTTTCCATATAATATAATAAGTAAGAGCAGGGACTCTGGAACCAAATGCCTGGTTCAAATCCTGTCCCTGCCCTTACTTGCTAGGTCACATTTGTGCCTCCGTTCTCTTATCTATGCAAGCAGGTATAATAGTAGGACCTGACTTATAGAGTTTGAGGGAGGATCAAATCACTTAGTCCATGCAAAGTACTTAGAACAGTGTTGGCAAATGGAAAGTACTATGTATTAGCTATTGTCATTATATTGTTATTATTATTATTAATTTTATTGTTAAGGGATCTTAGGGCAGATGGCTGACTTCACTCTTCTCCTGGCTGTTCTCTTTATCTTAACTTTGCAAGTGGCTTTATTTTAGGCTTTGCCTTGGGAGTGAAAGGCAAGGATCGAGGAGATCTGGTGGCCACTGAAAGCAACTCTTGACATTTCTGAGAGTGACATGAACTGCTGCTAGATTTGGCAACAGGGAGATGGCCACTCTTAGATATTTGCGCATGGGGCCTGAGCCAGCCAAGGGCACATGGTGGGGTGGCAAGGCAGAGTGAGTCACCTGCAGAAGTGCCCTAGACTGAAAGTCAAAAGACCTTGGTTCTGGTCTTCATTTTTTGTCCTATGTGTGCATGCATGTCTGCTTGTGTATATGTCTATGTGAGTGCACATGTGTGAGTGCATGTGTCTTTTATTTTGTGTGTTTGTGTGTGTGTGTGTGTCTTTTATTTTTAGCACTCTGAACCCAGCACCTTTATCCACTTATTGTATGTACATCCCTCTATTCTGTGCCAAGACCTGTGCAGGTTGCCAGAAACAAAAAGGAATCAGCCACAGCTGCTGACCTCAAGGGGCTCACCTGGAGAGCAAGGAGAGCCAACAAAAGGCAGTGGGCCCAATGGTGGCCCTTAAGCAGTTCAAGTGAGGAATTAGTGATGTCTGAGCCAAATCATCAAAGATGAGTCAAAGTTTCCAGGCGAGACAAGGTCAGAAGACATAATGTTCAGAGTACAACCTGTACCAAAACAGAGAGAGCCTAGTACATCTCAGGAACTTCAAGTCATCTGTTGGAGAGAGAGCTTAGGGTACTTTTTTGTGTGTTTGTTAAGTGGGGGTGGGTGACAGACGGGAGTTTTAGTCACTGATGTTTTGTATGACCTTCCACAGGACAGATCCTGCATCTCTCCTTAGTATCCCCAGCAGTAAATTTCAATTTTCCTCTGAACTTTCTGTGCTGGGTCTTTTGGGAAGTTACAAGGGAGAATCCAATACTGCCTGTGCCTTTAGGCTGCTCATGGTCTGAAAGGGGGACATAGTCTGTAAATTCTAAAAACTCAGGTGGTCATCAGTGGCCTAAGCAGTGGTTCTCAAACTTGAGACTGCATCAGAATCAGATGGAGGGCTTGTTAAAACACAGACTGCTAGTACTGCCTCTCTCCCACCTCTTTCCCACCTTGGAGTGTCTGAATCTGTAGGTCTGGAGTAAGTCCACACAATTTTAACTGGTTCAATGTGATGCTGCTGCTGCTGCTGGTCTAGGTCCCCCTTTTTGAGCATGACCAGCAAAGAAAAACAAAGAGGAATCAGCTGGAGAGATTAAGAGCCAACCGCACACTGAGCAGGGCGCTGAAGGCCCAGTAGAATATCCTGGCAGGAGCCTATAGGGGTGAGGTGGGGATAGGTGGAAAACAGACTGTGTGTGTTGCTTTTGCTGACCTGTACATCCCAGGCCCCATAAAGCTCTTCCCATCCCCCATGTTTAAGGATCTCCCATTTGAATTCAATCAATCCTCAGAGCTGGCTCTCACTGGGGTTGGCTTGTCTGAGTCTGAGGTCAGAAACAAACTGCCCACCCTGTGCGGTGGGAGCCCCTTCCCCCAGGGCAGTTGAGGAGGAAGGAAGTTGGGTGGGCTGACGCATAGACAGAAATAGTCTGAGCTCACCGCTGCTCCCAAGCACACATCGACCGGCAATTATCTCTTGTAAATTGCTTTCCTGGTTATGTTCAGAACTTGTGTGTGTGCCTGCCTGAGAACAAACACTCGGAAGGCACAGGGTGAAGGTAACTAGCTGGGGAGTGGTCTCTAAATGAAGGGGAGCCCAAGTCTGAAGCTCAGCCAAGAATCAGGGAACTGCTGAATCTTAGAACTTGGAATTACTAAAACTTTGCACTTGCCTTTATAATACTCCTGTCAGTTAGTTTTCAGCCTCTCCTCAAACATTCTCATTTGTTTATTCCTTCAACATTGACTGACAGCAATTCTCTGCCAGGATCTGGGCTAAATGAAGTCCCAGTCCCTGTCCTCAGGGGCTCACAGCTATGGCATCTACAGGAAATCCCCAACACAGCTAAGGGCTTCAGGAAGTGATGCCTGTTAAGTCCTCAAGGACCCAGTGACAGGTGGAAGGGGGTTTGTGGTGCAAGATGGGGAACAGCATTCAAGGCACAGGGAAGAACATACACAAAGGCGCAGAACTAGGAATGAGCATACGGTGTTTCAAGGGACAATAAATGGTTCAATTTGGCTGGACACTAGAATCAAGGTGGGATGGTAAGAGATGAAGCTGGAGGGGTATGTGGGCCAAGTCCTGAAGCCTTGACCATATTAAAGGGCTTAGGCTTTATCCTGAGGGCAAGGGAAGTGATGGCAAAGAGTTTAGCATGGGAAGGAACTTGGCACCTTATGTGATAGTTTGCTTTCATGTTCTTTAAGACACTGAAGTAAAATTTGTTACCTGGGAGCTGTGCCTTGAGGGCCTATTGAACACTGGCCCCTTTGATTCCTGAAACCTCAGAAGTCTGAAGGACAGTGATAGCTCCTGTGTCCACAAGAAGTACCTCAGGCCCTGCACTCTGATCAGGAGAAGGAGGCCATTCCACTGTCATATATGACTCTGTTCTTCCTGGTCTTTGCCCACTTAGCTTAGGGGCCGGAGCCTGGTACAACCAAGGCCCAGGCCATAGACCAGAGCCCAGAAGAGCACGGTGCTTTGCTCTGTCCCGGAGACCTGGGAGGCTCCCATGTGCAGAGCACTAACAAGGGTATGAATGGCTCTTTACGTGCCTTCTCCATTTCTCATAGGATCAAGGCCACCCAGTGTGGAAGGTCCACTCAGGGAATGTTGACTGAGGACATCCTGTGGGCTCGGCACTCTGACAAGCCCTTTATTTAGGGTAGAAGATGCAGCTCTGCCTTTGGGGACTCACCACTAGGGATGAAGAGTAGGTTTGACCCATAAAACCCCAGGGGAGAAGTCAGAGACTTCAAAAGCAAATGCTGAGCTGTGGGTTAAGAGTCATTAGAGTTGCAGAGAGTCCACAACAGAAAAAAATAGTCTGGAAGCCTTTATGGAGAAAGAAGGTGTTGAGTTTGACCTTGATGGATCATGGCAATACTTGAAGGTTCTCAATGAGGTAGAGAAAGTGTTCTATAATATCAACTTTATATTTAAAGAGAATATTACTGGGGCGATTCAGTGGCTCAGTCGGTTAAGCATCTGACTCTTGGTTTTGGATCTGTTCATGATCTCAGGTTTCATGAGTTTTGATTCCCACATCGGGCTCTGTGCTTGCAGTATGGAGCCTGCTTGGGATCCTCTCTCTCTCTCTCTCTCTCTNCCCCTCCCTCGCTCATGCTCTGTCTCTCTCTCTCTTTCTTCCTCTCTCTCTCCTTCAAAAATAAACATTTAATAATTTTTTTTAAAAAAGTTCTCTGCAAGATTCTCTCTCTCCCCCTCTGCCATTCTCCCCCTCTCATGCCCTCTCTCTCTCTCTCTCTCATATATATATACATATAAATATATGTATATAAAATACATATGAGAGATAAAATATATAAAATACATATATTTATATGTATATATATATATGAGAGAGAGAGAGAGAGAGAGGCTCTTCTCAAACTACCCAGTTTGAAAATGCCATCTATTTCCTTCTGATACCCTGAATGATACTGTCTTACTCCTTAATCTATCCCCAGTTGCCATTTAACTCACAGTATATGCTCAATAAATGTCATTTGGGGGCTCCTGGGTGGCTTAGTCGGTCCTGGGTAGCTTAGTCAGAGCCTGGAGCCTGTTTCAGAGTCTGTGTCTCCCTCTCTCTCTGACCCTCCCCTGCTCACACTGTCTCTCTCTCTCTCCTAGAAATAAAAAAAAAAAATCCTGCCATTTGGTGGAGGAATGAAAATTTCAAGGAATTTACTGTTAAAGTTCTACTTTGATCAGAAAGACTGGGGTCTGGATTCTGATCCTGCGGCTTCCTAGATGTGTGGCCTTTGGTAAATTTTTCACTTCTCCAGAAGAGTCTCAGTTTCCTTATGAGATAAGGATAACAAATAAGGTATTTGGATAACAAATACCAACACTCCAGGATTGTTGCTCAGTTTATAGATAATGTTTGTAAAATGTTTGGCTCATAGTAAATGATAAATAGGACTCCGGTGAGGAGGTTGGAAGGCTTTCATAGCCATTTTCCTATTTCATTCTCATTACACCACTACGAAGATATCTATCTATCTATCTATCTATCTATCTATCTATCTATCTATCTACCCATCTATCTTAGCAAATGATGACCAGGGAAGGAAAACAACCTGCAGAAAGGCCACACACTGAAATGGAGACAGTCAGAATTTGAATCCAGGTTTCTGACTCTTGGTTCAGTGTTCTTTTTGCCATACCTGGTGAGGGATGAGGAAGAGACATGGCCTCAACACACCTCTCCAATAAGCCAACTGGGAAAGAAAACAAAAAATAAAGTGGGACCTCCTAGGAGAAGCTGACAGGGACCACCTGCCTCACCCTCTTCTTCAACAGAACTTCCTAAAATTTTTCAAGAAAAGGTCATAGTCCAGCTGCCTACCCACTGCTGAGTAGGAAACTTGAGAATGAAACCATCCTTCTGGAGACAGGATGAGGAAAAGCCATGCTTGGCTGGGAAACCCTCCTCCAACAAGGCTTCCAGAACACTCCAGGCCTTGGTGAGTGAGCATTTCTCTGGGCTATCACAATACCTGCACATAGTAGGTGCTCTTTAAACCTTGTGGAACAAAAGAATGAATGTGTCTATCTGCATAAATACTTGTTCTGATGTGGGAAACAAAGGCAAAAGAAAAGAAATTTCCTTACAATTTATAGTCCATTGACAATTCTTGAGACGGGCAGAGTGACCTTCCTCTCGAGGCTCAGCTGCCTCCATTTGACAATTTGCTAAGGGCAAAAAGGCAATCATAGGCTGCCCCCCTCCCCCCCCAGGATCCTATGAGTCTATTTTAAATATACAGAAATTCCTTTGGAAACTTCCTTTATCTCTACCCCACAAGATGCATGTTGACACACATACTCTGAGCATATGGCCCACTCATATACATCTGAAGGATCTCATGACTGAGGTTTTACTAAACGGTAATAAATGACCTTTTGCTGACAATAGCTAGCCGCCTCAGGGTCCTGGAAAACTTGTTTCCAAAATACCTTTGAGGCTAGTGATGTTCCTAACCCCCTCCCAACTTCTAAGTATATAATCAGCCATTCCTCATGACCCCAGTGCCATGCTTTCTGCCCACAGGTCCTGTCCCTGTGCTTTAACAAAACCATCTTTCTGTACCAAAATCATCTCAAGAATTCCTTCTTGGCCGTCAGCTCTAAACCCCAACATATCTCTACATCAGTTCCACAAATACCAGTGCTCACCCTACATATGTTGGGGTAGGGGATTCAGAGACATATCAGACAATGCATGGGCCACATGGTGGCCCCATGTGGGATCAGATCACATGATTCTCATTTTAGTATTCACCATCTCTGGTATGTTTGTTAATAGTTTCATTGAACACTGTCAGAGCTCAAAGGGCCCTCTGAGACCTATTCCTATCAACTGTCTCATTATACAACTGGCAAAACCAAGGTTCAGAGAAACAACATTCTGGTACAGAGATGGGCACTGATTAGAGGTCAGGACAGCTGGGTTCAAACGAGGGCCCTGCCAGTGACTTGCTGGCTCCACTCGTCCTCTCCCTGGGCCTTGTTCTCCTAAGACTGCAACGGGGGCAAGAATCATGGCGCAGCCCCCACTGGGGGCAGTTCTAGGGCCCAGATGCGTATCTCGCAGGAGGCCTTTTTCAGAAAGGAGGGAGCTTCCTTTGTGAAACGTTCATTTTCAAAACCTCCAGCGAGGGTTCCCAAGCCCCGCCTCCTCTCAAGGCTGCTGTGTGTTTCCATGGAGACCGTAAGCCCCTCGCAGCTCCCTGCTGTTCTGAACCCCTCCCCCTTCTCCATCTCTCTCAGCTCTTTCTTCTGTGGCTGCAGATCTCCCCCCACCCCCTCTCCAGGCTGATAAGCTCGAACTTCCCCGAACAGGAATTATTATCCACATTTGAAATCTGGGAAAACTGACCCAGAGAAGGGGAAAGACCTGCCCCAGGATACCCGCAGCCTTTTGGTGGCAGAATCCCAAACACTCTTCATTTCCTGCACGGGGCGCACCAGGCGTGCTCCTATCTAGAGAGCCCTATTGTTCCTTTCTCCTTCTTTCTGCATTTTTGGTAGTTTAACTTTCTATTCTAAGAAATTCAGAACATGTTCTGACTAAACCTGGAGTGACGTGAAGTTCAGTCTTTACATTTGTGACTTCAAATCTATTCTTGGGTAAGTTGTTGAAGTCCTTGGTGAACTGAAATAGTGCTGGATGTTAAAACCTGCCAACAAGCTACTGCAGGATGTACCCGCCCTGACTATGCAGATGCAACAAAGAGCATCACATGTTAGAGCCTTGCAATTTTCCAGAATGCATCGAGAAAGCCAGTACAGGACCATGCAGAGTTTACACAACAAACACCTGAGAATTTGGACACATTCTGCCAAGTAGTTAAGTGCTCCTCTAACTCTAAAAGACAAGGGTATCAAAACATTGGCATATGGAAAATAGAATTCATCCTGCAAAGCTGACTTCAAGTCCCAACCTGCTCATTTTGATCTTGTGCACATTACTCAACCTGAAAGAATACCACCCCCTCCCACGTGATGGCTGTGCTAATGTGAAAGGACTTGGGAAAGTGTGATAAGCTCACCAGATGTGTTATTTGTTATTAAGTGGACCTGGAGAAGGATCTCCTAAATTTTTTCCCAAGGGCCTCCAACTGTCAGATTGTTAGATTCTGAAGTTTTCCATGATTAACATGTGTGATGCTACAGGTCTATGATTCTAGAATCCTTAGCCTGATTCTAATCCCAGAACCCTGTGAGTCTGATATTCTCTGATTCCATGCAGAAGTGAAGGCAAGGTCTGAAGCCAGGCAGGGTAAAGACCCAAGTCGGCATTTTAGGCACCTGGGGAGGAGCAGCTGTCCCTGCTGTCCAGTGTCTGGGCTCACTCATGGAACCATAACCTAATCTCCTCAGACCTGCCTTCAGCTTATCACCTTTCCTCCAGCCAGCATGCGTTGGGGCCTCATCACCTGTATGATCCATATTCATCACACATATCCCTCCATTAGGTCCAATTAAACCACTTGGCCAACACTGCAGGAATCAAAACTTTGCTCAATTAGTAGGCCCAGCAGAGGGGGCCTCAACTTAGGATGGTTCCACCTGTAGCCCCCCCCTTGCCCCATACTGTGAGCACCATCCTCCCTTTTCCCTCACACCCATTAGCACATAGCTACAGGAGCATTCCTTTCTGCAGCCTCTGGTACATGGTGTTCCTCCCCGATGGCCTCACAGGCAGCTGCTGACTCACCCAGGTCACTAATGCACCGGGTACCCATGTATTCTGATGGGGCTGCTTCACTAGGGTGCACAGCATGGGCCCATGTGAGCTTATATACGTGGACACAACAAGAACACCAGCTCTGGGCCACAGATGTGAGACCCGGCTCCCAGGCGCACGACTGATAATAGGGTTACATTGAGCTAATACCTTCCTCTTTGTCTAAAGAGAGTATTCTGGCCCTGTGGGCATCACAGGATGTTCTGAAGCTTCTGAACAAATGTATCAACACTAAATTGTTCAAGAATTATGTGTTGTGATGTAAAGTGATATCTAAATACAATGCACCATGAAGATGTTCATGGTCAGCCCCGTACCAGCACCGCTGCCTAGCTATGTGACCTCAGGCACGTCATTTGACTTGTCTGAACCTTAGTTTCTGTGGGGGGTGGGAGAGAGGGGTTTTGAGTGCTTGGTATATACTGGGCACTGTGTCTGGCATGTTATATGGTTTACTCTATACCAGTCAGGATTCTCAGTTGCAAACAGCTGAAATCATCTCTGGCAAAACTAAGCATAAAGGAGCTTCATTGGAAGGCTATTGGATGGTACACTGAAATGATGAGGAGACTAGAGAGCCAGATAGAATTCAGGGGTAACTGCCAAAGCTCCGCAGGAACTGTTTAGGACAGACTTCACGTCATGCTACACAGCCACTTGCTGCTCACCACGGCACTGCTGGGCTCTTGTCCTCACCACAGCCTCCCGATGTAATCTCTGTCCTCTGCCTAACTCCCACCAGACTCAAGGCCCATGTAAGGGCATCAGCTTGGCTCAGCGCAGACCCACATGGGTCAGGGGAAGAGCTGCTGCCCCCTTCAGCTTCTGTATAGCTTGGAATTCCTCCAAATAGACAAAGTATTTGGATGCTGGGCATCAGAGAGGATTAGTGACTGTTCCAAGCTCACAAAGTCAGAGCCCAAATCATATCCAGGTCTCCCGCTTCCAGGGTCTGCTCTATCACATGGACTTTATTTCAAAGGAGCAAGCTGAAAGCAGGACATTCAAGATTCAATACAGACACAGAATGCCAAGGCAAGAAGATGCCTCAAGACTCTTTGCATCCTTTCTCCCTTTTTACTGATGGGAAAACTGAGGCCAAGAGAGAGGAGATGCCCTGCCCAACCTCACCTAGCACTGTCTGTACAGCCTCTGTACAAGAGCCAGGGTTTGAATACAGTTGTCTTGTCTCCCAGTTTAGTGAACATTGCTCACACCATTATGGAGCTCATTTTAACTAAATGGACAGAAGGGGAGTAAATGGCCCACTCAGCTGTTGGGATGAGGCTTAGGTGTGGGCCCAGAAAAAAGGACATAGCAGCAGGACGGCTAAGAAGTAGGAAGCTCTGAACCTCCAGAAAATCCTGCTCTCTCATAATCAGGAAATGTCTCCAAATGTTAAGAGCCAATTATCTTATCCTGGTTGGAACTGATTGATACAGACTTAAATTTGTAGGTTATTAGAATAGTTGGAGAGAGGGATCTGAAGGCAATTAGATTAGACCTGGACAAGATCAAACTTATGTGGCTCAAAGAGCTGGATAGTCTGTGATCATTAGCGCCTTTGTCTGAGGCTCACACCTAGACACTGGGAAATTTCCATGTGCCTTGGCTCTTGAGGCAGCCTTCCCACCATACAGATGCCCCCTCCTGCCTCTCCTGACTCCATCCAGAGTCAGTTCAGATAGCATTTCTCTAGGAAAAAATTTTTTATTCTCATGCTGGGTTGGAACCTACTCTAGTCTCCTGCAGCCCCTACAGCTTTCCTATGTATGTCACATCAGTGACCACATTGGGTTGTCATTGTCTATGCACCTGTCTCCTCCATTACAGACTGTTAACTCCAGGGTATGGAAAAGTCTGCCACAGAGAAGAGTCAGCAAATGTTAGCTAATTGAATGAATGGATGGAGAAAAGAGGGAGAGAACACCCAGGAACCCAGTCCTCTCCCCAATTCCTCCTCTATTCCCACTCTAAACTCCAGGCTGAGGGATATCAGTTTCAGTCTCAGTCCTATCCCAGCTTCTGGATTTGGCCTTTGGACCTAGTTTTTTTTTTTTTTGTTTTGTTTTGTTTTGTTTTGTTTTGTTTTCTTGTAATGAAGCCTCAACTCTCCCCAACTAACTGACTACAAGGATCCTGAGTTGCCTTCAGTCTAATGTTCCCAGACAATGAACTGCAGTCCTGAGAGCCCCACCTGCAGGCAGGTTTCTGGCCAGCAGCTTAGTCAGGCTACCCTTGAAGAGAGGACCAGAAAGAAGAAGGGACATCCAGTAGCCATAGGCTGTCATGGCCTCTGTGCAGGCCCTGACATCTCAGTGTGAAGCTGACAGAAGCCCATGAGCCAGCCAGGTGCCCATATGTGAGAAGCTCTAGCAGCCAACTAGGTCTTTACTGGACCCTTATAGGGCACTAAGCTGAAGACATGAGAGTCAGAGTCTGAATCAGAGGCTCAACACTGAGGTAAAACTAAGCAAGGAGGATACCAGAACATCTAGAAGGAGGTGTTTTAGGGACCCAGTGACTTTTTAGAGACCCAGTGACATCAACATTCCAGAACATACTAATATCCTAACACACGAATATTCCAGCACACCACAATCTGTCACCTTGCCATTCCCTTATGGGTGACATTCCACCCCTGCAGCATTCCTCTGCCATTCCAACGTTCTGCCCCACCAACATTCCTCCATACCAGCACTCCAACATTTTCAAATACCAGCACCACAGTTCGAACTTTCAACCCTCCAACTTTCTTCTACTATAACCATTTATTTGTCTCTTGGCTCACTTATACCACTGGCTCTTAAAATTTGGGAGAACACAAACTCTTTTAAGAAATTTCTTAAAATCTCTGGCTCCTTCTTCCCCAGGAAAAAATGTATACATACACATCATTTTGTGTATTGTTTCAGATTTTCAATGACCTCAACAGGATCCAAGGACTCCAAGGTAAGAACTACTTAGTTTTATCCTGCCTTAATCCAGAAAGACATTTAAAATAAAACAAGATCTAAGTTTAAGATAGGATAAGACAGAAAAAAAAAAAAAAAAACATGGTAGGGACAAAGTGGAGCCTGGAATGATGCAAAAAGTGCAGAACATAGTGACCTACAACAGCTAAATTTGTATCCCACATATTTAGCTCTAAGACTTCCAGCAGCCAAGGCAAAAAGGGAAACCTGTTCACTTACACAGTTCACAGTGTTCATGAGATAAAAACAAACCACTTACTCTTTAGGGGACATACAACTATTCTTAGTATGAAGACCAGAGTTTCTCCTGAGTCCTCATACAGAATGATGTAATGGACCCATGGCCTCAACAAGTCTCCCTCACAATAGACCCAGAGATGTGTTCTGTAGTAGAGTGACCAACTTGTCCCAGTTGGCCTGGCACTTTCTCAGTTTTAACACTGAAAGTCTTGTGCCCCATGAGTCTCTTTGGTCCCAGACAGACTGAGATGGTTGATTACCTTATTTGTGAGCTATAGTTCAGTCAAAGCTTACCTAGGGTAAACTTCTAAAGTATCATGTATAATTAAAATTATACTTGGAGGGGCACCTGGGTGACTCAGTCAGATGAGTGTCCAACTCTTGATTTTCAGCTTGGGTAATGATCCCAGGATTGTGGGATCACTGAGCATAAAGCCTGCTTAAGATTCTCTTTGCCCCTCCCCCCACTCACTCTCTCTCTCTCTTAAATAAAATAGTAAAAATAAATAAAATATATAAATAAAATAAATATAAAATAATATAAATATATACAATAAATAAATATAAATAATAAATAAATAAAATTATCCTTCAAAAGCCTTACAATTGTTCAAGCAAATTACAGAACCCACGTCCCATAGCACAGCCAATTATTCCCCTAGCAACAGAAAAGACTGCTATTTCTTTGGTGGTGTATCTGAAGAGACTGGCTTGCCGTAAACACTGGAATAACATTCGCTGTGGCAAAATGCACACACACCAAGGATTTTATGAGGCATGTAGGAGCTGATACCAATGGAAGGAACAGCAGATTTACCTCTCCCATAACACACTCTTCCCAGGAATATGCTGAGTGAAATCATATTTAATATGTTATTGGTCCTTCTCTTCCCATCTGTCTCTTTTCATTCATAAGTATAATTGAATTTCTGTAACTCAAAAAAAAAAAATAGTACCTATCCCATAGGGTTGTTGTGAGAATTAAGAGAGTTAATATTCATAAAACACTTTGAAAGAGTAGTAGGCACAAAGTGTTTACTCTAATTGCTGTTAAATATAGATAAGCTGGCACTCTACTGTATGTGCTACAGCAATCCTGGCTATAAGTTGATGGCAATTTGGGAGAGAGATTCTCTGGCAGATACGAGGGTTAGGACCCCAGCCCTCTGTAACTCTCATTTCATTGAAAGCATACTTTCTAAACTTCTAGAGTTGCTAAGGGACTGCCTGCCTTCAGATAGTTCTTCCCAAGCACTGGATCTGAGTCTTAGGTCCTAAGTATGAGTAGCCGTGAACATACCCTGCCAAGGGTTTTGCCCTCTCAGTACACTCCTTGGTTTAGAGGATCCCCAAATACCAGCTAGAGAGTAACAGCTCACTAGCTCCCTCAGTGTCCAGATTGTACACACTTCCCTCGCATTCTGCCCTGATGTTGGGGGGTAGTCCTGCCCAGCTGGGGTCTGTGCAGAGGCCTGGCATAAGTACTGAGCTGTCTGCCACACAGACCAATGTACCACTGCATGTGAAAACACTGCACACCGTGAAGTGCTATGCAAATGGGAGAGACTAGGATTAGAATACAGTGGTACTGGGTTCAGAGGCCAGAGAGATGATGAGACTGGGGCTTGGGCAGTGCCCGCAGGATGAAAGGAGGGAGCAAACAGGCAATTATTTCAGACGGCTTGGAATGAGAGACACTTGACAGTTAACATGCTAAGGCCAACAATCGGTAAGAAATCTCAAGCAGTAGGGTTCCTGAATCCTTCTCCAGGCAGAGTGCACATTTCCCTGAGAATCTCAGAGAGAAAAGGAATAATAATTACTTGATTAGTTTACCAAAAACTCAACAGATGCCTACTCTGATCTATGCACTGGGCATAATGGTCACGATGTCTGACTTAACTCCTAAAGTGGGTTCTCCTTGAAACTTCCTTAACACTTGTTGGCTCTACCACTCACCAACTCTGTGGACCAGCAAGCCATTTTCCTCTTCTAAGACTCAGTTTATCTATCTGTTAAATTAAAATAATACTGAACAATACCCATACCACAGGATTGTCCTGACCATTAAATAAAACAATAAATACCTATAATGCTTAGCATATAGTGCTGAGCATATGTCCCACACTGTTCTAAGTGTTTTCCACATATAAACTCATTAAAAAAAAATAACTGCAGGAGGTAGGTACCATTTTTATCCCCATTTTCCAGTTGATGAAAGGAGGCACAGAGAGGTCAAGTCATTTGCCCCAGATCATATAGCCCATCAGTGGTGGAGCCAGGTGTGAACCCAGGCAGTAACAGCTCCAGAGCCTGTGTTCTTGACCCCTTTGCTAGCCTTCATTTTTTTCAATAGGCTCTATGCCCAGTTTGGGGGCTTGAACTCATATCAAGAGTGTATGCTCTACTGACTGAGCCAGTCAAGAGCCCCGATCCCTCACACTTTCAATGAAGTACTTAGCATAACTCCTTGCACATAGTAAGTACCCAGTTGATGTTAGCTGCCATTATTATGGTTATATTTTTAATATCTTTAATGAGGTATATTTTAAACATTATGATTATATTTTGACTTAATATTAGGACACACTTCTTCTCACTAAACTGAAATCTCCCCCAGAGCATGCCCCTCCTCTGTGAGCTCCAGTTGTACCCCTAGAATCTCTTGAAAGCCTGGCTTCTTCCTTGCCCCATTCTGCCTGCCGTGTGGGTGCGATTCTCATTTTATCAATAAGAAAACAGGCTCAAGCAAATGGAGATGCTCTCCAGGATCTCTACTGGCTCTCAGATCTTGTGGTTCTGAGCACCTGGGCCCCACCCTGCTGAAGTAATATCACTTTGAAACCTAATGTCATCTATTACCTCTTCTTCTCAGGCCTCAAGAATATTCTTCTCTCTTCACAAAAGCAGGTTGGAATCCTGCTCTGCTACATACTGTTGTGACATTGGGCAATTTCTCAGTATCTCTGAGCTCCAATGTCCTCATCCAACATCCTAGATGTCCCTAGCAGGAGGTTCCCTCCTTCAGGAGGTGCCCTGTACACAGTGGGCCTTTTGTAAGTGTAGCCATAATTACTCGAGCCCAGAGCAGCTTCACGGTAAAAGTTTGCTGCCGCTGATGTCTGGTGTCCTAGAACCTGATTGGAGGCCACTGGCTCAGGGAGAATAGGGTCAGCTGCTATTCTTGGAGCTCATGGAACCTAGCTGGGTTTCAAATTTCCTCAGAAAGCCCGGCCCAGCAGCTCTGCTGGTTACGTGAGCAGTGAGATCTGACCTCAGTATGTTCTCCTGGGCTCTCTGCATGGCTCAGACTGGAGAAGTTTGGGGCACAGAGCATACTGCAGGGAGACCACATCCTCCTGAAACTGGCCTCAGCCTTTTAACTTTTGTTCAGCAGCATCTGTTTGGTGCCCAGAAGAGCCCTGGATGCTGTTTTGGGATTGCCCAGATATTGCAAAGAATTTTCAACATCTGGATGACAGGCAGCCTCAGGAAGTGGGAAAAGGAGTCAGGAGACGGGCAGGACTCCATTTTAATCCCAGCTGCACTACTCTCTGGGTCTGTGTCTCTTTATAAACCACTTTGTCTGAGCCTCAGTTTCTTTGTCTGAGAGTTTCGCACAGGGCTGCTGAAAGGATTAGAGACCTGGCACATCGTAGATGTGAGCTCCTAAATAAATGCCAGGGAACATGTCTGATTCAGTCCATTCTCAGTGTTGGTTAAAGGGGTAATGAATTACAGAGGGTACTGAATGGAAAAGCCTCTCATCTTTCACCACACTCACCCCTGACCTCAATCCTCACATGGAATCAGTTTCTTCCGCATCAGCCCTGACAGGTAAACATTTACCCTGGGCTCGCATATTCCTGTGATAGGAAGCTCACCTCTTCCTAAGGCTTCCATCCATTGGGCCTAGCTCTGAGGCCTGTCTCCTTGCAGCTTCCATCCATCGGGCCCACTTGTGCTCTCTGGAGTTGTACAGAACAAGCTTTGCTCCGCTTCCAGAAGATAGTCCTCCAATGATTTATTATACAATTAAAATGTGCCAGGCATTGAACTAAGCATCCCACTTACTTTATCTCATTTAACCCTTTAACCTTCACATTAGTCCTAAAAAGGAAACATTATCCCTACTTTAGTGATAAGGAAAATGAGGCTCAGAGAGGTAACATAAACACATTTGTTTGTAGCAGAAAAGTGCTGTATATCTAGATCCTTCTCCAAAATGCTGCCTTTTCAATGCTCAATGAATGGATCCACCAGAAGATAGAATTTGTGCCTCAGAGTCCCTTCTCTTTCCTTCAGTAAAGATTTTTTAAGTGTCTTATCTGTACTGGTATTGAGCTAGGCGCTGGGAATAGAGATGAGTTAGACATAATACATGCCCTTGAGGCACGTATAGCCTGTTCCAAACCATGTGAAAAAAAAACTTAGTAGTACAAGGAGACCCTGGGGGTTAGAGCATCACAGACCCTGGGGGTCAAGGAGGGCTTCCTGGAGGAGATGACATTGGGCTGAGTTTTGAAGGACTATTAGGAATTGGCGAGGGTTGTGTCAAGAGGGGCAAAAAGCAGATGTTTTGGTGGAACTGCTGTGTAAAAGGCTGAAGCTGTGGAGCCCAGACTGCAGAGGGTCATGGTGCCAAGCCAAGGAGCGAGGACTACATACCAGTTGAGTGGGCCATCTGCTTTAGTATGTGTAAGACCCTCCTGGGGTTTGCATGTTTAAACTCCAGACTTTTATTTGGTACATCTAGGTGGGTCCAAGAATGTATTCTAAGTAGGTGCTCCAAGAGAATAAGGAGTAGAGGCCTTCATGGCTATAAGGGACATCTTTGAAGGATTTCAAAGAGAACAGAATTCTTGGGGTGCTTAGTTGGTTGAGTGTTGGACTTTGGCTCAGGTCATGATCTTGTGGTTCATGAGTTTGAGCCCCACATCAGGCTTGCTGCTGTCAGTGTGGAGCCTGCTTTGGATCTTCTGTTCCACCCCTGTCCCACTCCCACTGACACTCTCTCTCTCAAAAATAAATAAGACGTTTAAAAAAAATTAATAAAAAAAAAAAGAGGACAGAATTCTTAGTCCCTGTGTTTGGAGCCTCATAAACACAACCATGAAAACAAGAACTTAAAATGATGAGTAATTCTTAGCATCCAAGAAAAAAAAGGTGCCAAAGTTGGACTTGTGGTTTGTTAGCCATGAGGATATTAAAATTGGTTTCTTGGCATTAAGTTTTTGAGCACATACTTTAGGGCACTGTATTGGGTCCTTTTCCTCCATTATTTTAAAACCTTCTTTTGGGGCGCCTGGGTGGCTTAGTCAGTTAAGCGTCCGACTTTGGCTTAGGTCATGATCTCGCGGTTCGTGGGTTCGAGCCCCGCATCGGGCTCTGTGCTGACTGCCAGCTCAGAGCCTGGAGCCTGTTTCAGTCTGTGACTCCCTCTCTCTCTGACCCTCCCCTGCTCACACTGTCTCTCTCTCTCCCCTAGAAATAAATAAAACTTAAAAAAAAAAACAAAAAAACCTTCTTTTTAAAAAGGACACCTTCCTGAACACAACCCAAGAAAGAGTACTGATCCATCATGTGTCAGCTCCTGCTTAGACAGGAACTTTTCTTTTTTTGTTTCTTTTATTTTTGAGACAGAGAGAGACAGAGCACGAGTGGAGGAGGGGCAGAGAGAGAGGGAGACCCAGAACCTGAAGCAGGCTCCAGGCTCTGAGCTGTCAGCACAGAGCCCGATGCAGGGCTTGAACCCACCAACCATGAGATCATGACCTGAGCCAAAGTCAGATGCTTAACCGACTGAGCCACCCAGGCACCCCAGACAGGAACTTTTCTTGATGAGCAGTTTCAAAAAGAGTACACCCCTGTGGGTTACACCAGTTCCTAGATATGAAGATGAGTCTGGGCCTGATTTGTCTTAGGGTGGTTGGAGGCTGCTAAGGTGCTGTTCATCTCAGCAAGCAGCCACTAATGGCCTAGCATGTTCCAAGCCTCATTCTGGGCACTGAGGATAGACAGGAAGCCAATCAAGCCCCTATTCTCTAGGAACTCACCATCCTGTGAAAAGTGGAGACCATCAACACACAGATGATTATACTGTGTGATCAGCACTGTGACTGATGAAATTAGGGGCAGAAAAAGCCTCTAACCAGCTTGGGTGATGAAGGGAATGCTTCCGAAGTGTGAAAAGTGTGAAAAGATGAAGAGCATTCTACTTAAAAGCCAGAAAGGGGCAGGGGCCCTCGCACTCTGGCGCTGGCATAGGGGAGAGAATCGGGTGGGGATCAGGACTTGGGAGGAGTGATAAAATAAATCTCCGGAGAGAGGAGCCAGCATCATAAATGCATGGCAGTAAGAAACAGCCAGGGTGTTTTGTTGTTAATTTTTTTTTTTTTTTGGCAGTGGTGCAGAGACTACAAGCAGCTCCAAAGTTAGGAATAAGATGGAGCTAAATATGGAGGCAGGGAGGCTCTGTATCATGGGGGTGGGGAGACTTATATGTTAAGCAAAGAATTTTGGCTTTTCCCCCTCAGACAGTGGGGAGGCCTGATTTATAAACTGTAATACAATCACCATTCCTTAAGCCTGGGGAGGGGCACCAGCTGGGAATAGTTTCCACTCCAGGCCCCAGCAGGTGCAAGTCTTCTCAGTGACTCTCTCCACTGGGGCAGCGGAGGAGGAGGAGAAAGAGGAGGTGGAGGAGGAGGCATCAGAGGCAGTGGCAGAGGTGGCGGTGTCGGCAGGAGGCAGGCCCCACCCCCCACCCCTTTCTCCAGGCCTGTGGAGCAGCTGTTTTAGGCCCTGAATACCTCTAGAGAACCTCACCATCAGCTCCCTGGATATTAAAAGAATGGCAGCAAAGGCAGACTGTTGTAAAAGTTAGACTCCTTCACAAGTTAACACTTCCACGTGGAGAGAAAACAATTACCCAATTATAAAATATGGTCCCATAACAATCTTTTATCCCCATGTGATAGGTAACAAAACTAAGACCCAGAGGTCAGATAACTTGTCCAAGGTCACACAACCAATAAGGGCAAAACTCAAATCAGAATCCAGGTTAAGACCTTTAGACCTAAGATCTGGAAAGAGTCTGATACCTCCCCTCCTCGATCCAACCCTAATACAGAATTTTAAAATAAGAGCTCTAAGCTGCAAAATCAGTATCAGGAAGCCAAAAAGATTTCACCTTTTTTTCACATCAAGTGATTACTTCATGTTTTTTAAAAATACAAAATTATTTTATTGATTTATATTTTCTCATTCTTTGTTATGTGCCCTAATTACTCATGCTTATTAGTATGCCTTTGACTAATCCAGAGTTGCCCACATCTGTAGGATCTGAAATCTAGGCATTTTCGCTCTACCATGCTGCCTCTCACAAAATTTTTTCAAGCAATTGCGTAAAACTTTAACAAATTAAAATGTAATTTATTTCTAAATTTTAAAAACTGACCAGTTCAAAAAAGTTTTTTTGTCCCCCTCCTCATTTCACTGGCTCCACATCAATATGAATGGGACCCCCATCCCCACCCCACCCTTGTTCACCCAGGAACCCAGACTAGAAATTTGGGTTCTTTTTTAACCTCAGCCTTGATTCCACCCCCCTCCCACCCCCACATTGCTCTCCAATCCATTTTCCACACTAGGGTAATCTAATTTCCTACTCAAAACCCTTCAGTGATTCTGCATGACCAACAAGATAAAACCCAAATCTCTAGGCCTTCCATCTCTGAGCCTCTTGCTTCCCTTTCCCACAACACTGAGCACTGCACTCTGAAATTTTAGTGAGAACACTAATGAGAACACAAACCACTAGTCAATTAGGAAACTTCTTCATTAGACTATCCAGGCCAAGCCTGGCACAGAAGAAAAACATTAGAAATAGTTGCTAATGATGATTCAAATGCCTGCTAGCCAGAGGACACGGTAATGAGTAGCTTGCTGTGACCAGAATCTGAAAACCCATTTTCAAACCTTGTCTCACACATTGCACAAAAGGGAGAAACTCAACCATGCTGGCTCTTATCAACCCATTCCTACCCAGAGCACTTGGGTATGAAATGGCCTTGGGACCTTTCTGTGCAGTAAATTCTTAGTCTTTACATTTTAATAACTTTTGTGAAGTGTACATTTTGAAACTGTTAATGCTTACTCTGTTGTTCCCAGCCCCATCTCAGTATGTGATTCAAGGAAGGCAGGTACCTTGGGTCCCAGGCAGGAACTGGTCCATAAAAAAATAACCCAGCACATCTGCCACCAAAAATCAAATTAACTCTTCAAAATTACAATACCAATAACTTAATTGGAAAGATGCAATTCTTTAAAAGGTAATTAAACAACAACACTATTGGGCCAAAGAATGCTAGTAGGTTGTAAAGGATAGTGATGGGTAATTTTTCCTCTGCCATGTTCCAAAATGCATTTCATGAAAACATACTGCTTTTATAACCAAAAACTTCAAAGCTTGCATTAAAAAAATTAAATGTTCACATTTTTTAAATTGTGGTAAAATGCACATAATATGTACCATCTTAATCATTTTAAAATGCATAGTTCAGGGGCGCCTGGGTGGCTCAGTTGGTTAAGCGACCAACTTTGCCTCAGGTCATGATCTCACGGCTCATGAGTTTGAGCCCCACATCGGGCTCTGTGCTGACAGCTCAGAGCCTGGAGCCTGCTTCAGATTCTGTGTCTACCTCTCTCTCTGTCCCTCCCCTGTTCACACTCTGTCTCTGTCTCTCTCTCAAAACTAAATAAACATTAAAAAAAAAAAAAAATATATAGTTCAGTAGCGTTAAGTACTTTCACATTTTTGTGCAAGTCATCTCCAGAACTATTTCTTCCTGCAAAATTCAAACTCTATACCCATTAAACAACTCCCCATTTTTCCCTTACCCCAGCCTGTGCCAACCACCATTCTACTCTCTCTCTGAGTAGATTTACATACCTCATGCAAATGAAATGACACAGTATGTCTTTTTGTGATGGTTATTTCACCTAGCACGTCTTTTAGGTTCATCCATGTAGCATGGATCAGATTTGCCTTCCTTTTAAGGCCTAGTGATAATCCATTGTATGTATATACCACATTTTATGTATCTACTCACTCACTGATAGACATCTGAGTTTGCTTCTACTTTTTGGCAATTGTGAATGTTGCTATGAACACTGGTGCACCCAGAAATGGAATTGCTCGATGATATGGCCATTCTATGTTTAATTTTTTGAGGAACCACTATATTGTTTTCTGAAGTGACACTATCATTTTATATTCCCACCAACAATGTATGAGGGTTCCAATTTTCTCCATATCCTTGAAAATGCTTGTCTTTTTTTTTTTTTTTAATAGAACAGCCATCCTGACAGGTGTGGGATAACTAACTCATTGTGGTTTTGATTTGCATTTTCCTAATGATTAGTGATACTGAGCATCTTTTCATATGGTCGTTGGCCTACAGAGTTTATTTCAAACAAAACAAAAGCTACTTCACATTTAAAAAATAAACTCACTTTTTAAAACTTCTCTGCTCCTAGGAAAAAGTCCCTTTCCTCCATCAACTTGAAAAACTGGCGGGCTGAGTTTACAAACCTTCATCCACACAGCATAACTTCCTTCTAGAACAGTTGCAAAACTGGAAGCCCAAAAACAGTATGTGGTGACAGAGGAGTCCTGTTATTGCAGGAAAATGACAAGCTTGCCCCCTAGTGACAGGTTAGGAAGATAATAGAAAATGCAAAGGTTTATCTCAAAAAAGCACAACCACCACAAAGAACATAATCTCTACCCTACCCAAAATCCAGAGAGAAACTAATAACACAAACTACTAATCAATCACAATAGTTTATTCACAGAGACAGTTAAAAAGGTCCAGTTCTGAGGGATAAAATGTGTCACAAAACCCTTGCTTACAAATCCCTAGCTGAAGTTGCCTTGGGAATAATCTGGCCTTCAGCGTGATGAGCAATGCCAGGTGAATGGACTGGGGATGCACTAATTTTCAACTGTGAATGCCTCCACTAAAGCACAGCTTATATTTCATCCTGTTTGGCAACCCTGAAGCATAATGACCTTTAACCTTTCTGTTGTACACCCCTCCCGATTTCTATGAATTTATTGAGATCTGACTCTAAAGGCAAAAAGGAAGCCCACACCAATGATATTACATAAGTCAGAGGGTGGAAGTCATGACTATTTAACTGTTCTTAGCTCCTTAAGCCCTCTATTATGTAAATCAAGATACTTTCTGATTTTCAAGACCTCCCAACTAAAATAATAATAATGATAATAATAATGTCTGATTCCTTTAGGCACTGTGGCTGCTGATATTTTCCAACTTCCTGCTCTTTGTCACCCCTCTCCAACCCCCACAATCTCTACGGCTCTCTAGTTTGCTGTTTTTCACAGAGCTACAAGACTTTGAGACATAAAATCCCATAAATGTGTGTGTCTTCACAGAACACAACAGATAAAAGAATACTGACTGAAATAAACATTTCAGGCTACAACCTAGTAGGTGACACTCTGGGGCAATGGGTCTATGTAACCAGAGCTACTGACATTTAAGTCCCAAGTCTTCCTGCTCCAGCAGGTTGACCTTCAAGGACTACGTAAGACATAGGAGGAGCCAGCCTCAAGCTGTTTGTTGCTTAGGAGCATGGGCCATACTACCCAAATGTCAAAGGCTGGACATTTTTCTGCTGTTCTTTGTGCAGCTGCCGGGCCCGGTTTTTTAGCACCTCAGCCTTTTCCTCATCTTTATCTACACCATCCCCCAGCCTGTACATGCGGCTGGCATTGGCACAGGCCCAGACGTGGCCCAAGTCACAGGCTTTCATTGAGTATTTACATGCGAGGCCCATGTCCTTGGGAAAGCCAGGGGCACCCTGCAGGAACATGGCACTGAGATTGAAGCAGCTGGAGGCATAGCTGCCTTCACAGGCCCTTGTGTAGTAGTCTCTGGCCTTCTCCAGATCAGGCTGGCCATCTTCATTGACCTGTCCATCATGTGCCAAGAGACCAACGTTGTGACATGCCTCCACAGACTTCCTTCCAGGCTTCTCACATGCCATCAGAAAGCAGCTGGAGGCAGCTTTCAGGTCCTGGGTCAGTCCACCTGGGAGGAAGGAAAGGGAAGAAAACAATAAACCCAACCAGGGCAGAACCTACATGCCAACGTTAGAGACTAATTCCTGAATAAAGTTCATATATTTTGAGCTAAGGCAACATGAAAGGAAGGTGGCCTGGTATAGTGCACAGACCTTCTAGCCTTGGAACCTTTTGTTCAAATTATATCTCATGAGGCAGGCCACCCCTAACGGAGGTGAGAAGTGGGGATTATAAGAACTACCTCATGGGGTTATAGGGAGAATATGTGATCTTATAAGCATTTCATTAAATGTTCATTAATTTAAATGTATATTGAATATATATTATTTGCTAACTACTGTCCTAGGTTCTGGATAATAAACACAGTCCCTACCCTTGTGGATCTTATAATCTAATGAAACAGATATTTAACAGCCACACAACCTAAAGTATGATTTTAAGTGAGACAAGCATATGGAAGAAAAGTCCAGGATGCTATGAGAATGTATCATGGCTCTGACCTAGACCAGGAGGTAAGGTCAAGGAAAGCCTCCTCAAAGAAATGATATTTGAAGCGTAAGATAATGGAAAAAAAAGAAGGAAAAAAATGGAGTAAGGATTATTCTAAGCAGGAGGAATAGGATACAAAGAGAAAAGGGGCTCATATGGCTAGAACTCAGAAATCACTAGGGGAAAAAAAGCTGTCGAGACAAGCAAGGGTCAGATCACAGAAGGTTTGATGCATCTTATTAAGGATCCTGTACTTTATTCCAGGAATTATGGGAAATTGCTAATGGATGATTCTTTTAAAATGTTTTATTTATTTCTGAGAGAGAGAGAGACAGAGACAGCATGAGCAGGGGAGGGTCAGAGAGAGAGGGAGATACAGAATCTGAAACAGGCTCCAGGCTCCGAGCTAGCTGTCAGCAGAGCCCGACGCAGGGCTCGAACCCACAAACTGTGAGATCATGACCTGAGCCAAAGTTAGACGCTTAACCGACTGAGCCACCCAGGCACCCCTAGTTTTTTTTTTTTAATGGAAAATTTCAAATCCCTACGTACTATCACCCAGTCTCAAAAAATACAAACACTATCCTTTAACATTATATTTTAAAAGAAATCATTCCAAATCTACCACCTAGAAATAACCATCATTATCATTAAGAGAATACCATTCCAGTTACCTTTGTAGTGTATATTCAGATTACATGCTGGCTAGCTGAATGGACAGCTAGATAGAAGCACATACTTTGAAAAACTGGATTACATATGCTAATTTTATTTTTTAAAGTTTATTTACTTATTTATTTCACATGTGTGAGAGTAGGGGAGGGGCAAAGAGACAGAGAGAGTCCCAATCAGGCTCTGTGCTGTCAGCACAGAACCTGACGTGGGGCTCACTCTTATGAACTATGAGATCATGACCTGAGTTGAAATCAAGAGGATGCTTAACCAACTGAGCCGTCCAGGTGCCCCTTAACTAAATCCTAGAAGTACTAACTCACAACTATAAAAGGTGAGGATACTGGCATCTCACACTTCTCCCATCTTTCCTCCCCCCTCCTCTATTTTTTGTCACTTCTCTGTTGTCTCAATTTGGGAAGACAGCATAGCACAGTGGTTAATAGAAGCTTGGGCCCTGTAGCCACAACACCTAGGCTCCAGTCCTGGCTCCATTCCTTGTTGGCTGTGTGACCTTAGGCAAGTTACTTAACCTCTACAAGCCTCCGTTTTCCTCACCTGTAAAATAAGAAAAACAGCATCTACTTCATGTTAGAAGCTTAAATGTGTTTTTACAAAAAGCCTGGCACATAAGTTCCCAGGAAACATTGTGCTGTTTTTATACTCTAAAGGTTTATATTATTTACATTCTATTCAGTAACCCTAATTAGCCCAATAGTCATTCTAAATGGATTCTTCTCATCACCAGTCTTTTCATTAGAGTTTCTCCATTCCTGAATTGCTTGTTTTGATTAACTTCCTTATTGGTTATCAAATAGATTTTTCCAGAAAAACACATTCACAGATTCGATTTCCTCTGAGTTCTTTCAGTTTTGAGAGTGTATTTGTGCCACCTTTATGTTTAAACAAGGTATTGTTAGGTCTTGCTTTTATGTCCAGCCTAACAATCTATGCCTTTTACTGGAGTGTTGACTTACATTTAATGCAATTGTTGATTGTAGGTGGGTTTAAATCTATAATCTTATTTATTTCCCATTTGTCCTAAATGCCTTTTGCTTTTTCTCCTATCTTGCATTCTTTGGAATTGTGTATATCTTTTTTTAAAGATTTTATTTTATTTTTTAAGTAATTTCTACATCCAACATGGGAACTCAAGCCTGAGATCAAGAGTAACATGTTCCACTAACCAAGCCAGCCAGGTGCCTCAAACTGTGTATTTCTTTGAAAATTTTTAAAAATATTTATTCATTTTTTGACAGAGACAGAGACAGTGTGAGCAGTGAGGGGCAGAGAGCAAGGGAGACAGAATCTAAAGTAGGCTCCAGACTCAGAGTTTGTCAGCACAAAGCCCGACGCAGGACTTGGACTCAAGAAATGTTGAGACCATGACCTGAGCCAAAGTCAGATGCTTAACCAAACTGAGCCCCTCAAATTGTATATTTCTTTAAAAAAAATTTTTTTAATGCTTATTTTGAGAAAGAGACATGCACAAGAGTGGGGGAGGGGGAGAGAGAGAGAGGGAAAAAGAGAATCCCAAGTAGGCTCCACAATGTCAGCACAGAGTCTGACATTGGGGCTTGATCTCATGAACCATGAGATCTTGACCTGAGCTGAAATCATGAGTCAGACACTTAATCAACTGAGCCACCTAGGCTCCCCTCATCTTCATTTTTAAAGACATTTTTGCTAAAGTAGAATTCAAGTTGGATAGTTTTTTCTTTCAGCCCTTAAAGATGTTGTTTTGTCTTCTGGCTTATGTTGCTTCTGATGAGAAATCAGGAGTTGTTCTCACCACTATTCCCTTCAATGTCTTTCTTTGATTGCTTTTTTTAAAAATTTTTTTGAGAAACAGCACACATGGGGAGACAAGCAGGAGAGAGGGGCAGAGAGAGAGAGACAGAGAATCTTAAGCAGGCTCAATGCTCAGTGTGGAGCCCAACATGTGGCTTGATCCCACAACCCATCATGGCCTGAGCCAAAATCAAGAGTTAGATGCCCAACTTAATGAGCCACCCAGGTGCCCCTCTGATTGCTTTTAAGATTTTCTCTTTATCTTTGGTTTTCATCAAATTGGTAATAATGTGTCTAGGTGTAATTTCATTGGTTATCTTGCTTGGGTTCAGTGAGTACCATGGATCTGTAGACTGATATTTTCCATCAAATTTGGATATTTTTCTGCTGTTATTTCTTTAAATACATATATATTTTGCCCTAATTTCTTCTCTTTCTGGAACTTCAATACACATATGTTAAGCTGATAAATACTGAACCCTACAGGTTGAGGCTCTGTTTTTTTTTTTTTTCCCTCATCACTTCATTTTGGGTAATATCTATAATCCTATATTCAAGTTCACCAATTTTTCAAATTGTCTATTTTGCTATTAAGCCGGTCAAGTAAACTTTTCATTTCAAATATTATGTTTTTCTATTGTAGGATTTCATTTAGTTCTTTTTAAGTGTTAATTTCTCCAATGCAATTTCCTATCGATTCACTCATGCCCATCTTTTAGTTAAACCTTTAAAAACAATTATTATCCCTGTTTTAAAATATTTAACTGTTAAGTCCAACATCTCTGTCATATCTAGGTGTTTTTGTTGACTGCATTTTTCCTGTTTAGCAATTTCTTATTTTATGCTAATCACTGTACATGATACTTTGTTCAATCTGGATTTTGTTGTATTCCTTTGAAGATTGTTGAATTTTTGTTCTGGTAGCCAAAATCCCAATGGCACTTGTTTTTAAGTTTTGTTAGAACAGATATAGAACAGTCTTACTACTAGGGCAATCTCAGTTGAATGTAGTGTTCAATGTCTCTCCACTCTGGCTGGTTGGAATTCAAACCACTCCCATTACTGTGAAACCTCTGGAATCTCTTCTCAGTTCACAGCTCCCCAGCAGCTTTTCACTGAAGGTCTCTCAGTCTCCCTCTGTGCATGTACTGCTTAACATTAGGCCAAGGACCTAAAAGTACTTCTATATGGATTTCTGCAGTGCCTTCTTGGTATAGCTCCTTTCTTCTCTAGTATCCCATCCCTCAAATTCCAATTGCTTTATTCACCAGAAATTCTGACTTCTGCCTCATCAGTTCAGCAACACTGCCATGCTCTATTTGGCTTCTATCTCTGTGATAGTCTGGAAGGAACTTCCAGGCAGAAAAAATAACCATGGATGGGCTCACAATTTATGTTTCCCTTTTCTTGAGGATCACAGTACTGCACTGCCTGCTTTTCAATGTCTGACAATAGTTGCTTCATATATTTTATCTAATATATGGTTTATATTCTTTTTTTTTTAACTAAAGAAAAAGGTGGAATTTAATCTTCATTTAAAGGGTATTGCAAGATATGAAATTCCATACAGAAGTAAGAAACCCATCGAGAAGAGAAGCTTCAGGCAGTATACGTAACTTGGAACTGTTCAAGTATAACTGCGGTATAAAAAATGCTATATATTATATAGCAAACCACATTTAAAAAGAGTTCTGGG
>NW_027532591.1:4967933-5022952 GCF_008692635.1 Crocuta crocuta
TCTCTCTCTCTCTCTCTCTCTCTCTCTCTCTCCCTATTTCTGCCCCTCTCCCCAACTTTTTTCTCTTTCTCTAACATAAAAATAAAGTAAAATTTAAAATTAACATGTTTTTGGGGCACCTGGGTGGCTTACTTGAGCACCTGACTCTGGAATTTGGCTCAGGTCATGATGCCAGGGTCATGGGATTGAGCCCTGCCTCAGGCTCTGCACTGAGCATGGAGCCTGTTTGGGAGTCTCTCTCTCTCTCTCTCTCTCCCTATTTCTGCCCCTCTCCCCAACTTTTTTCTCTTTCTCTAACATAAAAATAAAGTAAAATTTAAAATTAACATGTTTTTGGGGCACCTGGGTGGCTTACTTGAGCACCTGACTCTGGAATTTGGCTCAGGTCATGATGCCAGGGTCATGGGATTGAGCCCTGCCTCAGGCTCTGCACTGAGCATGGAGCCTGTTTGGGAGTCTCTCTCTCTCTCTCTCTCTCTCTCTCTCTCTCTCTCTGAGCATGGAGCCTGTTTGGGAGTCTCTCTCTCTCTCTCTCTCTCTCTCTCTCTGTGTTCCTCTTCCCCACTTATAAGAGCACTCTCTCTCTCTTTAAAATAAAATAAAAATAAAAATAAAGAGTTTTTAGTAGAGAAACCATAAGACAAACGTACAGCAAACATAGTACACAACAAATAACTCTCTGCCTCAGCTACACAATCTAAAAGTTAAAGGTTCCAGGTCTGCAATCCTGAACTTAGAATATACAGCATTCAGAGGTAGTTTCTGGGGCCTGAACTCACGAGCCATGAGATCATGAAGTGAGTCGAAGTCAGATACTTAAATGACTGGCCACCCAGTTGCCTCTGATTTATAAAGCCTGACATCCCTATGATAATTCCAAGTAGAAAGGTCTAATAAAAAATCAGCTAAATGTGCTCTGGAGCTTGTAAGAGCAATCTAGATTAGAGATAAAAGATTTGTTTGTAGGGCACCTGGGTGGCTCAGTCAGTTGAGTGTCAAACTCAATTTCAGCTTAGGTCATGATCCCAGGGTTGTGGGATCAAGCCCCATGTCAGGCTCTATGTTGAGTATAGAGCCTGCATAAGATGTGCTCTCTCTCCCTCTGCCCCTCTCCCCCACTTATGCTCTCTCTCTCTCAAATAAATAAATTTTTTTAGATAAAAGATTCATTTGCAATTGTCATCAACTTATCTTAGCCTTCATCTCCTCCTCTAGAGTAATCCCATTTTTTAGAATAGGAAATTGAAGACTCTTAAACAGAAGGGGACAAAAATTATCTATTGTTACCACCACCTAAAGACCATCAATACTTAATTTTTGTATTTCCTCCTAGCTTTATGTAGTTTTTTATGTAGTTTGGTCTGTGGGGTTTTTTTTGTTTGTTTGTTTCATTTTGTTTTTTAAAGTAATCTCTGTACCCAAGATGGGGCTCAAACTCACAATCCTGAGATCGAGAGTCCCATACTCTATTGACTGATCCAGCTAGGAGCCCCAATTTGGTCTTTTTACATGTTATAATCATGACCCTTCTTCATTCCCCATTAGAAATCCTTCTTGGGGCACCTGGGTGGCTCAGTTGGTTAAGCGTCGACTTCAGCTTGGGTCATGATCTCACAGCTCATGGGTTCAAGCCCCACATCAGGCACTGTGCTGACAGCTCAGAGCCTGGAGCCTGCTTCAGATTTTGTGTCTCCCTCTCTCTCTGCCCCTCCTCTGCTTGTGCTTTGTCTCTGTCTCTCAAAAATAAATAAATGTTAAAAAAATGTATATATATAAAAAAAGAAACCCTTCTTAATATCTATTTTATTGGCTGCATATTTCCTCAAAAAGACATGTGTCAGAGTTAACTTCTGCTTCTTTTCATAGGACATGTAGATTGCTTCACAAAAATAGTTCAAAGCTGATTTCCTATATGAAAACATTTGGCCAAAGTACTCCTTAGGTGTGCACACTCAAAGTGTACAATCCAAAGTAACGTCTTCAGCACAACCAGACCTGTTCACATTGCTAAATGTTTTACAATTTAACAGTCACATCTATTCTCATCTGATGCTCAGAAAAATCCTATGAAGAAGGTATGAGTGGACTTCATTACTCTAATTTTCTCAACAAAGAATCTGCTGCTTATAGAAAGAAAAGGCCTTGCCTGATGCTACACTGTCTAAAAGTGGGTTCTCTGGCCTCCCACTCTTTCCGTTGCCCCAAGCTATCCTTGGTAAAAAGAAGAGTTTTTAACCAGTCTGTGTCAAGAAAGGACACTGGGTGATTTTTTAGGAAAAGAGGGTAAAAGCAAAAAGACTGGAAAATTCTTTGGCTCAGATCTAGGCAGAAAGAGTCAACAGTTTTGGCTTTTAGACATGGCAGGGCCCAAGGTCTGCTAAACAGCAATCCAAAAGGGCTTGAGTAGCAAGGATCAGCTAACAGGATCTTCTGTGACCACTTTGGTTTGAACACCCAGAGAAATTCAACAGGATTAAGTACTGATCTCTAAACACTCTGTGTTCTTTCACACCCGCATACCTTCTCTCTGCCTGAGATAACTGTTTTTACTACTTCCACCAAACAAACTACATTCTGTCCTTCAAGGACCAGTTTCAATGCCACCTCTTCTGCGACAGCACCCCCTGCATCAACACTGAACACACACTCCCAGCAGGGACCACTACAGTATTTTTATGTCTCTCTGAAGATGCTTCTCAAGCTCTCCCAGGAGTAACAGGTATTACTGTCCTTCTTCCCCGCCTCTACTGGTCCCTATGTAATTCACTCTTTTACTGAAGATAGTAAAAGTGTGCTCATTAAAGTACTATTTAAGAGAAAAAAGTCTCAATGTACAATCATTAATCACATACATTTGTCTAATAAGAGAAAATAATTTCTCCTATTAGGCAAAATACTAAGAGCCTCTTTCGTTTCCCTAATTCAATAAGGAATTCAGGGGCGCCTGGGTGGCTTAGTCGGTTAAGCGTCCGACTTTCGCTCAGGTCATGATCTCNTAAAAATAAAGGGGTGGGGGATGCCTGGCTGGCTCAGCTGGTAGAGCACACAATTCTTAATCTCAGGATTGTGAGTTTGAGCCCCATGTTGCGTGTAGAGATTACTTAAGTCGGACATTCACCAGCTCAGCTCATGATCTCACAGTCTATGAGTTAGAGCCTCACGTCAAGTCTGCTGCTGTCAGCCTGTCAGCACAGAACCCCCTTCAGCTCTTCTGCCCCCCTCTCTGTGCTCCTCCCCCACTTGCACTATCTCAAAAATAAATAAACAAAAGAAAGAAGCATTACTTTTTAATGGACAATTTAACACTCCATCCACTGGAGGTAACATTATTTATTTTAACTAAGCTGCTACTGTTGGCAAACAGGTTTTGGGTTGTTGTTATTTTTTTTTAAATCATTAATATAATGAAATTATGTATTACTTGTAAACTGTGAGTTAATTAAAAATATTTTGCCAGATAAATAATACTATGGAATCTTTTCACATAACTTTTATTTGCATTTCCAGTTATTTCCTTAGGAAAGGACTCTAGGAGAATTATTAGGTTAAAAAAAAATGCCTCTCTGCTCCATCAGGGGAAGCTGATATTCCCACTGATGCTAAACTTTCTTCGAAATAGAGACTACTACAGGCCCCAGGTTCCACATGAAAGCAGAAATAGTCCACACAACTCCAGAGAATTAAAAAGACACTGTCTTCATCAAACTTTCATTGAGGATCTTTCTAACCAGGCTTGGCTGGGCATTGGGCACAAGGGATCAATGAATCATACCATCTCAAGAAGTTCATGTAGTGAGCAAAAAAGCCAGTTGCCTGTCAAAGCTCATATTCTCTATTTGTGGTGTTTTTAAAATATGCCCATAGGATGAGCACTAAGTGTTATGTGGAAACTAATTTGACAATAAACTATTTGTAAAAAAAAAAAAAAAAAAATATGCCCATAAATTCTTTGCTATTCCTTCCTTCAAAAGCCTGGATGTTAGTTCTCTCCTGTTAGTGTGCGCTGGACTGATTCACTTCCAACAAACAGAATGTGATAGAAATGAAAAACATGACTTCCAAGGGTAGTTCATAAAAGACACTGTGGATTCCATCCAGCTCTCTCTTTTGCATCACTCACTGTGGAGGAAAGCAAGATGCCATGTCAAAATGACACATAAGCAGCCCCCTAGACAGACTCCTGTCACAAGGAACTGAGGTCTCTTGATAACAGCTAGAAAGGAACAGAAGCCTTTCCTAACAGGTGAGTGAGCCATCTTAGAACTGGAAACTCTAGCTCCAGTCAAGCCCTCGAATGACTACAGCCCCAGTTCCCTGGCTAATGTCTTAACAGCATCCTCATTAGAGGCCCTGAGGCATATGGCTAAGCCAATTCCAAATTCCTGACCTATGGAAACCATGTGAAATAATAAGTTTGTTGGAATAATTTCTTATTTAGCAATAGATAAATTAAACAGTACTCACTACTATAGCGATAACTGCAATTAGGGAAGAGGAGAAAAAATATGGTAGAGAATTAATTACTGGTCCCTTCCTCTGTGCCAAGCACATGCTGATGTCTTTACCTGCATTATCTCATTATACTTCTTTAATATTACTTAAATAGCAAGCACTATTTTTTTCTCCATTCTACAGGTGATATAACTGAGGCAGAGTTAGAGTGACTGGGTCAAGGTCCCACTACTTATTAATAAGGTCTGCCTAACTCGAAAGGCTGTGTTCTTCCTCCTATCCCTCTGCTGAACTCTCTCCAAATCTCCCTACAATGTGCTTCCCCATAGCCTGGCCAGTGAAGACCCTTCAGCACGAGGCTCAGGATGTGATGCCAGCACTATTATCAATGACAATGACCAAAGAAAGCAGGCATCGCCTTACCTTTTCCGGTCACATAATAGGCGCCCAGTTTATAGCAGCTATCACTGTGTTTGTTCTCTTCACAGTTGAACTTCAGCACCTTGGCAGCCTCCTCAAAATTCTTCTGGATCCCTTCCAAATAGTCCACCAACCGATAGCATCCTGTGAGGAGAAGGCATGAGCTGTTCTTCATGTGGGGTTGGGGGNAGCAGCTTCCTAAAGGTGTAGAAAGATGACCTCACTACAAAGAATGCAGGTGGTATTCAGCCATTCTTAAAACTGGCATTGTCTGTCCTTAGCCATGGCTGAGCGGTGTACATGCTGAGGAGCCCATGGCTGCTATTCTGACTCCACCACTCCCCAGCCATTCTGGTGGAGCCCTTCTGCTCCCTGTTAGCCGGGGCCAGGACCCACTGACTTCCATGACTGAAGTTTTGCTACCTTTGGAACTTCCCAGGAAGTTCAGCAAAAAAACACTGAAAACCAAAAGGGTCCATGGGCTAGTCTTTGTAGTAGCAAGAAAGGGGTGTTTCCATGACTATATTTCTCAGCCAGGCTGAGAATAGGAAGCCCAAAGACTGAGTAGAAATGGTAGCTACTAAAGGAGTTGGAAATAGACTCTTTTTAGCAGTCTCTAGTCCTAGTGAGCCTCTTAAAATCTCTCTCCTGTCCCTTCTTCATCCTAAACGACACTCATCTCATTAATTTTCCTTCAACAAATATTTGGGCATCTATGTGCAGCCATGTACCAAACACTGTTCTGGACGGTGGGAATACAGTTACTTCCTCTCCTAAAAATTACATTCTGGAGGAGAGGAAAAAATAAGTAAATAGGTGAGCAAGATGCATTTATATTTTTTAAGATACATTTAAACAGTAACAAATGTTGTATGATTGAAACATAACAGGATAAGATAGTATGTTGTACACACTGCTGGAAGGAAAAGTTATAAGACTGGGCAATCAGGGAGGACCTAGGACTGTGATATCTGAGCTGAAATGTAAATAACAAGAATGAACTAATGATTTAAAGACAATGAAACAGGAAGGGGGCAGAAAGTCCCAGGCACAAGAAACAGTAAATTAAAAGACCCCAAAGAGGGAATAAGCTTGGTACAAATAAGGTATAACGTGGCTGGATCAAGGAGAAAAGGGGTAGGAAATGAAGAGAGAAAGACAGACACCAGATAACAGGGCATTGTGGAACACAAGAAAGAGTGAGGGTTTTATTCCAGGTCAATGGCAAATCACTTGAGGATTTTAAGAAGGGTAGTGATAGGGTTGCCTGGGTGGCTCAGTGGTTTGAGTGTCCGACTTCGGCTCAGGTCATGATCTCACGTTCATGGGTTTGAGCCCAGCGTCAGGCTCTGTGCTGACAGCTCAGAACCTGGAGCCTGCTATGGACTCTGTGTCTCCCTCTCTCTCTGCCCCTGCCCCACTTCCGCTCTGTCTCTATCTCTCAAAAATAAATGGGTATTGGGGCACCTGGGTGGCTCAGTCAGTTAAGCATCTGACTTCGGCTCAGGTCATGATCTCACAGTTCGTGGGTTCAAGCCCCACGTCGGGCTCTGTGTGGACAGCCAGCTGAGAGCCTAGAGCCTGTTTCTGATTCTGGGTCTCCCTCTTTCTCTGACCCTCCCCTGCTCAAGCTCTCACGCTCTCTCTCTCTCTCGGAAATAAAACATTAAAAAAAAATTTTTTTTAAATAAAGGGGTATTTTAAAGAAATTAAGAAGGGCAGTGATATGATTTAATTTGCATTTTTAAAAGGTTATTCCAGGGGGCACCTGGGTAGCTCAGTCAGTTAAGAGTCTGACTTCAGCTTGGGTCGTGATCTCAGTTTATGATTTCGAGCCCCACATTAGATCCTTCATTGACAGCTGGGAGCCTGGACTCTGTTTTGATTCTGTGTCTCCCTCTCTCTCTGCCCCTCCCCTGCTCATGCTCTGTCTCTCTCTCAAAAGTAAGTAAACATTAAAAATTAAATTATGTTTGTATATGCCCAGATGAATATGAAATAACAAAATGCATGAGGGGGTACAATCCAGTAACGGTGACAACAAACATGTTGTCATTTAATAGAACAAAATGAAAATTTAACTATCAGTTTGAGGGCAAAGAACAGATTTTAAGGGAGTCAGCATGCAAACAGAGAATCAAGTTAGAAGATTATTTCAGTTATCCTGGTAAGAGATCATGATGACTTCAAAGGACAGTAGGTATAGTCACTATTGCCTCCTCTCGAGCTCTGCATCTAAAGTGTTGCAGCCCGTCCTTGCATGCCCACCCTTCCTCATTCCAATGCTTGGTATACTCTCCAGAGTACGTTACCATGAACTCTTTCCTCAAAAACACGCATGGTTCTCCAGAGCCTACAGAATAGTTGAAATGCCTTACCTTGGCATTCAAGGCCTGACACACTTCACTCTTCAATCTTATTTCTAACTACAGTCTCACTTCAACCTTCCAGAAGCATTCTTTACTTCTCCCCCCACTCCATAATCAATGCTTGCCCGCTCCTCCTGAGCTCCCCGGAGAAGCACTCCCCAACAATCCTGCTCCTCAGCGACTCCCACTCCACTTAGGACACAGGAGAGCCCTCAAAGAACCACCCTGGGTTCTTGTTCAGCCATCATACTGCAGAGCCACCCTGGTTAGTTGGTCAGCTTCAAGAAGTAGCTATATCATATTCTGGAAACCAGACTGCAAGCTATTAAAAGGTAAGACTAGGGGTGCCTGGGTGGCTCAGTCGGTTAAATGTCTGACTTCAGCTCAGGTCATGATCTCGCGGTTGGTGGGTTCAAGCCCTGGGTCAGGCTCTGTGCTGACAGCTAGCTCAGAGCCTAGAGCCTGTTTTGGATTCTGTGTCTCCATCTCTCTCTGACCCTCCCCTGCTCACGCTGTCTCTCAAAAATAAATAAAACATTAAAAAAAATTTTTTTAAAGGTAAGACTAGTGTCATTTCTTTTTTTTTCATAAACCATTCACCTGGTGGGTGAGCCCACACCAGGCTGCTCCGGGTGGCCTCCTTTGGACACCACTATCCACCCACACACTCAAGTCAACTCAATGTTCCCAGAACACAAGAGGCACATTCATGCCTCAGGGCCTTTTCACTAGATGTTACCTCTGCCTAGCATAGATCTCCCTACCTTCTTCAAGGCTTTGTTCAAATATCACTTTCTTAATGACTACCTCTGACCACTTAATTCAAAACTGCCCTCCTCAACTCCCTACACGTCAGTCTTTTTTCCCATTGCACTAACGGCTAGATTCTAACACACAATTTCATGTATTTCCTCACGTTTATTGTCCAATTCCCTCCACTAGAATGGAAGTTCCAGAAGGACAGGGAATTTTATCTGTTCACTGATGTATCCCCATCCCTCCACCTCCAGCACCCAAGCATTTCTCTTCGCACGCGCCCCGGCCTCCAGGCTCGGTCCCTCCTCGTATTCCGCCGCTGCGTTCCCCGCAGGTCCTCGAGGAACCCAACCCGTTCCTCCCCAACACACACAACGTCGTCATCATCCCATCGCGTCCCGACGAGTCTCCGGCCGGAGACCCTTCCAGCGGTTGCTAGTGACCCGTCTGGCCCCGGCCGCTTCCCCTCCCCCATGCGTCCCCACGTGTCCCCAGGCTGCGCTGGCGGCGCTCACCGTTCGGGTCCTTCTCGCGGTAGCATTGGTAGTTGCACTCCACCTCCATGTTCTCCAGAAAGGACTTCACCTGCTCCTCGTCCTGGAAGTCCACCACGCCCGCCATGGCCCCAGCTAGCTCCAGACTTTAGCCGGCCGCTCCTCCCCTGAACGTTCTGCACACCCGCCCCCCGGTCACGTGAGCCGGCGGAGGGGCGGAGCCTGGGAGGGGCGGGCCACGAGGTCTGCGCTCTCCGGTGTCCCGGAAGGGGGAGTGCGGCGAACCTACGTCCTTGAGCCGTTGAGGCCTAAAGCTTTTTTTTTTTTAATGTTTTTATTTATTTCTAGGAGAGAGAGAAAGACAGCGTGAGCAGGGGAGGGTCAGAGAGAGAGGGAGTGACAGACTCTGAAACAGGCTCCAGGCTCTGAGCTGGCAGTCAGCACAGAGCCCGACGCGGGACTCGAACCCACGAACCGCGAGATCATGACCTAAGCGAAAGCCGGACGCTTAACCGACTAAGCCGCCCAGGCGCCCCAAGGCCTCAAGCTTTTAAACCTTTAGCTTAAAACCTTTTTTAATTTTATTTATTTATTTATTTTTATTTTTTTTATTTTTTTTATTAAAACCTTTTTTTTTAAAAACCTTTGGCTGCAACGTCTCTTGTTCACTCCTTTCCTAAAAGTGATGACAGTCTTTCTGCAGCACTTTTTTTCTGTGCCAGCTTTGTGCCGTAATGATTTTCTGCCTGCAGTTTATTTCTTCATTCATTGATTCGTTTGTTCGGCAATCTGTAAGTGCCTACTGTGTGCCTCACCCAGGGCTTGGTTCCAGTAACACAACAGCTAGGAAGTATGGTCCCTGCCTTTAAAGAGCTTGCAGTTTAGTGGGAAGATATTGTTTATTCATTCAGCAAGCATTCTGAGCATCTACTCAGAATTTGTGTTAGGTATTGCTATATGTTAGGTATTGCTGCACAAACCAATATTCTGAAGTCTGTGCAATGACAAGTCTGGTTCATCTGTACTTGCCTCCCAGACCTATCCCCCACCACCCACCCCCAACCCGAATGACCTAAGAAATGAATGGCAATGGAAGATTATTACTGGAACACAGGAGCTACAGAGGTTATAGTAATAATTCTATTATAATAGCTACTCCTTAAACAGTGTTGAACTTTGTTCCAGATTCTATTCTCAGAGATTTTATCCAAATTTCATTTGATTCTCACTATGACCCTCATTGTGACACCATGGGGAGGTATTATTATCCCCATTCTGCAGATGAGGAAACTGAGTTACAGATAAGTAAATTGTCCAAGATTGCACAGGAAGTGAGAGAATAGTGGTGTGATAAATACTTTTTTAAATAAAAGTGCATATGGTACAAGAGGAACATGTGAAGGAGATGGGCCAGAGGAAAGAAACTTCACCTGGTTTTTGCTTTGTCTTGCACAGAATCATCAGTTCCATAAAGCCTAGACTGAAAGCTCTCCAAAGACAATCAGATCCTGTTTGTCTTTGAGTCCCAGTCAGCCCTGTTCTAGAATCCTCAGTGGTACTTAATCCATGGTTTCTCATCACCTACAGCACTGCTTCCCCAATGACTCCACTATTAACCTATCCCAAAAGGCATCAGAGAGTGGACTACTTCCAATGGCTTCCTTATTGGTGGGCAGGTTACTGTAACTGGGAAATGTCTTTGAAGTCCAAGTTTTATTTTATTTTGTTTTTTAAATATTTTTAAATATTTATTTCTGAGAGAAAGAGCACAAGTGGGGGAAGGGCAGAGAGAAAAGGAGACAGAGAATCCAAAGCAGGTTCCAGGCTTTAAGCTGTCAGCACAGAGCCCAACGCAGGGCTCAAACTTGTGAACCGTGAGATCATGACCTGAGCTGAAGTCAGACACTTAACTGAGCCACCCAGGTGCCCCCCCCAATTTTATTTTTAAAATTCTTATGATTTCACATTAAATCATATATTAAAGTCCATAATATATCTTTTATAGGAAAACACAAGATTGCCTTCTCCCAAGCGCTTCAGTAAAACTGACATTCCAAGTGATATGTCACATTTTCATGTGGTTTCTCATACCTCTGATCACCTTGGAAGACCCCTCAGTACTCATAATCCTGGAAGGGAAACCCTGACCTTTGATTTTGAGCCCAACTTCCTTATCCTGGCCTTCAAGGCTCTGGTACAATCAGATTCTAGCTTCATATCATACCTCTCTTTCCCCACACCCCATTCAACCCTCTGATCCCTGAATAGGTCCTCGGTTTGTGTCCCTGTTTACTGCGGCTCTTAAGGCCTTACCCTCCCTTCTCTGCTCAAATCAGAGATTCTCTCCTCTGTAGAGTCTTCCCAGGTGCAACAGCCACACATCCCCCAAAGTAGATTTAAATACTCCCACTTCAGTGTTCCATACCATTTTTTATTCTGGTATAATATAGTAGGAAAAGACTGGCTTTGGAGGACAGACTTTTTTTTTTTTTTGAGGACAGACAGATCTTAATCGGAATCCATGCGTGTCCCATGTTCACTAAGTAGTTACCTTGAACCAATCACATTTGTGAGCTTGATTCCTCTTCTGTAAATGAAAATCCCTGTGGCTGTCAATAGGACTAAAAGTTCACGTGTGCAGTATGCTTAGCAGAGTGCCTGGCTCAGAGTCATTCCTGTTCCAGAAATGTTTATTGTCATGCCCATAATGGTATGAAAGTCAGTGTCCCCCATGACACTGTGAGCTTTTGGGCCCTTGTGCCAGTCACAGGGTCAAGAACAGAGAAAGGCTTGGTGAAGATGATGTAGATAGCCAAGGTCAGGGGCATGCCACAAATACTTTTCCTTTAATCATTTGCTTAGCTGAATTACATTAAAATGAGCCCACCTGGGCAGTAGAGGGTGCTAGAGAGTTGGGGAAAACATGGAAGACAGTCTGGGCCAAGTATGAAGTCACATATTTAAAAGGAAATTTAGTGTCATCAAAAAGGTAGCCAGCTTCTTTTTTTAGTCTTGTCCTTATCTCCATAGATTTATTCCTCCTTATTCTTATAAATGTTCATGTTTACTTTTTAAACTTATTTAATTATTCAAGTAATACATGAATACATGCTTTTTGTAAATTAACCTCATTTTTTTTTAAACACTTGTAAACGGTGTCTACAAGCTGTACCATGCTTAACAAAAAAATGATATCATTTTCATCTCTCAGATCAACACAGATTGGCATCCTGTGTTAGGATGTTGCGACATGGCCATTCTCATATAGTATTGGTGGGAATGTAAATTAATGTCTTCTTTTTGGAGAGCAACTCAGTAACATTTATTAACATTTAAATGTGCTGATATATATTTTGAGGGTGGGAGAAAAAAATTGCAAACCACCTATCCCACAATGGACTTGTATCCTTGAATATGTAGAGAACTCCTACAACTCAACAATAACAATATATTTTAATTTATTTTATTTCATTTTAATTTTTTAAGTTTATTCATTTATTTTGAGAGAGACACAGTGAGTGGGGAGGAGGAGAGAAAGAGGGAGACAGAGAAGCTCAAGCAGGCTTTGAGCTGCCAGTATAGAGCCAGATGCAGAGCTCGAACTGACAAAACTATGAGATCACAACCTGAGCCAAAATCAAGAGTAAGAGGTGCCTGGGTGACTCAGTCAGTTAAGCATTCAACTTCGGCTAAGGTCATCATCTCACAATTTGTGGGTTCGAGCCCCGCATCAGGTTCTGTGCTGATAGCTCAGAGCCTGGAGCCTGCTTCAGATTCTGAGTGTGTCTCTCTGCTCCTCCCCTGCTCACACTCTGTCTCTCTCTGTCTCAAAAATAAATAAACATTAAACAAAATTTTTAAAAAATCAAAAGTTGGTTTTTCAACCTAGTGTCTGACCACCTAGGTGCCCCAGAAGACATTTTAAAAAATAAGCAAAAAATTTGAGTAGACATTTCACCAGAGACATATGGATAGGTAACAAGCACACAAAAAGACATCCAGCAAAGTGGTGTGTGGGTAGCTCAGGTGCTTGGATGTCTGACTCTTGATTTCAGCTCAGGTCATGATCCTGGGGTTGTAGGATTGAGCCCCGCATCATGGTCCGTGCTGGGCATGGAGCCTGGTTAAGATTCTCTCCCTCCCTCCCTTTCTCTCTCTCTCTCTTTCATTCTCTCTCTCCCCCTTTCATTCTCTCTCTCCCCCTCTGTCCCTCTCCCCAGCTCATGCACATACTCTCTCTCTCATTAAAAAGAAAGAAAGAAAGAAAGAAAGAAAGAAAGAAAGAAAGAAAGAAAGAAAGAAAGAAAAAAAGAAAGAGACATCCAGCATGGAGAAATGCAAAAAAAAAAAAACCCCAAAAAAAACAAAAAGCTGCATTGAGATATCACTACACAACTACTAGAATGGCTATAATCAATAAGACAAACAATACCAAGTGTTGATGAGAATATAAAAAAACTGGAACCCTTATATACGTATCTGTTTGGAATGCAAAATGCTGTAGCCAGTTCATATTTTTTTTAATTTTTTAAAGTTTATTTATTTTGAGAGAAAGAGAGCATGCATGTGTGAGCAGGGGAGAGGCAGAGAAAGGAGACAGAAAATCCCAAGCAGGTTCCACACTGACATGGAGCTCAGTCCCATGAACCATGAAATCATGACCTGAGCTGATATCAAGAGTCAGACGCTAAACTGACTGAAGTACCCAGGTGCCCCACCACTTCATATTTTTGTTTGCTTGCTTGAATTTCATTTCATTGTGGTAAGAACACTTAACATGAGATCTACCTTCTTAATAAATTTTTAAGTGCACAATATATTATTGTTGGCTGTAGGTACAATGTATAGTGTTGTACAAGAGATTTCTAGAGCTTATTCATCTTTCTTAACTGAAACTGTATGCCCTTGATTAGTAATTTTCCATTTCCCCAGTTCCTGGCAACCACCATTCTACAATTTGAGTCTAAGAATCTGACTGCATCAGATCCCTCATATAAATGGAATTATGTAGTATTTGTCTTTCTGTGACTGGCTCATTTCACTTAGCATAATATCCTCAAGTTTTATCCATGTTGTAGCAATGTTGAAGAATTTCCTTCTTTATAATTTTTTAATGTTTATTTATTTTTGAGAGAGACAGACAGATAGAGTGTGAGCTGGGGAATGGGCAGAGAGAGAAGGAGACACACAATCTGAAGCAGACTCCAGGCTCTGAGCGTTGAGCACAGAGCTCGATGGAGAACTTGAACCCACCACATGGGATCATTACCTGAGCTGAGGTCAACCCTAACCAAGTGAGCCACCCAAGGGCCCCTCCTTCTTTTTAAAGGCTGAATAGTATTCCATTGTATGTATCATCTACGTTTTGTTTATCTGTCTGCCTGTCAAGGACAGTTAGGTTGTTTCCACATCTTGGTTACTGTGAATAGTGCTGCAGTCAACATGGGGATGCAAATATCTCTTCAAGGTGTTTCACTTATTTTGTGGAAATAGCTAGAAGTGGGATTGCTGGATCATAAGATGATTCCATTTTTAATATTTTGAAGAACCTCCATACTCTTTTCCATAGTGGCTGCCCCATTTTGCCTTCTTATCAACAGATTGCAAGTGCTCCAATTTCTTTTTTTAAAGTTTTTATTTAAATTCCAGTCAGTTAACTCAGTGTGATATTAGTTTCAGTTGTACAATTCAATGATTCAACACTTCCTTACAACACTTCCTTACAATCCCAACCAGCGTCCTCCTTAATCCCCATCACTTATTTAACCCATTCCCCCCTCCCACCTCCCATATGGTAACTATCATTTTCTTTATGGTTAAGAGTTCGTTTCTTGGTTTGCCCATCTCTCTCTCTCTCTTAGAGTTCCATTTTGTCACTATCCTTGACAATACTTCTTCCTTCTCTCCTTCCTTTTCTTCTTCTTCTTCTTCTTCTTCTTCTTCTTCTTCTTCTTCTTCTTTTTTCACACCTAGTGTGGAGCCCAATGTGGGACTTGAACTCACGACTCTGAGATCAAGACCTGAGCTGAGATCAAGAGTTGGATGCTTAACCGACTGAACCACCCAGGCACGCCTCAGCAACACTTCTTGTCTTGTTTTGTTTTTAAAAATTTTTAATGTTTATTTTTTATTTTTGAAAGAGAGAGAAAGAGAGGCAGCATGTGAGCAGGGGAGGGGCAGAGAGAGAGGGGACACAGAATCCGAGAGCCTGCTCTGAGCTGTCAGCACAGAGCCCAACATGGAGCTCGAACTGACAAACCATCAGATCATGCCCTGAGCCAAAGTTGGACACTCAACCACCTGAGCCATCCAGGTGCCCCTTAAGCATTTTTTTTTGAGAGAGAGGAAGAAGGCACAAGTGAGCAAGAGGCAGAAAGAGAGCGAGAGAGAGAAGCAGGGCTCACCTGAGACTCCTGCGTGTTTTTACCTGAAGTGGTGCTCATCCCAAGCAGAACTGGAACTCATGAGCCATGAGATTATGACCTGAGCCGAAGTCAGATGCTTAACATCAGAGCCACTGAGGCACACCCTTGTTTTTTCTTTTAAAATTTTTTACTGTTTATTTATTTTTGAGAGAGAGAGACAGAGAGACAGAGCACAAGTGGGATGGGGGGGTCAGAGAGAGAGAAAGGGAAACACAGAATCCAAAGCAGTCTCCAGGCTCCCAGCTGTCACCACAGAGCTCAAACTCACTAACAGTGAGATCATAACCTAAGCCATAACTCAACCAGCTGAGCCACTAAGGAGCCCCCCATCTTGTTTTTTCTGATAATAGCCATCCTGACTGGTGTAAAGCAGTATCTCATTGTGGTTCTGATTTACATTTTCCTGATGTGTGGTTTTGAGCATCTTTTAATATACCTATCAGCTATTTTTGCATCTTTGTAGAAATATCCTCTTGAATCCCTAGCTCATTTTTAAATCAGGCTATCAGTTTTCTGCTATTGAATTGTAAGAGTTTCCCATATATCCTGGTGATCAACCCTTTATCAAATATCTAGTTTGCAAACATTCCCCCCCACAACCTTTTCATTCTGTTGATTATTTTCTTTGCAGTGAACTTTTTTTAAAAAAATTATTTATTTTTAGTAATCTCTATGCCCAGCATGGGGTTGGAACTCATGACTCCAAGACCAAGAGTTGCATGCTTTATTGACTGAGCCAGCCAGGCACCCCAATGCAGACCGTTTTTAGTTTGATATAATCCCACATGTTTATTTTTGTTTTTGTTGCCTGTGTTTCTGGTGTCATTAAAATGTACTTATATTTTGACCTAGATATTCAACTTCCAAGAATATATCCTACAGAAATTCTTACACAAATAAATAAATATTTGCCACAGTTTTTGGTGTTGTTGCTGGGACTGTTGTTAAAATAGAAATAAATACCCAAGAATAGGCGATTTGAATTCAATGTAGACATTAAAAATAAATAAGCGTATTCATACCAACATTGAAAGATGTTCAAATGCATTGCTAAGTGAAAAACAGGAGCACCTGGGTGGCTCCAGTGGTTGAGCGTCTAACTTCGGCTCAGGTCATGGTCTCACCATTCATGGGTTCAAGCTCTGAGTCAGGCTCTGTGCTGACAGCTCAGAACCTGGAGCCTGCTTTGATTCTGTGGCTCCGTCTCTCTCTGCCCTTCCCCTGCTCATGCTCTCTCTCTCTCTCTCTCAAAAATAAATAAAACATTTTTTAAAAAGTGAAAAACAAAACAAAATTCTATAGTATAACAGTTTTTTGTTGAAAAGATAACCTTTTGGGGGCACCCGGGTGGCTCAGTTGGTTGAACAACAGACTCTTGATTTTGGCTCAGGTCATGATCCCAGGGTTCTGTGCTGAGTTTGAAGCCTGTCTGTCTGTCTGTCTCTCTCTCTCTCTCTTTTTTTTTTAAGATTTTTAAAAATATATTTTTATTTATTTCTAGTAGAGAGAGAGAGACAGTGTGAGCAGNGCTCAGTGGGTTAAGCACCCGACTTTGGCTCAAGTCATGATCTCTCCGTGAGTTTGAGCCCCAGGTAGGACTCTGTGCTGAGAGCTGGGAGACTGGAGCCTGCTTTGTATTCTGTGTCTCCCCCTCTCTCTCTGCCCTTCCCCCACTTGTGCTCTGTCTCTCTCTGAAAAAAAATAAATAAATAAAAAAATTTTAACCTAATAACAAATTATCTTTTTATGTTTATATGGAAAAAAGAAGAAAACACGAGAAAAATACCCTGCATTGTTAATAGGTAACTATGAGCTGGAAAGGAGGAAGGGGATAGTGTACAGCGGACTTTTAGTGTTTGCATTCCATCTTTATTTTTATGATAATCATATATTATTTTTATAAGCAGACACACAGTCTTATGGGTCATGTCAGGATAGATATTAATATATCCATTTCATAAATGAGATTCAGAGAAGTAAAGCGATGTCTTCAAGGTCACACAGACCGCTAACCCTTGCCCAAAGATTACGCATCTGAGAGCAGACAGAACTTGCCCTGGGCAGAAAAGACCGGACCAATCACATTTACTGTGAGGTCACTTTGAAGGGTTGGGATTGGTGCTTGTGACTACGCTGAGCCATCTGTCCTCCGCTGCAGATACACTTCGGATGTCAGGAGGCTCCTGACGAACTGGTTACTGGGGCACCAGTTGTCTGTTCTTTGCAGGTCCCGTGGACCCTTAGCATTGGGTGGGTTAGCCGTGGAGGCGCCCTGCCCTTCCTGCTGTGACCGGAAGCCATGCCCCAAGCCCATCCCCGTACAGCCTACAGCACTCCCTCCCTGAATCCGTCCCACTCGAATCAGGGAAATCAGCCGTGACAGGTGCCAGCGCTGCTCAGACTGGCGTTTCAGTAGTGGTGATTGCACATCACCCAGTCCCCGCCTGACCTGCCCGGCCTCGAGCCACCGCAATGCAAGCAGGAACAGGATTGAATGCTACCTCTGCTTCCCTGCCTTTGAGGCACCCTGGCTGTGCTTCAAGCTGGAAAGGCTCCTGCTTTATACAGAAGAGAACTGAGGGCCAGAGAAAAAAGGGGCTTGGCCCAGGGCACAGAACAAGTTAATGTTTCTTCAGGGAAGCAAACTGGATGGTAACCTTTCCAACTTTATCTTTAGTCCTCCTGACAGATACCCTCTCTCCTCTCTGCCTTCGGTTTCCTCTGTGTTTCTTGCCTATATATCATCATCTTAGGCAACAAGGTTTATTTGAATGATAAGGACTTTGAGGGGGGCCTGGGTGGCTCAGTCGGTTAAGTGTCTGACTTCAGTTCAGGTCATGACCTCCAGGTCTGCAAGTTTGAGTTCCACCATCTCAGGCTCTGTGCTGACAGCTCAAGAGGCTGCAACCTGCTTTGGATTCATTCTCTCTCTCTTTCTCTCTCTCTCCCTCCCTCCCCTACTCATGCTGCATCTGTCTCTGTCTCTCAAAAATAAATAAACATTAAAAAAAAACAAATAAAAAAATGATAAGGACTTTGGAATCACACTACATTGAAATCCCGCACTTGCTATGGGACCTTGGACAAGTTGTGTTACTTTTATGGCCTTATTTCCTCACCTGCCATTGGATATTAATCTCTACTCCATTTACCTGATAGGAATAAATGAGAAATTGGGAGGCAGTTTGGTATAGACCACTGGTTTTCAAATTATGGTCCCTGGGCCAGCAACATCAGAATCACCTGAGAATTTGTTAGACATACATATTCTGTGGCCTTACCCCAGATCTACTGAACCAGAAACTTTGGGGCCTAGGAATCTGTATTTTAATAAAGTTTTCAAATGATTGCATGCTGAAGTTTGAGAACCACTGGTATACAATGAGTAAAACCACCGGGTTTGGGTCAGACAATTCTGAGTTCTTCTAAAAGTGTCTTAGTTCTGCCTTTTACTATCTGGGAGGCCTTAAGTAAAGCATTTCACTTACCTGCTCCTTAGCTAATTTATCTGTGAAATGAGATTAATAGTTGTATTCACATAACAGAGTTGTTTATTCATTCAACACAATTTTGAGTGCCATTATGTGACAATCACTCTTCTAGATTCTAAGGATACATTGGTAAACAAGACAGACAAAAACCCCGATTGAAAGGTAACTTCTCCACGTTCATATGTCGTGACAGGTCTGAAATATAGATGGTACATGATAAATTTGTGTTCAGTGAATGAATGGATGCACTAAACCAGGGGTCTGGAGGCCTCAATTCTAATTCCTGTTCTGCCACTTCTATGGTATTTGGCCTTGACTAAGTCCATTTTCTTTTCAGATCCTCAGTCTTCTCATTTGTGAATGAGACTCACAATCCCTACACCAGCATGATACCGGTAGGAGACAGACTGGTTGTAATACCTAAGTTTTAAGGATGCTTTGCACAGATACAAATGTGTTATCTCCTTATCTTACCCTTCAGGAAGAATGTAGAAAGCGGTAAAAGGAGATAATATAAGTATATCTCTTTGCAAACCTTAAAACAATGTTAAAATTAAGTAAGATACTCTCTCTCTCTCCTCTCTCTCTCAAAATAAATAAATAAACTTCAAATAAAATAAAAGACAGATCTAACAATGTCACCATCATGTTGGAAACCAATGACTCCACCACCTTCCCTAGCTCAGCATTCAAGACTGTCATCTGCCCCTTCTTACCCTCCACTTGATACTTCCCCACTTGTATTAGACAAACTTACTCCTCTTCTCTGTCCTTGGGCTATTTCCTCTGTGAGGACTGCCCTTTCCACTTCTCTTCAGCCTCAGCTCAGACTATAATAGAGTTCAGACGTGAGCTTCCCCAGCCCCTGTTTAGGACACCTTCCTAATCTTTACTGGTTGATGGTGGACTGTGATTAGCCAGCTATCTCCTCCACATCCTGATGCACTGTGGTCATAACCTGTTTTTACATTACCTGTTTTACCGGAGTGCGTGCTGCTTAAGGATAGGAACTGGGTCTTGGGTCTTGGGTCCCAAAGGAGTCAGGTGCTTTGTAAGAGCTCAGTTTGTCCCATGTGACCAATGATTTCTAACGTGTCTCGGGTCCAACTTTTTTGAGTTTTTAGACTGAATTCTCAGAGAGCAAGGACTTAATATAATTTTTCCATCTCACTCATGAGGCTCCATGTGCCTGAAGAGCTGTTGCCATTGTAGCCATTCCCATAATGTGTCCTGGACATGGTTTACTGCCTCATGTTCAGGGAAGTCCAATGACCCAACACCAAGAGTAGGGAGGGGATAGGGCTTCAGGTAAATCATCTCAAGCCTGGGCTGAGATCTAGTGCCTTCTATAGAAGCTCACAGGATTTCTTTTTTCTTTTGTTCTTTTTTCTTTTTTTAGTTTATTTTGAGAGAGAGAAAGTGTGGGAGCAGGGTATGGACAGAGAGAGAAAAATAGAGAGAATCCCAAGCAGGCTCCACACTGTCAGTGCAGAGCCCAACGCAGAGCTTGAACTCACGAAATGGTGAGATCATGACTTGAGCCGAAACTAAAAGTTGGATGCTTAACCAACTGAGCTAACTAGATGCCTACAAAGTTCACAGGATTTCAATCTGTGATCCCAAAAGTCTATTCCTGAGGTCTCCTGTCCCTACATAAGAACTGATAGGTCCTCAGTTCATATTGATGATTGAATAAATGAATACCCATTCAATTAATTGGTATTCTAAGTGTAACTTAGAATTAATTTATAAATCAATTAATCTGGATTTCTAAGTATAGCTGAATGCTGACAGCCAGGAAAAAAAAAAAAACAGCTGTGCAGGAAGAGGGTTGTAACCAAATGTCAGAATATGTTAAAGTCGAAGTACAAACTCCTTACCTTTGCACACAAGCCCTGCTGTAATCTGCCCCAGCCTGCCTCTCCTGCTTTCTCTCTTCCCTTGCTGTTCATATACTCTTTGTGCCTTGGCCAAAACTATTTGTAGAGCCTAAATACGTCATTGTGGTTTCATCCTCTAGTGCTTTCATACACGTGGTTCCCTTTCCTCCCCTCTTAATTTATATTTGCCTTTCAAAACCCAAGTCAACTGGGCTGGATGCCTCCTCTGTGCTCTGGTAGGCACCATGCTTCTTTTATGAGTGCTGATCATATTCTTCTGCTGTTATTTATCTTTTTCCCCACAAGACTTGAGGACTTTGATGGCAGGGACTGAGTCTTATTTATGTGTCCTCAGTGTCCAGCATATGGTATGACACAAAGGAGAGGTATTTACTGGGCTTGTGAACCAGTGGAAAGAATGTAGAGTTATTGTTAGTCAGGGAATTTGCCACCCATAGAATTCTTCCAGGTTTAGGAAGGGCTTTGCAAAGCCTCATTTAATATTTATTGAAGAGGGGCTTCTGGGTGGCTGTCTGTTGAGCTTTCGACTTCAGCTCAGGTCATGATCTCACCGTTTGTGAGTTAGAGCCCCATATCGGGTTCTGTGCTGACAGCTCGGAGCCTGGAGCCTGCTTTGCGTTCTGTGTCTCCCTCTCTCTTTGCCCCTCCCCCACTCACACTCTGTCACTCTCTGTCTCTCAAAAATGAATAAATGTGAAAAAAATTTTAAATATATTTATTGAAGAATAAGTTATTTGTAAATACTTTACATGCATATGACCTCCTAGGAAAGAGCTAGGACACTGAATAGTAGATAACAGGCAAAGGTGCCTAGGGAAGTGGAATTTCACATGCACACGTCCGCCCTGCCTCCAGTCCATGGCATATCATGATTTGGACGACGTGGTAGATGACTGTCTACAGAAAGGTACCTTGGAGACAAGACCCCAATAGTCCGATTGGAGTGAGTGGTCCAAACTAACTGCCACTTTCTCCTTTCTTCAACCTCATCCTGACAGAGAGTGGCAGAGAGGTTAAAGACAAGAAAATGTGCTTACAAAGTATGAGATCTTGATCAGTTACCGGGCCTGGAAGTCAATTTAATTCTGTACCTTCTCTGTAAACTTCAGTTTCTTGATCTGTAAAATAGGGATAATAATATCTAGCTTGCAGGATTATCAGGAGGATTTTATAACAATTGTTAATACTTATATAACACTTATATCCTACCAAGTCCTGTTCTAAGATATACATACATATATATGTATAATATATAATAATTAATCCTCTTAATCCTCACTAGAATTCTTTCAGGTAAATAGAATAAAATTTGATAGATAAAGAAACAGAGACACAGAAATATCACATAACTTTTCCAGGATCATACATCTAGTAATTACAGAGCTATGAGTGAAAGCCAGGCAGATTGGCTTGCTCCAGAGTCTATAGTTTTAACAGATTCTATACTCTATATTGCCTCTTTAATAAGATAAGATAATTGTGTGAGAGTGAAGATATCTGGCTCCTACTAGTAGATGACAAATGCTGACAATAAAAACATAATCCAGTGTCTGTAGTTGATGAGATGGCCCCAAATAGATTAGTGTTAATCCATTATTAATATTACTCCTTTTACACATGTCTTGTTTTTCAAGTAGTACACACTCTTGCAACTGGAAGAAGGTTTTGTGTCTGAATAGTCTGGGCTATTTTAAGATGCCCTAAAGGTAAGCTGGCTTTGTCTTCTCCTGAGGAACTGGAACAAGTTCTTAGCACTTCAGCCAGAGGGCATTTGAGGGACATGAGGATCCGATGAAATTAATTCCTCCAGTCATGCCATGTTCTGGGCCCTGAAAACATAAGTAAATTGAATCCAGTCAATACTCTCAAGGAGCTCACAGCCCAATTGAGGATACAAGCAAAGAGACAACTCTGATATAGTACTGCTGGAGGGAAGCCCATAAGGGATACCTAACTTAATTATGGAAGGTTTGATCAGGAAAGGCCTTCTAGGGGAAGAGATACATAAGTCTAGTATCAAAGAGCAAGTGGAAGACATATTTGAAGACACCAGGAATTGTTTCTTGACAGAGGGAATGCTATAAATGAATGCATAAGGACTTGAAATAGCACTAGATATCTATTTATTGATCTATTCCAAGAACTATGCATAGTTTAATATGGCTAGAACAGAGCTTGGAGACACAGAATGGACATGTTGTTGCCCAACGCGTGGACAGAGGCAAGAAAGTGTCTCAGTGGTCAAATTAAGGGTTTTGGCCCTTATCCTGTAGGGGATGTAGAGCCATTAAAAAGCTCCCAACAGGAGTATAATATAGTTTAGAAAAATAATTTGGTAGCAAAAAGGGGATTGAATTAGATAAAATTTAAGACTGGAGACAGGGGTACCTAGGTGGCTCAATTGATTGAGCATTTGGCTCAGGTCATGATCCCAGGTTTGTAGGATCAAGCCCTACATCACTTAAGATTCTCTCTCTCTCCCTCTGCCCCTCTCTCCCACTCACATTCTCTCTCTAAAAACAAAGAAACACCGAAACACACACACACACACACACACACACACACACACACGTTTTTATATGTTTTTTAAAAAGACTGGAAACAAGTTTTAAGCTTGTGAAAAGATGCTCAACCTCATTAATCATTAGGGAAATGCAAATTCAAATCACGAGATACTATTTCACACCTACTGGGATGTCTATAATAAAAAAGCTGGGGGCACCTAGGTGGCACAGTTGGTTAAGCATCTAACTAATGATCAGGTCATGATCTCACAATTCATGAGTTCAAGCCCTACATTGGGCTCTGCGCTGATGTTCCAGAGCCTGCTTGGGACTCTTTCTGTCTTCTTTTCTGATCCTCCTCCCCACCTTGTGCTCTCTCTCTCTCTCAAACTAAATAAATAAACTTAAAAAAAATTTTCAAAGGTGGACAATAACAAATGTTGGTGAGAATGTGGGGAAATTAGAACTCTCATATATTCCTGGTGGGAATGTAAAATGGGGCAGCTTTTTTGGAAAACAGTTTGACAGTTTATCAAAATTATATAGAGAGGTACTATGTACCTAGGTATATACTATTCCTGGGTATATACCCAAAAGAAATGAAGACATGCATTTACATAAGACCTTTTACATGCATTTACATAAGACCTTTTACATGCGTGTTCATAGTAGTATCATCCATAATAGCCAAAAAATGAAAACAACTCAAGTGTACATCAACTAACAAGTAGATTAAAAAATTACGGTACATCCATACCATGGAATGTTATTCAACCATGAAAAGAAATGAGGTCCTGATACATGCTACAACATAGGTGAGCCTTGAAAACATAATGTTAGGTGGAAGAAGCCAGAGAGAGAAAGACACATATTATATGATACCACTTATATGAAATGTCCAGAATAGCCAAATTCATAGAGATAGGACGGAGATTAGTGTTTTTCAGGGCCTGGGGTAGGAAGGAATGACTGCTATTGGGTATACGTCTCTGAAATTAGTGGTGATGATTGCACAATTATGTAAGTTTACTAAAAAACCACTGAATTGTACACTTTATTTGCTTTTAAGTTTATTTTTTTAATAATATCTACACCTAGTGTGGAGCTTAAACCCAACCACCCCAAGAATGAATGAATTACTTATAACCCCTAAGAGGTAAACTTGGTGGGATTTGGGTGACTTTTTGGCTATAGGAGATGAAAGAGAGGAATGTGTCAAGGATGACTCCTAGGGGCACCTGGGTGGCTCAGTAAGTTAAGCATCTGACCTTGGCTTAGGTCATGATCTCGCGGTTCATGGGTTCCAGCCCTGCGTAGGGCTCTGTGCTGACAACTCGGAGCCTGGAGCCTGCTTTGGATTCTGTGTTTGTCTCTCTCTACCCCTCCCCTGCTCGCACTCTGTCTCTCTCTCACTCTCTCTAAAATAAATAAACTTAAATTTTTCTTTTAAATTAACAACAAAAAAAGGGATGACTCCTGAGTCACCTTAAAACTCATCTGTGGGCATCTGCCCCTGAGATAGGGAGCACAAGAAGGGGAACAAATTTGGGGGAAAGATAGGGAGTTAATTTTTGGATCTTTTGCTATGAGACACCAGTGGGATACCCAGGTGAAGCCTGTGTTTGACATTGGATGTGAAGGTCTGAAGCTTGGGAGAAAGATTCAGGAGAAGATTTTTGGGCTCATCAGAATATATAGGGTTGAGGCACCTGGATGGCTCAGTCAGTTGGGCGGCTGACTTCAGCTCAGGTCATGACCTCACGGTTCGTGGCTTCAAGCCCCGCGTCAGGCTCTGTGCTGACAACTAGCTCAGAGCCTGGAGCCTGTTTCAGATTCTGTGTCTCCCTCTCTCTCTGACCCTCCCCTTCTCAAGCTGTCTCTCTCTCTGAGAAATAAGTAAAACGTTAAAAAAAAGAAAAAAGAAAGAATCTATAGGGCTGACCTCTCCACATCTGTCTACATGAAGCCCTCAAGGAATTTGTTATCATTCAAGGAAAGCAAAACTGCACAAGGATAAAGGGATTGTAATGTGTGTGTAGTACGTTTTCAGACTTCAGACATGAAGGAATTTTGAGTCTGACAAGTTCCAGGGTGCAGCCGTGGGAATGGGTGGCTGCAGTGAAAGGGAGCATCGTTAGAATTGAGGACATCAAGGAGCAAGAGGCTAGAGAGCTGAGTGGTCATTGAGCTGAATATTGAAGTCTCTCAACTTATTATAGGATTGCAATAGCCCAATGGCTCTCAAACTTTAGTGTGGATCAGAATCCTTTAGAAGGCTTTTTAAAACACGTATTTCTGGGCCCTACACCCAGAGTTTCTGATTTAGTTGGCTTGGTGGCCTGAGAATTTGCATTTCTAACAAGTTCCCAGGTGCTACTGATACTGGTGGTCTGGTAACTACCCTTTGACAATTACTGCAATAGAGTGAAGTCTATAGGTCAGATGCCAAGCTCTTCTATGAATGCATTTAGTTGATGAGAGCAATGAAGGAGAGATACCAAGTCAAAACATTTGATTCGACTTGGCACTTGGATGCCTCACCTGATGGTCACTTCTAGATCTACCCTGGGCACAAACTTCTCCCTATCCCTCAGAGCAGAAGTTTTGGCAGCTTTCCTCTCCACTCCTTAAGCTTTGCATCTTAGGGCTTTGAATCCTTGTTCTATGGAATGTTTCACCTTGATGTTTGAATTAGAAATAGCTAAATACACCTTACTTCCCAAACCAGCAACTTCAGGGGAGTAAAAGAAGACTGAACTGTCAAACTGATTTCTACTCCCAGAGGTTTCACTATGTGTTAGGAAATGAAGAAAGGAAAGGAAAAGAAAATACTGGAGAGGTCATTTATAAATTAAGTGAACAATAGCAGGCACATTTTTCAAAGTACCAGTAACACCTTGGTTTGCGAGCATAATTTGTTCCAGGAACATGCTTGTAATCCAAAGCACTTGTACATCAAAGTGAATTTCAAGAACTTTTGATTCAGTTGTGATCATGTTGCATTTGGCAGCACATACTACTAATATTGCAAGACATTGCTCACTTATCAAGTTAAAATGCATTAGAAATATTTGCTCATCTTACAGAACACTCCCAGAATAAGTTACTGGCAATCCAAGGTTTTACATAATGCTCTTTCTCACAAGAAACATGTCTTGTGCCTTTATGCAACTCTCTGAAACATATTTTATAAACTTTAGGAGTTAACCTTATCTATTTACATTAAAAGTTGGGAAAATACAGGAAAGACTTGTAACTTACATTAAAAGATAGAACATGGTAAAAATGTAATCTTACTGGAGACCTCTGCCTTAACCTGATTAGTTACATATGAAGGTTTGTTTTCTATCACTAATAGGTCTGAAGAGTTTGTTTCCTTTCTGTACAAAACCCTCTGTTCATTGTTCCTTTTTAATTAAGACAGAATGAGAAGATATTTAATTGATTTTTAACCCACAGTTCTCTTCTCTGGAGACATAATTTCTGATTTCACACTCCAGAGTTCTTACCAGCTCCCCTACGAGGTCTCAGAGTCATCATGTGAAGAGGATTTCCCACGCACACTCGGAATTCTCAGAGCTCCTATGGCTTATATTAAATAACAGCTACTCTTCATCCAACCTGGAGGCATGGGCACCTAGAGAAATCAAGATTCTAGCAATAAGTATAGAGCCAGAATGTTAGAACTGGCAGAGACCAGACCTTTGAGGTCACTCCACCTGACCACACAACCCATCAGGACATTTTATGATCATGATCAAACAGCTCCAGAGAAAGACAAGAAAGATTTGCCTATGGCCTAAGCATCTCAGGGATCCAAGTGATCTTAAAGGCATTAAATCTCACCTCCCCAGTGTCACAGCTAGGGCCTTGAATCCCACCCTTTGACTCCTGGCATGGTGCTCTTCAGTCTCATCCTGAGATAACTCACTTGTCTCTCAGCAGCAGCCAAGAGAGGTGTTCAAACCCTTCTGTTTCTCTGCTCAAATCATCCTCATTTGCCTTCTGGCATCTGAAAGAAGACTGTAGAAAGGAAGAACAGAACAAGAGTGGCTCTCCCAGTGTCTTCCCAGACCAGCATCATCTGCATCTCCTGGGAATATGCTCGCAATGTAAAATCTTGAGCCCCAACCCAGACATAATGGATCAAAAAATCTGAGGGACCTAGCAACCTGCTTTAACAAGTGTTCTAGATGATCCTAATAGACCCTAAAGTTTAAGATTCCTTATAGTAACAAATTAATTCCTCATTAGACAGACCTTCTGTTCACATGATCTTTCCTATCCTAGAGAGAAATTCCAATCCTCTCCAAAGCTATGAGGTTGTGGAATGAGCTATGGGCTCAGATTTAGCTCTTCCATGGCTGACTTGTGAGATTTCCTATCTCTGAACCTGTGTTTTCCCAACTGTCAAATAGATAACAACTTGTTGCACTATATGCTAACTAACTTGGATATAATTTTTTTTTTTTTAATTTGGGGCACCTGGGTGGCTCAGTTGGTTGAGCGTCCGACTTCAGCTCAGGTCATGATCTCTTGGTTTGTGGGTTTGAGCCTCACATCAGGTTCTGTGCTGGCAGCTCAGAGCCTGGAGCCTGTTTCAGATTCTGTGTCTCCCTCTCCCTCTGCCCCTCCCCTGCTCATGTTCTGTCTCTCTCTGTCTCAAAAATGAATAAACTATTAAAAAATTTTTAAAAATTTAAAAAAAGAACTGGAAGAGGCTCTCTAGAAAAAAAAGGACCACAGGAATTAAAAGTGCAATGAGCGAGAAAAGAAATAGGTAACAATCCCTTCTATCAGCTGCAGGACACTGTTACAAGGATTAAATGTGAGGGTTGAGAGGTGCCTGGTGGCTCAGTTGGTTAAGCATCTGACTTTGGTTTGGGTCATGATCTTGCAGTCTGTGAGTTCCAGCCCCACATCAGGCTCTCTGCTGTCAGTATGGAGCCTGCTTCGTATCTTTTGTCCTCCTCTCTCTCTGCCCCTCCCCAACTTGCACACATGCTCTCTTTCTCTCTCTCAAAAAATAAATAAAAATTTAAAAAAACTTTTTAAAAAGTAAGAGTTACTAATAAACTGTTTTTTAAAAAACTGTCTGCTGTGACTCAGTGAGGGATTACAGGAGTTAGTACCTGGATTGTTACTTTCAGCCCTGAAAAAAATCCCTTTGATGCTGCTTAGCTTTACACAGAGAGTAGCTGGCCACCAACAAGGGTGGACTTTCTCCTAACAAAAGATGCTTGTTGGGAACTTCTGCCCTGAGTCTTGGCTTCTGAGTGGTGGGAAAGCAGCTTGGCACCTCACACTCAGGAGCAGCCAGTTTAAATTTCACAATCCTCAGTATGTTTTTTTCCCCCATACTAAATTATTAATGAGAAGCTTTTTTATTTTTAATTGGGAGCCTTTTTCATTATCCACTATAATACAAAAGATACAAGCCCTTTAGAATGGTCTCTTCCCTTAGAGATTCAGGGCACTGAATATTAAAAATAACAGGAAATCCTGCCCTGAAATCAGTGAGTTGAACTGAAATTCCTAATCCTTTGTTTTTGCCTTTTCCCCTTCAACTTTCTTGAATCACTTTTAGAATTAGAAGGAATCTGAGCAATCCAGTCCATTTCTAAACTAATCATAGGACTCCTGTCTCTCCACCTCCAACATTCTGTCAATCGGCCCCTTTTCGCACATGTCTGGTGACCAGGAGTTTACTACCTCACAAGTAGCCCATTCCATGTGGGGTAATTTTTGCTTTTAGAATGTTCTTCCCATTGTTGAACTGAAATCTTTCCGGTAGCTTCTCATCCCATTTACCTCTAGTTCTAACTTGTTTTTTTAAAATTAATTTTTTAAATGTTTATTTATTTTTGAAAGAGAGAGACAGAAAGAGAGAGAGGCAGAGCATAAGTGGGGGAGGGTCAGAGAGCACAAAGGAGACACAAATCTGAAACAGATTCCAGGCTCTGAGCTGTCAGCATAGAGCCCCACTTGTGGCTCGAACTTGGGAATAGCAAGATCATTATTACCTGAGCTGAAGTTGAATGCTTAACCAACTGAGCCACCCGGGTGCCCCTCTAGCTCTAACTTCTAAAGCATAATGGAACAAATTGATATTCTCTTTACATTAATAATAACAACAACAGCTATCATTCATGAATATGAAGGAAACTTCCCATTCTATAAACAATTGACTTTCTGGATAAATGAATGATCACAAGCCCTGAATACCTTAGATTCAGACTTGATTATAGTTAGTTTGAGACCAAAGGCCACAAACTCAAAGTAAAAATTTTCTAAGGGTACAAGTATTTCTGAGAGAGCAAAACACTGAATAACCATTAACTTCTGGGGGCTCCTGGGTGGCTCAGTGCGTTAAGTGTCCAGCTTTGGCTCAGGTCGTGATCGTCGAGCCCCATGTCGGGTTCTGTGCTGACAGCCAGCTCAGAGCCTGATTCTGTGTCTCCCTCTCTCTCTGACCCTCCCCTGCTCACGCTGTCTCTCTCTCTCTGAAATAAATAGAACATTTAAAAAAATTTAAAAACCCATTACCTTCTGTTTACATAGATAAGAAGAAAGAATAGTGTATAATTATGTAGCATTTTTCTTTGAATTTAAGCTAAAGCTATACTTAATCCTGCCTCATAAAGTTGAGTTTCTATGTTTATCAAAAGGAGCAGGGCTTCCCAATAATAACAAAAAGTTTATTTTAATAGTTTCAAAGAGTCTCAATTTGTAACTTTGAGATTATGAATTGTTATAGGAAACTACGTTTGTTTATTTAAAGTTATAAACTCTGTTTGCCAAAGGAGTTTGATTTACCAAACTTATGATATTCACTACACATATGGTAAGTAACTACTGATCTAGTTCTTTTGTTGTTGTTTTAATTTTTTTTTAAGTTTATTTATTTTGAGAGAGAGACAGTACAAGTAGAGTAGCAGCAGAGAGAGAGGGGAGAGAGAGAATCTCAAGCAGGCTCCACGCTGTTAGCACAGAACCTGATTCAGGGCTGTAATTCATGAACTGTGAGATCATGACGTGAGCTGAAATCAAGAGTCAAATATTTAAACAGTTGAGACACTCAGGTGCCCCTAATTCTTTTTTTTTTTTTTAATGTCTTGCCTACACATATACATTCTGGTAATTTTTTATTTTTTATGGTTTTTTAATGTTTATTTATTTTTGAGAGCGAGAGAGAACCAGTGGGAGAGGGGCGGAGGGAACAGAGGAACCGAAGCGGGCTCTGTGCTGACTGTGGGGAGCCCGACACAGGACTCCAACCCACTAGCCACAAGATCATGACCTAAGTTGAAATCCAAAGTCTGATGCTTTACTGACTGAGCCACCCAGATGTTCCTACTACTGATCCAGTTCTTTCTTTTTTTTCAATGTTTATTTATTTTTGAGAGACAGAGAGAAACAGAGCAAGAGCAGGCGAGGGGCAGAGAAACAGGAGACACAGAATCTGAAGTAAGCTCTAGGCACTGAGCTGTCAGTACAGAGCCCAACATGGGGCTTGAACCTGTCAACCATGAGATCATGATCTGAGCTGAAGTCGGATCCTTAATCGACTCAGCCACCCAGGTGCCCCACTACTTATCTAGTTCTAATTAACTCAACAAGAATAAAAGACTGTCAGAATCTCTTAAAATCAGCAACATCAATAAAGTCATTACTCTTTTCTTTTGTAAAGAGAACTTCTAGTTTATTTTATTTATTTATTTTAACATGTATTTATTATTGAGAAACAGAGAGTGACAGAGCATGAACAGGGAAGGGGCAGAGAGAAGGGGAAACACAGAATCTGAAGCAGGCTCCAGGCTCTGAGCTATCAGCACAGAGCCCGACGTGGGGCTCAAACCCACAAACTGTGAGGTTATGACCTGAGCTGAAGTCAGATGTTTAACTGACTAAGCCACCCAGGAGCCCCAATAAAGTCATCCCTCATTTATATTATAAGTAAAATAATTTGTCAAATAATTTGTAAAAAATTATTTTACTTATAAAATAAATAAGTGCCTCCCAATGATTATCTTTTAAATATATTTTTTAAAATTATCTTTAAAATCTTACTTACTTTTAGAATAGATAATACATCCTCATGACTAAAAAACCACCAGTACAGGGCTGCCTGAGTGGCTCAGTTGGTTAAGCATATGACTCTTGATTTAGGCTCAGTTCATGATCTCATCGTCTGTGAGATAAAGCCCCAAGTTGGGCTCTGTGCTGACAGTGTGGAGCCTGCTTGGGACTGTCTCTCTCTTCTTCTCTCTCTGTCCCTCCCCCCTCATGTGTGCTCTCTCTCCTTCTGTCAAAATAAATAAATAAACATTTTTTAAAAATCAAGAGGTACAAAAGACTATATTATGAAAAGTCCCCCTCCTGCTATTCAGTAGTCCTTCCTAGCAGCAATCAATTGATGATATTAGTTTCTTTTAAATTCTTGCAGGAATATTTTTTGCATATGTAAGCAATGCATATATATATACTACTTCCATCACTTCATACAGGAATGTTAGTATGTAATATACATTGTTTAGACCTTTGCTTTTTCACTTAATAATAGATTTTTAAAATTTTTTTCATGATTATTTATTTATTTTAAGAGAGAGAAAGAGCAGGAGAAGGGGAGGGGCAGAGACAGAGAGAGTCACAGAATCCAAAGCAGGCTCTGCACAGTCAGCGCAGAGCCTGATGAGGGCCTCAATCTGACAAACTGTGAGATCATGACCTGAGCCATAATCAAGAGCTGGTTGCTAAACTGACTGAACCACCCAGGAGCCCCACTCTTTTTTTTTTTTTTAATTTTTTAATGTTTATTCATTTTGAGAGACAGAGAGAGAGAGACAGAGCATGAGTTGGGGAGGAGCAGAGAGAGGGAGACACAGAATCTGAAGCAGGCTCCAGGCTCTGAGCTGTCAGCATGGAACCTGACGTGGGGCTTGAATTCACGAACTGTGAGATCGTGATCTGAGCTGAAGTCAGTATGCTTAACTGATTGAGCCACCCAGGCGCCCTCCCCCAACCTTTTTTTTTTTATTTTTAACCTATTTAATTTTAGAGACAGAGAGTGGGGGAGGGGGCAAAGGAAGAGACAGAGAGAGAGAGAGAGAGAGAGAGAGAGAATTCCAAACAGTGCCCCATGCTCAGCATGGAGCCAGAGATGGGCTCAATTCTACAAACCAGGAATATGACCTAAGCTGAAATCAAGAACAGGACACTCAACCAACTGAGCCATCAGATGCCCCTCACTTAACAATAAATCTTGAAGATCATTCCAATCATTAAAGAATTTGCTTATTCCTTTTTGTGGCAGCAGAATATGTATTGTAGGAATACACTGTTATTTAAACTAGTTTATTAATAAGCTGTTTATTTTTTTATTAAAAAAAATTTTTAATGTTTATTTATCTTAGAGAGAAAGACAGAGCATGAATAGGAGAGGGGCAGAGAAGGAGAAACAGAATCTGAAGCAGGCTCCAGGCTCTGAGCTGTCAGCACAGAGCCTGACACACCGCTTGAACTCTTAGACTGATCCAGGAGATCATGACCTGAGCTGAAGTCAGATGCTCAATTTACTGAGCCACCTAGGTGCCCTATTATTAAGCTGTTTGTTAACAAACATTTAGGTTTTTTACAATCTTTTGTTCCATTAAAAAAAGCTTGTTAGAAGTATAATTTCTGAGTCAAAGGAAATGTGCTTTTTGATAGGGGTGTCTGGGTGGCTCAGTTGGTTAAGCATCCAACTCTTGGTTTCAGCTCAGGTCACAATCTCATGGTTTGTGGGTTTGAGTTCCGCATCAGGTTCTGCACTGGCAGTGTGGAGCCTGCTTGGGATCTCTCTCTCTCTCTCTCTCTCTCTCTCTCTCTCCTCTTCTTCTGCCCCTCTCCCACTTGTGCTGTCTCTGTCGCTCTCATAAATAAATAAATAAATAAATAAATAAATAAATAACTTAAAAAATGATTTTAAAAATTTGATAAATACAATCCTCAAGGGGCACCTGGCTGGCTCAGTCAGGTAAGGATCTGACTTCGCTCAGGTCATGATCTCACATTTGGTGGGTTTGAGCCCCACATCAAGCTCTGTGCTGATAGCTCCAAGCATGGAGCCTGCTTTGGATTCTGTGTCTCCTACTTTCTCTGCCCTTCCCCCCTTCCACTCTTTCTCTCTCTCAAAAATAAATAAACATTAAAAAAAACACCCTCAAATTGTCTTCCATAGAAGTTGTTCCAATTATACTCCCAGCAACAAAATAGAAGCGTACATGTCAAATTGCCCCTGCCACTCTACCTGTCTTACCAGTCTTGTAGATCTTTATCAATCTGATAGATGAAAACTAGCATTTCAAACAAATTCTAATTTGCATTTCTCTTAAAAAAAATTTTTTTTTATGTTTTTATTTATTTCTGAGAGAGAGAGAGAGAAACAGCATAAGCATGGGAGGATCAGAGAGAGAGGGAGCTAGCTGTCAGCACAGAGCCCAACTCGGGGCTCGAACCCACAAACCATGAGATCATGACCTGAGTGTAGTCGGATGCTTAACCGACTGAGCCCCCATGCATTTCTCTTATTATAAGTAAGAGTGAGCATGTAAGGCCATTTCTTCACATATGTGTGTAAATAAATATATATATACATATGTATTTTTTTAAAACATTTATTTGTTTTTGAGAGAGAGAGAGAGAGAGCACAAGCATGGGAAGGACATAGAGAGAGGGAGACACAGAATCTGAAGCAGGCTCCAGGCTCTAAACTGTCAGCACAGAGCCCAACGGGGCTCGAACTCACTGTGAGTACAGGACCTGAGCCAGACAGCTAACCTACTGAGCCACCCAGGTATCCTCCCCGACTCTGCCTCCAAAAAACCCATCTTTCAGCACAGGTAGTTTGAGAAGAACTAAGGACGGTTTGACCTCAGTTAAAAGTCAAATGGTTTGTGCCTACTAAGGAAAGGAAGGCAGAATATAGGAGCAGAGTTACAGGCAGAGTAGTCAGAGGTTGGCTAGAAGTCATGGTGGCTGGTGGGGAACTTGTAGATGTTTCCTTTCTTTCTTTCTTTCTTTCTTTCTTTCTTTCTTTCTTTCTTTCTTCTCTTTTTTATCAGTGAATTGGTTGTAAAATCATGAGTTAAGTGATGATGAGGGAGAAAGGTTTGAAAAGAGATGTGAAATAGTCATCTCGTAGGCTGGGACAGTGTGTGGAACTGGAGAGATGTAGTAGTATAGCTATACATTAGGGGCCTAGTGAGGATAAAGATTATTAATTTTAAAGAGAGCCAAGTCAGTATGATTCTGGATTTTTTTCCACTCTCCCAGGTTTTGCTGCAAGTTCAGGATTAGATTTCATCAGGTGAGTACAAGGAAAGGAAAACAGGATTGGAGAAATAAAGGCTACTACCTAGGAATTTTTTTTGAAGTTTATCTATTGAGAGAGAGAGAGAGAGAGCATGAGTGAGCACGCAAGTGTGAACAGGGGAGGAGCAGAGGGAGAGAGAGAATCCCAGGCCAACAAGTGCTGTCAGCTTAGAGCCCAATGTAGGACTCAATCTCAGGAACAGTGAGATCATGACCTGAGCAAAATCAAGAGTTGGAGGCTTAACCTACTGAGCCACCCAGGTGCCCTGGAATGATTTTCATGATGGACAATAGAATCTAAACTCAAGGATGTTCAAGGAGGGAAAGTGAGGACAGAAGGGCCATGTTAGGAAGAGTGAAAAGATAATAGGATCATTGGATTTTGAGTGTTGGAGGAGTTGAAGAAGTTTTGGAGTGGGGTCTTAGAGGAAGAGAGCTAGAAATGAAGGGATTTGTGATGGGAGGGCCAGATAATTAAAATTGAGATTATAGAAGGGTTACAATGATTGGATATGATAGGATCTAAGATAAGAGCATGGAAATGAGAGCCCGAGGCAAGGGTGGTCTCTAGTGGAGGGGAACCTGAGATGTGAGGGCATTGCAAAATTTACCTAACAGGACACAAATCACCAATAATTATGACAATGGTAGCAAATGACAAGGAACCAGAAACACAAGGGCCTATAGGTTACAGAAACGAGTTAGTGGTCTAATTTCCTCTTATGACGTAATATTCAAAGCTCTTATTTTTAAAAGGCGTTTAGGATTTGAGGAGGTGTGGCCCCTTTAAGGGCCAGCAAGGGGGAGAACCCAGAGGTCAAGCGCGCGGTCGGGACTCCTCCGCTGAGTCTGCGCAGAGGGAGTGGAGGCGCGGCCAAGCTGAGGCTCGCCGGTGGGGCGGGGCCCCGCGGGGGGCGGAGTCTGCGCTCCGGATTGGGCTGCGNCCGACCTTCCTTTTCTACTCTTACCATTTTGCCTTTTTCTCTGCTTTGGAATCTCCTCTCTTTTTCCTCCCTATTTTCGCTCCTGCTCTTACCTCTCGCTTCTTACTCCCTTTCATCATTTTATCTCTACTGCCCCCTCCTCTTCGTATCCTTTCTCCCCTTCGTCCTCTACCAGCCACATTTCCTCTCCCCCTTAATCGGATGTCCTCTCTCCCCCGCTCTCACAGCTGTCCCCATTTCCTTCTAAGGCTTCAGGGGTCTATGCAGAAACAATTCGAGGGCGATTGCTTCCCAGGAACAGTGGGGCGGACAGATAGGGATTCGTAGGCTTTCTTCTTCCTTTTCTTTTTTGTAGAGGGAAAGGAGGAGATGGGAAGTATTGGGGAGAGCCTGGACGCCTTATTGCCTAATGTTATTGCAAAACCTGGATGATCGTGTGTTTTAGAGTGAAGCATGGGGTGAGGGCTGGCATCTGTACTATGGACCTTTTAAGATATCCAGTCTTTTGACAAATAATTAAACATGTTTTGAAATGTATTTTTATTTTGTGTGTCTTTTAGCGGGGAGCTACAGTCTGGGAAATTTAAAAATATTTATTTACAAGGTTCACTATTGCTCAGAGCAAATGGTTTGTTTTTGTTTGGAGGCAGAGACCAGGGCATCAGAAGCCTGAAAATCAGGTTGGCAGTCAGATTGTCTTTGATACCTTCTAATACCACCCTTTATTTTGCTCTTTCTGTCTTTAGTTGAGAGACCCTAATATTTGCATATTTTCTCCTTCCTGTTTGAAAATAAGTTGAGGCTCCAGTTGGTTTTTCATTGAGTTGAGTTACATATGGTTTTCAGTACATTTGATGAACACATTGCCCTATCATATACAGCAATTTAAATTTTAGTCTCTGGGAGGAATAAGTCATTCTAGTTAAAACTAAGTCCTGATAATCCTGTTCTCCTAGGAGGTTAGTCAATTTTTGTTCTTCCTCTGTTTTAGGAAAGTGGTTAATTATACAATCATTTAACCTGGGAACGTTCCCTAACTAACTACGTTTTCAGGTTATTCTTTGTCTACCTCAACAACAGCCCTTCACAGAAACAACCCATCACACTGTCTTTGTGTGTTAACCTGTTTCTCCCCCTGAAATGTGGGTTTTTCTAGGCAGCCAATTGTGTCTTACTTGTTCCTGTTATTCCCAGGCCACATACATAGTTGAATGATTCACTTTGTGGTCTCATTTTCCTATCTGACAAGTATGATTTTAAACTGAAATTTGAGGCAACTAGGGGACTACATAGAAAGAGTGAGTTTGAGAATTTTATTTTTGGTGCAAAAAATAAATTTAGTAAGATGGGATGATCTCTTTAGAATAAAGAGCTGTCCTGCCTAACACATCACATTTCTAGGTTTTTTGAAGCGTTGGCCCTCCCACTGAGAATGAATTTATAAGTACAGAGGGAGAAGATTTAAACTCTTTTTTGGGTGTTTAGGATCCAGAAGTGTCATTTGAGCCGGGCCTGAGAGATGAATATGATTTAGGTAATTTGCGGAAGGCAAAGAATGCTTTGTTGTGAATGCGAGCAAAAAGTAATTAGAGTATATTACACATAGCAGGATTACCTTTATTTAGCGTAGAGAGATGAGGAAATGAGGATGTATAATAGGAAATGTAATTAGAACGATATATTAGGATGACAATAATTTCAACTTTGCCTGCAACTAACTTGATTTTCTTTACTTGCTAAGACACATACATACAGAGTAAGAGTGTATGTCTGCAAGAAATGAAGAGAATGGAAAATAATAGCTGAGAATGATCTTTAGAGGCTACTCTTTTTTATTTCCTTGTGCAATATATGTAGTAGGCACTCAGTAAATAGAGTTAAATGTTATTATAGTGCTTTGTATTTTATATTTTGCAACATTTTCATTTCTCAGCGTTGTCATGTTGTGTTTTAAATAGTTGTCTAAGACAAGGGTTCTCAGATCTTACCATAAATCAAAATCAGCTGGAGGGCTGTGTCACCACTGCCTGAGTTTGATTTATCAGGTTGGAGTAGGGCCTGATAGTTTACATTTCTAACAAGTACTCATGTCATGCTGATGTTCCTGTTTTGTAACCAGCACTTTGAGAACCTCTGGTTTAAGATGTAGTTCTTACTTTTTATTCTTAATTTTTTTTTTGAATGCCATTGATTGTGTTGGCACTGGGGTTGTTACAAATAATAAAACAAGTATGGATCTTGCCTTTTTGTATATTGTGTGTGTGGACAATATAGACATCAAGCAAAAAGAGTAATTTTAAATGTGAAGAGTACTAAGAAAAGTTGTGGGATCATGGTATGAGATAGTCAGGGCTGGCTTCTCAGAGGATTTTACTTTCAGGGAGAAAACCAATGGATTAAGTTATAGGAGTTATATTGTGGAAAACCACATAGAAGGAATAGCACAGTGAATGACCTGTGGTGGTACTGTCTCTTGCCTGCTTAACTCTGCATATACTGGAACTCAGGGAAACCTCATCGGTCCCTCTAACTCCAGAAAGAAAAACCCTAAGTCACAACTGCTCCATTATGTAACCAATCCTCTTTCATAGAATACATATCAATTGTAATTATAATGAGATCAAGTCATAAATGCTAAAAAATAAATCAGGATAAAATATAAAAATATAAAACATAAAATGACATTGTATAGGTGACCCTACTGTTGACTGGAAGCCTTACTGATAACATAGTCAATTAATAACATATTTTGTGTGTTGTATCTATTATATACTGTATTCTTAAAGTAAAATAGAGAGTGTTACTCAGAAAATCATAAGGAAGAGAAAATACATTTTTTTCCTAAAGTTTATTATTTTTTGAGAGAGACAGCGAGCAGAGGAGGGCCAGAGAGAAAGGGGGAGAGAGAGAGAGAGAGAGAGAGAGAGACGGTGCAGAACCTGATGTGGGGCTCAGATTCATGAACCAAGAGATCATGACCTGAACCAAAACCAAGAGTTGGATGCTTAACCGACTAACCACTCAGGTGCCCCAGGAAGAAAAAATACTTTTGCGATATCCTACTGTAAAAACTCTTGTGAATAAGTGGACCCACAGAGTTCAGACCCATAGTGTTTAAGAGTCATAGGTATATGAGAGTGTGGCAGCTATTTTAGATAGTATGGATTTTATCTCATTTAATTGTCATAGCAACCCAATGAGAAAAGTACTAGTTCTGTGAAGGTAGAGACCATGTTTTGTTTGGCTCACCATTGTATCTTTAACACTCACATAGTGCCTGGTGCATTGTAAGTGCTGAATAAATATTTAAATGAATGAATGGCTTTGGGGATGATCATAAAGTCAGAGAGGCATTTTTGAGAAAGGGACCTTTGAATCAGGGGTTTTAACAACGGGTTTTATTTGGTAAGAGTTTGGAAAGGAAGGCCATTCTTGGCTAAGGGACCAGCTTGAGCATAAAAACTGGGACAGCAGCAGGCATGGTGTATTCTGGGAAATATACAGCTTTCCTATTGAGGGTGCAGAAGAAGATGAGACTAGGTGAGCCTAGGGTCAGATGATGGAGGACCTTGAGTCATAAGCTCAGGAGTTTTGGCCGCACTCTAAAGACCCAGAGTACCTTGAAAGGTTTTCTTGTGTGAAGGAATATCATAATTAAGAGATTTTGAAGATTATCACTCTAAATATGAAACATGGTTTGGGGTAGGAAGAGTTATCGCATTAGTCTAGGTGATATGTAAGTGTATGAACTTTCACTCTAGGCTTGTTGCGGTGGTGATTTAAATTGGAGGAAGGAGACTATAAGGAAATAAAATATGCAGATCTGGCACACCACTTTTTGGCTAAGTGAATTTTCCATAGAGGCAATACTATGGAGCTGTAGCACAGACTCACTAACAGCTTTGCAATTTTGCTCACTGGGCCTCAGTTTCTATATATGTTGCCATTAAGGATTTATGAGAGTATTAAAACAAAGTAAATTTACCATACCAAAGACTTTATTTATGTACAGTAGATTTTCCAAAGGTCATATGTTAGGTCACATAAAGAAAATCAGCACTTCCCAACTTTATTTAATATTTTAATGGATTTTGGGTGGTATAAGAAAGGAATAATTCTGGGGTGCCTGGCTATCTCAGTTGGCAGAGCATGTGGAACATGTAACTCTTGATCTCAGGCTCATGAGTTCGAGCCCCATGTTGGGTGCAGAGATTTCTTAAATAAATAAAAGATTTTTAAAAAGGAGTGATTTTAAGTAAAATATACTTTATTTTTAAATTACTTCTGTAGTTTAATAATACATTGAACAAAATATACTAAACAAATTTCAGCCTTTTCCTGTTTAACAAATGACACATTAATGTAAGATAAAGCACTATTTGTCATATTTTAAAATGACTGTATTGCAATGTAGGTTGAAATTATGTGGCATCACAATAGGTAAGAACTGACTTTTTAACCTTAAATTTGGAATTCTTGCATTTTTGTACTTAAAAAGTCAAAAGGTTTTGTGCTGTTCTGTTTTATTTCTAACAACTTAAAAGATTTAAGTTTACTTATTTTGAGAGAGAGAGAGAGAGATTGTACACAAGTGGAGAGGGGCAGAGAGGAGACAGAATCTCAAGTGGGCTCTGCGCTGATGGCACAGAGCATGATGCCAGCTTGAACTCACCAACTGTGAGATCATGACCTGAGCTGAGATCAAGACTGGATGCTTAAGCAACTGCGCCACCCAGGCGCCCCTGTTCTGTTTCATTTCTAAATGACAAAATAAAAGGAATGGTTTCAGACTGCTACTTGCAAGCCTGTTTCCACAAATAAACCTTGGAAGTATAGATAGTTCATTTCCAGTTTATGAAAAGTCAAATTGACTATAACTATTACCACATTTCTTTTTGTTTTTATTTTAATTCCAGTTAACATACAGTGTTATGTTTCAGGTATACAATATGATAATTCAGCAGTTCTGTAAATCTCCTGTGCTCATCACAAGTGCATTTCTTCTTAATTTCCATCACCTATTTAACTCATACCTCCACTGTCTCCCTCTGGTAACCATCAGATTGTTCCCTAGAATTAAAAGTCTGTTTCTTGCTTTGACCCTCTCGTTTTTTTCCTTTGCTTTTTTTGTTTTGTTTCTTAAATTCCACATATGAGTGAAATCATTTGGTATTTGTCTTTTTCTGACTTATTTTGCTTAGCATTATACTCTTGAGCTCTATCCATTCCAGCAAAATTTCATTCTTTATTGTTATTTTTTTTATGGCTGGACATACATACATATATATGTATATATATAGTATATCACATGTTCTTTATTCATTTATCAATTGATGGACCACTGACACTGGGACTACTTCCATGTCTTGGGTTTTGTAAATAATGCTCCTATAAACATAGGAGTGCATATACTCCTTTGAATTAGTGTTTTTGTATTCTTTGGGTAAATATAAAGTAGTGCGATTGCTGGATCGTGCGGCAGTTCTGTTTTTAACTGTAAAGTGATACTGCATGCTCAATTTTAGCAACATTGAAAATAGTATATATTTCAAGATTTTATTGTGTGCAGAGCATATGTGGTGTGCATGTGAATTTATGGACTCTGTCATACTCAAGGAGTCTGCAGTTTGGGTCCCACTAGTTTATAATGGTCCTATAGGGTGGTTAGGGCTACACAAATTGTACTGCACAACTCAGGTGGCAACTACACATGTGGACAGCAATGAGCCTACAGAGATCTGTATCCTGTGTGCTTGGCAATGTCTAGAACATAGTAGGGGTTCAGCAAATAGTTGTTAAATGAATGTGTTTTGCATAGTACACTAGGACCCTTATTATCTAATCTTTAATGATCTAATCATTTTATAGAAAAGTCTTTGCATTTTATGCTCAGTAGTACTGAGTACACATATGTGTTTTTTGTGCCTCTAAGTTTTCTGTAATTTACACTGTTCCTTTTGTCTAGAATGCTGTCTCCCTTCTTGATGTTTTGAATTTGAGACCTATCTCCTTTGTGAAGCCTTCAGTTACCTCCAGGCAGCCTTGGGTTACTCCTTTCTATGTGCCACTCCTGTACTTTGTATTATTTGTTAAGGAGGGTTGCTTAATCTTTCCAGATTGTGAGCTCTCTGAGGACAAGGACAGTAGTGTTTTTCAACTTCATGTTTTAAGCACTTAGCTTAATGCCTGAGACATAGTAAGTACATAAATATTTGTTCAGTAAAAAAGTATGCGTACTTTGTAGAGAATTGCGTGAGGTAATATTAACTGAGATGTGAGTTATAAAAAAAGGACCTGTACTCTGCACAGGTCTCCTGAGGAGAAAAAGAGGTTTGATGGGCAAGAAATGTTGGATCAGTTTCTCTTACTAACCCCAAAAAGATGCTTTTGACTTAGGATAAATGTCTGTCCAGAAGAGTTCAACAGGAAGACTTGGGGAGGAAGCCAGATGATTTCAAGATGAATTGCCAAGCAGTGTCTTTTTGTGTAAATACTTTCCAATTATTTGTCTGTAATTTGTGGAGATGCCCTTCCAGAGAATAGCATATTTCAACACAGACAGTAAAGAAACAGTTACTGGTAAATCTAGAGGGCTGGTTAATTAAACATTTTGTTAGCTCCATGTAAAGATCTTTTGTTTTTCTTTTTTCCTATCTCTAGTTCTCTCTTATACAAACATTTTCTTAGCTCTCCAGCATCTTAATGCCTGTTCAATGTCATATTCTCCTTTTCTAAGGACATTTTTTAAGTTTGAATGTTTTGGGTTATATAATGTCAGTGTTTTTTCTTTTCATAGACCTTGTAACCTTTGGTAAATCACTTCACCTGTCTATGCCTCCATTTAAAAATTACTAAAATGGAAAAGTTGTGTTAAATCTTCTCTGTGATCCCTTCTCTTAAAAACATATGGTAAGATTGTAGCAAGTTAAAGGTAAGTTGTTACATAGTAGATACATTCTGTTAGCCAATAGTACTGTAGGGTCAGGGCACTTGAGCTCTTAATCTCCATGAATATATTACCCAGCTTTTCACACCAAAAATCCTTCATTTCATTATGTTAATATTTGAATAGTACTATCATATTTTAAAGGCATTTTCATACACATCCCATTTATTCTTCATTACCATTTTGTAAAGTAGTCAAGATGGAAGTTTAGCATCAATTTTACAGGTAAGAAAACTGAGAAGTTAGTTTATTTTCCTGAGATCACACAGCTACTAAGTAGCAGAGTCAGATCTGACTGTTGGCCCAGTGTTCTTTCCATTATTAACCTGGCTTCTCTGTTTACCATATTATATTTCAAAACTCATGCTAGTAGTTAGGAGAAAAATAATTCTGAAGTATCTCTTTGAGTTAGCGATTCCTAGGATCTGCTCATATGCTGAGTGATTACTGACCTGAATTTTCGTTTTTTTCTTAGATTGTTTTATTACAGGAGTTAAAATGGAAGAGAAGGGGATTTATTTACCTTTCTAGGCCTTGATCTTTTTTAGATAGAACTCTAGCTCCTTGCCCTTTAGCATATAGCTGTTTGCCACACTGGCCAGGCCTTGAAGTGATACATACAAGAAACTTGTCTTACCTGTGTTTTCATTTGGCATCCAGGATTCTAGAAAAATAAGACCCTGTAGTCCATGCCAAATAGTTTTAGAAATCTGTACCCTCACAATATATCTGTGTGCTTGGTATTACCTTCCTTACTCTCTTTGTCATTTATAAAATGATTGTGTTTGGGGAAGGAGAAGATAAAAGGTTTAGATCATATCTAAGGTTATCTTAGATGTTTATTGCTAGAAGATCTGATGTGGTTGAATCAGTAGTAGAAAATACTAAAAAACCAAACAAAAAAAACCCCCAAAACCAATAAACAAAGAACAGATTTCCCATGGAGTACTACTAAAATGAGGAGTCAAAGATTCTCTAATATCTGAACTTTCTTATTATACCCATGAACTCAAATGACACTTGTCTGCCTTTCATTCCCATTCTTTAATTTCAGGCCTAGACTTAGGACTTAATATTTCTCTATGGACTTACAGTCTTTTTATGTCTGGGGCAAAAAATATTTTAAGTACATCTAACAATAAATTTGTGCCTGATTGTTCATTTGTTCATTCAATAAACATTTAGTGTCCACTGTGTAGTAGGCATTATTTTAGGGTCTGGGAATACAGCAGTGAATAAAATAGTGTTTGTTCTATTGAGTTTATATTCTATAATAATGGGTAATATTTTTTATTTTTATTTTTTAATTTACATCCAAGTCAGCATATAGTGCAACAATGATTTCAGGAGTAAATTCCTTAATGCCCCTTACCCATTTAGCCCATCCCCACTCCCACTATAATAATAGGTAATAATTACTGAGCAGTTAATATATTAGTCACTGTTTTAAGTGTCTTGCACTTAGACTTTATTTAATTCTGACAATAATCCTATGATGTAGTTACTGTTATTGTCTGCATTTTACAGATCATGAAACTGAGGCACAGGGAGATTAGGTACTTTACCTAAGATTATATTGTTTTGTAAGTGGTAGAACTGTCACCTTAAACTACACAGACTGACTCTCAAACCACCACTTTTCAGAACAGTATTACACAATCCTTCAGAGAGATGTCAATAACAATTTAATTTTTAATAAAATTGTTAAGTTTGTAATCTTTGTAGTCACCTGATTTTTGGCCCAGTCTTAAGAAAAAAAAATCATCTAGGGATACAAAAAAAAAAAAAAAAGGAGCACTATCAGAGCCATTTGTCTTCTCTTGGAAGATTTGTCAGGTTTAGGAACATTTCAGGTAGATGACATTTTTGAGCCTGATTCACATGGGTTAGAACTGAGACAACTACAAAAAGCCAGGATCCTAAAATGTCTACACCCTTAGTGAAAAGGTAGAATAAAAAATATCTGTTTGGGGAACCTGGGTGGCTCAGTCAGTAAGTGTCCGACTTTGGCTAAGGTCATGATCTCACAGTTCATGAGTTCAAGCCCTGCGTTGGCCTCTGTGCTCACAGCTCAGAGCCTGGAGCCTGCTTTGGATTCTGTGACTCTCTCTGTCTGGCCCTCCCCTACTCATGCTCTGTCTTTCTTTCTCTCAAAAATAAATAAACATTAAAAACATTTTTTTAAAAATATCTGCTTGATGGTGTAGGGAGACAAAGACGCTTATTTGTCTTGACATGCACTCTGGGTGGGAAAAGTCTCTTGAAAATTTAAAACCATGAACCTGATGTCCTATGTGTCTGAAACTTAAATTTATATTGCTTACGTGAGATCATGGCTAGTAGGAAGGGAATATTTACTAAGTAATATCTGTCAGGCATTGTACTATGGGCTTTGAACATACTTTCTCACTTCATCCTGACAATAGCATCATGAGATAAGTACTAATATTATCCCCATTCTACCAAGGGCAGAGCTGAGGTTCAGAAAAGCTAGATAATTTGCAGTTTAACACCACTAGAATTCAAATCTAGGTTAGTCTTCTTCCTACTAACCGCAATGCCTCTGGAAAAAGTACTTCATGTTTGTCCCTCAGCTTCCTTATCTGTAAAATGAAATTTGTAATATTTTCCCTTTCATGTCTTAAGATTATTGTATCAAATGAAATAAAGAATGTGAGGTTGCTTTATTTATGGTAAGACATTGTTACCAGCATCATCCATAAAATATTTTTTCTTATAATTAATCAAAAGAGAGACTTCAATATTCATTGATCCCAAAAGCCCACAAGTTCTGTCTTAAGGAATTAAGGCAATTTTAATACTTTTTATACCAGATGTTTCCTGAAGTAGTGTCATTAGGAGAAATAAAGTAAGTTTTGAGACAAGTTATCATCTAGTAATCTAATTCATTCAAGAAATAACTTATGAATTCATTTTATGGGGCTTCCAAGTATAAAAAAAAGATGCCTGATCTCTTTCATTTTTTTTGTCATACCAGCAGTAGTGGAAGCCCCAGTCCCCTCCATCAGTAGACTACAATATTGATATATAGACAATTTGCGGTGTCCCTCACCTTCCCACTTGGTAGAAATGGATGGGCCACTGCTCAGAATATTGAAATGCTGCTTTGCCATGACCCTGGCAATATAGTAACAAATGAAGCTTTTATATTTATAAAACAAACCAACCTACAAAATAGATCACTAAGTTGTGGGGAAGGGACTGAGAATGCCTTTCCTCTGAGTGTTGTAGAGATGGACTAAATATTTCAAGGAAAGAGAATATAAGAAAGCAAAAAAAAAAAATTTTTTTTTTAAGGGGGATTAAAAGAAAGCCATGAGAAGGCTTAGGAAGAGCTAATGAGTGTCAACCTGGGCTTCCTCAAAGACAGACCCTGTGACTTACAGAATCTCTAGAATAATGAGGTCTCTTTCTGGGTTAATTACAAGGAAAAATACACTTTATCGATGTCTGGTAACAATGTCTCAGAGTAAAAAAGTATATTCATATCATTTATTTCACTTGATTCAATAACCTCATGAAATAAAAGGAAAATGACATCTATAATCAGATGTCATTTTGTGGATAAGGAAGCTGAGGCACAAAAATGAAATGCCTTCTCCAGAGGTTAGTAGGAGGAATACTGGACCTAGAGTTTTAATGAGCAATAGATAAGGAGGGATCCTCTTTATTGTTGGGGTGGTATGGAGCTGGGTTCTGTAGAAATGGAAAGCCATCCAAAAAGATATATTGCTCTAAGTGCTTACTTGTCTTTTCTGGAGAGACAGAAGCAGAGAGACAGAGAGGATATCTCAGTAAGACATTTTCTTGCTATTAGAAATTAGTACCTGCCACAAAAAGTAGTCAAGTGGAAAAAGCTGTTTTGAGGAACTATTTTTTTGTCCTGTCTTCATTATCCCATACCCCTAGCTGCACCATGTTCTTATAGAAGCACTGTTTCAAAAGTAGGGAATCTGCTTTCAGATAGTTCACATTTTCACATACTCAAGTAGACACCAAGCATTTGCTCTGTGCCAGAGTAGGTGATACAAAAATGGGGAAGGCATGGATCTTAACTCCAGTTGTTTTCAATTAATGAGACAGAAAGCTCCTCCTGATAGATGATGAACTGTTTTAAAAATCCATTCCTAACTCCTAGGGCTGGGAAACGATGCAGTTTCCCAGACTTTTAACTTTTATATCTCCATACTAGAGAACTACTAGTGTGCAATTAAGAATTACTGCAATTTAGGGGCACCTGGGTGGCTCAGTTGGTGATGCGTCTGACTTTGGCTCAGGTCATGATCTCGTGGTCTGTGAGTTGGAGCCCCATGTCCAGCTCTGTGCTGACAGCCAGCTCAGAGCCTGGAGCCTGCTTCATATTCTGTGTCTCCCTCTCTTTCTGCCCCTCCCCAGCTTGTGCTCTGTCTCTCTCTCTTTCAAAAATCATAAATAAACATTTTTTTAAAACCCTACAATTTAGGAAATTACCAGATTATGAGTTAACTGAAGACTCTAGTCTTTTATGAACAAGTCTGACACTTAGAAATGTTGCAAAGCTCCTACTACATGTTTTCATATGTAGCTGGTTGGGTTTTCTGTAATATCTTGGAAGAGTGCTTTGTAATCAGTATATCAGCAGTCTTGAGTTGGTACTTTTTTATTGTTGCTAGTTTTGTATCTTAATTATGAATTGTCATTAATTTAACTTTATTGTTGGTATCATTTGTTGTGTTTTATTTGGTTAAGCTAGTGTGTGGTGATGTATGTTTGCATTAATAGTACTCTTGACATAAAAGTTTCCCAGTTTAGGGGTACCTGGGTGGTTCAGTCGGTTAAGCGTCTGACTCTTGATTTCAGCTTGGGTCATGATCTTGTGGTTCCTGGGATCAAGCCCAGCATTTGGCTCTGTGCTGACAGCATGGAGCCTGCTTGGGATTCTCTCTGTCAACCTCTCTCTGCCCGTCTCCTGCCTGTGCTCACTCTCTCTCTCTCTCAAAGAAATTTTTTTAATTTCCAATTTAGACTTTGACAATGTATTGTTAATCAAATAGGAAACATTTATTTTCTTGTTGTTAAGGCAGATATTTATAAAATTTCCTTATAATGATACTTGTTAATTTCCCACTGGAACTCAGGAACCAAGTAATCTATAAAGGGTTTTTTTTTCCCCCATCTAAGTGGACCACAGACAAAAAAAATTGAAAACTACTAACTTTCCTTGGAATCATAGTCTAGAAGGGAATACAGCTATCTAAGCAAAAGTTATATAGTAGGTGACTGTAACAGAACTGTATACAAAGTGTAGTGTAATTATATCTGTGTTTTGTTATGTGAGAGATATCATGGAGGAGTGGACATAATATACTGGTTTTTGTAGTTGGAATAGGAATTTGATAGATGGACAGGTGAGGAAGGGCATTCTAAGAAGAGGGAACAGCACATATAAAGAAAAGGAGGCATGGGTACCACTGGTATATTCTTTCTCTGAACCTCAGTTTCCTCAACAGAAATAATGTCTGTTCTCCTTATGTCACAGAGTCATGGTTCTTTTGAAAGGTTTTATAAATTGAAGTGCTAGACAGATGTATAATGATGAAGATTCTGATTATTTCCTTCCTTCCTTCCTCCAACATTTGAGAGCCTTCTGTGTCTCTCGTAGGTCTCTTCTGACCTCCTTTCATTCTAGTCATTCTATTCCTCTGTTTTGTTCCTTCAGGGCTCTGCTCTGTGATATCTAAAGGCAGGTGCATAAGAGAAGATATGTGTATACATCTAGCTTTAGTAGTAGGAAAAATTCTTTACATATATAACTGTTTAAGTTGTGACCTATGTTATCTAGTCTTAGCAGTATCATAATTCATGGACCATAATCCCCCACAGCCAAAAAGTCATTTCAAAATAAATGTAAGTCTTTAATTGAAAATTTTGGAACATTGTAAGGTAGAAGGTGTTCACAGATATGCTTCTCAAAATTCTCTTTTTATTTCCTGTCTGCTTTCCTTATTCATCATAGCTGCTCTGCTTTTCTTCTGAAAACCTACGACTCCCTTTCCAACAGTCTATCACTAGCAGATGGTAAAATTCTGGGGAATGTAAGACTACATTGGGAAAGGGTATAAGAGCAGTGCTGAGAAGTTACATTATGGCCAATTTAGGAATAATATGTGTGTGCATGCATGTGTAGATATACATGTTATCCAAAGTTAAAATAATGTTACTGAGTCCAATAAAATGTCTATTTTAGTTTGAATATGAAACTATATTATATTGAAAATATCATCTTTGATAAAATGACAGTTTCTTGGTTATCATTAATATTAAAAAAGCAGAAACAAATACAGCTTTTTTTAATTTCCACTAATTTTTTTGTCTTTTTCCCATTTTTAATAATTTGATTTATTCAGAAGACAATATGAAACATTTATGTAAGTCATGAAACATAGTAAACAAATATCTGAAAACCTAGCATCCCAACTTAAGAAATAGAGCATTTTTTCCCTGAGTGCACCATTCCTTTATGCCACTTCCCCTATCCTTGAGGTATTCTCTATGCCTTTTTATTTCATGTCTTTCCCGTGTTCTTCTCTATAGATATACTACAGCATGTTATTTAATTTGGAGGCAGCTTTCTAATCTTCAGAAATGCTTTTTAGGCAATTTCCTGTGACTGTATAGGTGTTTAGTTAAAATCCTACTGCATATATTTTTTATTTAATTTAGATTAATGCTTACTCTTACTGTTTTGCCATGTCATTAAAATTTATTCAGAAACATACATATTGCTGTGTAATATTCTATATTCTAGAGTCAATACACCATGATTTGCTTACCATTTCCCCCCTTTTTTAAAGATTTTATTTTTTAGTAATCTCAACATCCAATGTGGGGCTCGAACTCACAACCCCGAAATCAAGAGTCATGTGCCCTACTGACTGTGTCAGCCAGGCACCCCTCCCCCTACTTTAGACATTTGTATGTCAATTTTTTTTTTTTAAGAACAACTGTGATCAGTCCCTTTGTGTAAATACCTTTGTTAATATCTCTGATTATTTACTATTTTTTAGGTAAATTCTTGGATGAAGAGTATGGATGTTTTAAAGACTATTATTAAATCTTTCATATCCAGAAAAATTGTGCCTGTTTACACTCTGATCAGCAATATTGGAAAAGATCAATCTGGGCAAACTTTATTTGAATAATTCACTATGTCAGGATTATATCCTTTTCAGAAAGCACCACATAAACCAAAAAAAATTTTTTTAAGGAGCTGTGTTGTTCTTTCGTACTGGAATTGTTTTTCCTATTTGACATAGGATATTTTTTCAGCCATTGTTCAGGGACCATGTCATTCTTCCTGCTGTACTTGTGATAGTTAATTATAGGGCTTAGTTAACCTCTACTGATCGCTCCCTCTGAGAATTCATCTATTCTTACCATTCAGCTGTCTCCACTAGGGGATGCTATTTAAATCTGTATATTCAGCTCAGTTCTTTCACCAAAGCATTAGTTCCTTTTCTGTACTTGCCTAAGCAGACAGACTCTCCATGATTACAACAAATCCTCTGAAGAAATAATCCTTTGCCTAGTCTTGTCAGTTTTGTCAGTGAGATTATGGGAGTATTAATCACTATTTTGTTTTTTCTTTTTATTTCGACAATTTAAGACTTACAAAAAAATTGCAAAGATAATACAAAGAATTCTTATGTAACAGTCACCAAAATCGCCCAAAATGTTAGCATTTTATTCCACGTGTTTTATTGTGCTCCCCTTTTGCTACATAAACATACACACACATTTTTCCCCCCTGGTTAACTCATACTTTAAATCTTGGAGGGTTTTTTTTCTTTTTTTTTTTTCTTTTTGTCTCAGCTTCCCTTCTTCCTACTTCCCTTCTTCACCTTAGGGTGCTGTATAAGATAATAAAAAGGGTGTAGTATTTGGAACGAAATACCTTGATTCAAAACTCAATTCTACCCATTCTAACTGGATGAATTTGGTCATATTATTCTTTCTGAGCTCTGGTATCATCATTATATACAAAATGTCTGTTATACCAGCTCCAGAAGACTGTTGTGAGGACTAAATGAGATAATATGTGTCAAAAGTATGCTATATGAATGTTGGTCAGTCCTTCAAATAACATTTGTCTGTTTAGTAGTGTGCCAGGCATTGGAGTAGGTACTGGGGTTCAGAAATGCTAACTTCATGTCAATTCTTCCCTCAAAGTATTTTTTACTTTTGACTTTTTTTTTTTCATTTCCATTGCCTCTACCCTAACCCACAGCCTCATCACCTCAGGTCTGAGCTGTTGTAAGAAGCACTGGGTTCCCAAGCTGTTTTTTGGTATTTGTATCAGTGCCAAACTAATAATTGTTCTCAGAGATGGTATGGTATGGTGGAAGAAGTACAGACTTCACTATCAACAGATCTGGGTTTGTGTTTGGCCCTACTTCTTAGAAATATTGTGACACTGGACAATTCCCTTTACTAGTTCTAATTTGAATTCAACCTAAACCTCAGTTTCCTCATTTTTAATTTTTTTAAATGTTTTTATTTATTTCTGAGAGAGAGAGCGAGCGAGAGACAGTGTGAGCAGGGGAGGGTCCGAGAGAGAGAGGGAGACACAGAATCTGAAGCAGGCTCTAGGCTCTGAGCTAGCTGTCAGCACAGAGCTTTACGTGGGGCTCGAACCCACAAACCGTGAGATCATGACCTGAGCCGAAGTCAGGCGCCCAACTGACTGAACCACCCAGGTACCCCCATCAGTTTCCTCATTTTTTTAAAAAATATTTTTATTTATTTCTAGGAGAGAGAGACAGCGCGAGCAGGGGAGGGTCAGAGAGAGAGGGAGACACAGAATGTGAAACAGGCTCCAGGCTCTGAGCTATCAGCTTAGAGCCCGACATGGGGCTCGAACCCACGAACCACGAGATCATGACCTAAGCGAAAGTCCGACGCTTAACCGACTAAACCACCCAGGTGCCCCAGTTTCCTCATTTTTTAAAATGCATCTTGTGGGGCGCCTGGGTGGCTTAGTCGGTTAAGCGTCCGACTTTCGCTAATGCATCTTGTAATGGTGCGTGATTGATAGAAATCGAAAGAACTCCTGTATCTAAAAGAGCTCTGAGCCAGGACCTGAGACTTAGTGTTTCATGAAAAATAGCAGTTGTAATTTTTATTCCTGCTCTGCCATCTGCTGACTGTTTTATCTTTGACATGTACATTAATTTTTTTGAGTCTCAGTTTACCTACTTTGTTCAAAGCAAAGTTGTTTTGAGATTGCAAGCATATATAAAGTAGCTAGATTAGTGCCTAGTACCACAGAGCTGCCATTCAGTATATAATAGCTGTTGTTTAGATGCAATTTAATTTGTTAGGTGCTGAGAGGAAGACTCTGCTTTGGAAATTAACAAAGACATCACAGAACTAGTGATGTTTGACTGAATTTTGAAGGACATATGAGATTTTACCACATAGAAGTATTAATCTAAAAAAAAAAGGCTCAGAGGTGTCAAAGTGACTTACAGTACTTAAGGAACAGTGTTAAGTAGTAGGTTGTGTTAAGTATTAACACATAGTTTAGTGTACCTGGTAGGTAGCATATTTGGAGAGAGAAGGGAATAGTGGGAAATGAGGGTTGAAAGTAAGGTTGGAGCCAGTTAGTAAGACATTTTGAATACCTTGCTAAAGTGTTTATTCTTAAATTCCTTGTTTTTCCAACTTCTTTTTTTTTTTAAGTTATTTATTTATTTTGAGAGAGTGAGCAAGCAAGCACGAGTTGGGGAAGGGCAGAGAGAGAGAATCCCAAGCAGGCTCCACACTGTCAACGCAGAGCTTGCTGTGGGGATCTAAGTCACGAAACATGAAATCATGACCCGAGTCGAAATCAAGAGTCAGATGCTTAACTGACTGGGCCACCCCGGCACCCCTGTTTTTCCAACTTCTAACAACAGAGGAAACTAAATTTGCTATGGGATAGAAAAGGGAATTTCTAGAAACTGATGTTAAAAACATGAATTTCTTGATAATCTGTTTTGTCTTAAAATTCATGCAGTCATGCAGTGTTTGCCCTCTACATCATGTATTTGTTTCAATACAAAACTATTTGAAGTTACTTACTGGTTACATAATTCCCTCTCAGCCATCCTCCCATACTCTTGTCCCCTCAAATAATCTTTGGGTATGTTTAATGTTCTGCAGTGTGCCAAGTTTATCTTCTAACTTTAGTTCTCTGGCACACCTCTGCTGGGAACCCCTTTCATGAGTTCCCATCATGAGAACTGTGGTTAGAGGTAATATGGCACCTTTGAAACTCTTTTTTTAGGAGTAATAGTATAAGAGCTGTGCATTAAAGAGTTGGGTTGGGCTGGATTGAGTAGTATGCATTTCAGTTAATTAAAAAGAGCTTTCCTGAGGTGCCTAGTGGCACAGTTGATTAAGCAGTTAAACATCAGACTCTTGATGTGAGCTCAGGTCATAATCTCACGGTTTGTGAGATCAAGTCCCCACATTGTCGGGCTCAGAGCTGGGTTAGGAGCCAACTTAAGATTTTTCTCCCCCCTCCTCCACTCACACTTGCTCTCTCTCAACACACACACAGATAAGATTCTCTTTGTCTCTGAAAAAAAACAACAACAACTTTCCTATTTGTTCTTCCTAGAAGTTGTTTAGTCTTTGAACTGTGTGGATTACTTTAAGATCCAAATGAAGTCAGGGGCACCTGGGTGGCCAGTCAGGTAAGCATCTGACTCGGTTTCGGCTCAGATCATGAGTGAGTTTGAGCCCTAAGTCAGGCTCCATGAGGAGCCTGCTCGTGATTCTTTCTCTCCTCCCCCACTACCTCTCCCCCAAAATAAATGAATAAACTTAAAAAAAATAAAGTGGGAAACACCAATCTCTCAATACTTCTTTGTTAGCTTAAATTACTAGGATTTGGGGAATCACAGGAGTTTAGATCTTGGCTTAGATAACCTAAGTACAGTTCTAGTTCTTTCACTGGCTTGATACATAACCTCTCTGTTCTTAAATGGGGGTGATTATCCTTGTTGATATCACGGGCCTACTTTTGAGTATCAGGTGAGATACTGTATTCAACATTGGTATATAAAGTTGAAAAGGTAGTATATTGCCGTGGATAAAGTCGTAGGCTCTAGAGCCACATTTCCTGGGTTTTGTTTCTGGCTCTGCCCCTTACAAGCTATATGTTTCCAGATACACTGCCATTATCCTAAGTTCTCTGGTTCTTGCTTTATCTTATTTAATCCTCACAGCAGTGTCATGAGATAGGTATTATGATTATCCCTATTATAAGAGAAAACTGAGGAACAAAAGGTTGGGTAATGTGTATGATGTGACACAGTTAGCAAGTAAAAAGTTGGGATGTGCACTCTAGCTCCAAAGCCCAAGTTATTAGCTATTAGGCCAGATGCACTTCCCAACAGGAGAGCAGCTATCTCGAAAATTCTTTGGCTTACCAATTAACAAGATAGAGTTTCCTTGAAAAAGAAAAATTTATGGGATCCAAACATCCTTGTTGAGCATATTTTACCACTTGTTAAAGAACAATTATTTAATATTGTAAGTGTTTATATATTACTTCCTGAGTTTATTCTGCTAAATGTCTTGTAAAAAGTATGTACTCAGAAGGTTTTATATCTTCCCTCTGACATTTACACAACTTTCATTTATTTTCTCTTCTGCAAAATAAATAATTTTAAAGTTTACCAACTGAGGTAAAAGTGTACCTTGTTTCATCTGGGGGATGAATTTTAAACATTTAAGAAAATGGTACAATGAAGAATAGAAAAGGCAGGAAGAATTCATAATTACAACTCAGGAAATAGAATAGGCAAAGTTCTATGTGGCAACTGTTGAATTTGATGAATTATTTCCTTTGAAATTGTTCTAATGTGTCCTTACTACATCTAGCTGCAGAGGAACCTGAGATATGTGGTCTTTATCAGGTAAAAATAAAATGTTTTATTAATGTAGAAACAGAGAACAGATATTAGGGTTGGCAGCCAGTAGTCTGTGTTACACTGGGCCAGCAATTTAACTTTTATAAAGTCTGTTTCCTCATCTGTAAAATAATATATTTGTTACTCACCTTACTTAGTTATTACACAATCAAATGTGTGAATGTGAAGGCACTTTGTATACTGTAAAATAACACATAAATATTTTAATAACATTTTTTGACTATACGAATCCATGCTGTATAGAAAGTTTGATTTTTTTTTTCAGAGAAGAAAACTGATAACATCACCAAAATTAACTACCATTAACATTTTGATGTATTTATTTCTAGTCTTGTATTTATTTACAGTCTTATAAACTTTTTTTAAAAAGTAGGCTCCATGTCCAGTGTGGAGTTTGAACTCATGACCCTGAGATCAAGAGTTGCATGTTCTACCAACAGAGCCAGCCAGGTGCCCCTATAAACTATTTTTTTTGGCAGTTTTATTGAGATATAATTCACATTATCATGCAGTTTACCCATTTAAAGTATATCCCAATTCTGTGGTTTTTAATATATTTTTAGGGTTGTGCAACTATATAACACAATGAATTTTAGAACATATTCATGACCTCCCCCCTGCCCCCCCAAAAAAGTCCTTTTAGCCATTATCATTCACTTCCCATTTTCCTTCAACTCTTCTCCACCCAACCCTAGCATCCAGTTATCTACTTGCCATCTGTATAGATTTGCCTATTCTGGACATTTTATATAGATGGAATCATACAATATGTGTTCTTTTATGACTGACTTTTTTCACTTAGCATGCTGTTTTTTATTAATTTTATTTAAGTAAACTCTACACTCAATGTGGGGCTTGAACTCACAACCCTGAGATGAAGAGTCACATACTCCTCCAACTGAGTCAGCCAGACACCCCACCTGGCATACTATTTTCAAGGTCTGTCCATGTTGTGTAATATATCAGGATTCTTTTTTTTTTTTT
>NW_027532591.1:5022970-5032495 GCF_008692635.1 Crocuta crocuta
TTTTATGATTTTTTTTTTTTTTTTTTTTTTTGCTAAATAGTATTCCATTCTGTAGATATGCTATATTTTGTTTATCTGTTCATCAGTTGATGGATATTTGGGTTTCTACTTTTTAGCTGTTATGAATAAGGGTTCTATAAACATTCCCATACAAGTTTTTCATTTCCCTTAGGTAAATACCCAGAGGTGGAATTACTAAGTTACATGGTAATTGGTAGACTTTTTTTCGAAAGTGTCCACATCACTTTATATTCCCACTAGCAATGTATGAGAGTTCCAATTTTTCTGTATCTTCACCAACACTTATTGTCTGACTGCCTGATTATAGGCACCCTCATGGATGTGAGGTATTTATTTCATTATGATTTTGATTTGCATTTCCCTGATTACTAATGATGTTGAGCATTTTTCATATGATTATTGGTCATTTATACTTCTTTGGAGAAACATCTGTTCAGACCTTTGCTTGTTTTTAATTGAGTTTTTTTTATTATTGTAAGAGTTATTTATATATTCTAGATACAAATCTTTTATTAGATATATGATTTGCAACTCATTTCTCCTGTTCTGTGGGCTTTCTTTTCATTTTCTTGATGATGACCTCTGAAGCACAAAAGTTTCTTATTCCGGTGAGATCCAAAGTGTCTATTTTTTCCTTTTGGTTGGTTGTTCTTTTGGTCTTGTATCTGAGAAACCATTTAGAAATCCAAAATCAGGAAGATTTCTACTGGTATTTTCATCCAAGATGTTAATAATTTTAGCCCTTGCATTTAGGTCTTTGATCCATTTTAAGTTAATTTTTGTATATGATGTGAGGTAGGGCTCCCATCTTCATCCTTTTGCATGTAGATACCCACTTGTCCCAGCACCATTTGTTTATAAGCCTGTTCTTTTGCCCATTTTATTGTCCAGGCATGCTTGTCAAAAATATTCATCATAAAAAATATTGACCATAAAAAATATTGACCATAAATATGAGAGTTTATTTCTGGATTCTCAGTTCTGTTTCATTGATCCGTATATCTATTCTATCTCAATTACTACACTATCTCAATTACTATAGCTTTATAGTAAGTTTCAAAATTGACAAGTGTGAGTTCTCCAACTTTGTTTTTCTTTTTAAAGATTATTTCAGTTATTCTAGGTCCCTTATGGTTTTTTCCTTTAAATTTTTATTTGAATACTATTTGGTTAATGTACAGTGCAATATTGGTTTCAAGAGTAGAATTCAGTGGTTCATCACTTACATACAAAACCCAGGACTCACTCATAACGTAATATAACATAACTCATCATAACTCATCATACCTCCTTAATACCCATCACTCATCTAGCCCATTCTCCCCATCAACCCTCAGTTTGTTCTCTATCAATAAGAGTCTCTTGTGGTTAGTTTCTCCTTTTTTTTTCTCCTTCCCATATGAACATCTGTTTTTTGTTTCTTAAATTCCACATATGAGTATAATCATATGGTATTTGTCTTTCTCTGACTCTTATTTCATTAGCATAATACACTCTACCTCCAACCACATCATTGTAAATGGCAAGATTTCATTCTTTTTGATGACTGAGTAACATTCCATTGTGTGTATATACTGCATCTTCTTTATCCATTCATCAGTCAATGGACATTTGGGCTCTTTCCATATTTTGGCTAGGTCCCTTGTATTTCCATATGAATTTTAAGATCAATTTGTGAATTTCTGCAAAAACGTAAGCTGGATTTTGATAAGAATTATATTGAATCTGTAGATCAGTTAAATAAGTTTTCTGATCTATGAATATGGAGGTCCTTACATTTATTTAGGTCATTAATGTTTTATTTTAACACTTTTTTCTTAAATTCCTATTTTATTTTTTTGATGCTTATGTAAATGGAATGTTTTCCTTTTTATTTTTTTTAATGTTTATTTATTTTTGAGAGAGAGAGAGCATAAGTGGGGGAGAGGCAGAGAGAGAGCGAGACACAGAATCTGAAGGAGGCTCCAGGGTCTGAGCTGTCAGCACAGAGCCTGATATGGGGCTTGAACCCATGAACTGTGAGATCATGATCTGAGCTGAAGTCGGATGCTTAACTGACTAAGCCGCCTAGGCACCCCCTGGAATTGTTTTCTTAATTTCATTTAAAATTGTTCATTGTAAGTATATAGATATAATTGATATTATGTGGTTTTTTTTTTATGTTGATAGGTTTTATTGTTGTTAATTCCTTAGGACTTTATTATTTTTATTTTTTAACATTTGTTTACTTTTTGAGAGAGAGAGAGAGAGACAGAGCATGAGCAGGGGAGGGGCAGAGAGAGAGGAAGCCACAGAATCCAAAGCAGGCTCCAGGCTCTGAGCTGTCAGCACAGAGCCTGACAAGGGGCTCGAACTCATTAACCATGAGATCATGACCTGTGCCGAAGTTGGACACTTAACTGACTGAGCCACAGGTGCTCCGCCTCTTTTTAAATGTTTATTTAATTATTTTGAGAGAGAGGTACCAACTTGACAGTAAACTATTAAAAAAAAAAAAAAAGAATAGCAATAATGACCAAAAAAAAAACTGTCTAAAAGTAGGCTTTCCATCTATGGATGTAACATTAATACTCTTTTCTCTAACATAGTGTGTATATCCATAGAAATATGATCTGCTATTCATAGAACTTACTTCCTTTGTCTAGTGCTGGGTCTAGGATCTCTGGGCAACATGCATTTTTCTTGGTCAAGTACAATTCAGCCAATTTGCATTTGTTGAGTTATTAGCCACTTTGCCTAACTCACATTTTGTTTTTTAAAGTCTGTCTCCCTAATCTCTTGCTCTTCAGTGGCCAAAGAGAAGACTTCTTTAGATTATGTTACTTGAGCCTATCATTTTTATCTGGAATTTTTATCTGGAAAGGTCCTGAAAACTGTATTCATTTTCATTGCTTTAATTGTTGTTATGTTATGTTATTTTAACATACAGGTTATTTTAACGCAAGTGTTTGCTNGTTTGTAAGGTCCTGAAAACTGTATTCATTTTCATTGCTTTAATTGTTGTTATGTTATTTTAACATACAGGTTATTTTAACGCAAGTGTTTGCTTGCTAGAATCTCTCTGGAAATAAACCTTCAAACTTGGGTATGGGAAAAAAATTATTTTGAGAGAGAGGGAATGCGCTAGTTGGGTGAGCCAGAGAGAGAGGGAGAGAGAATCCCAAGACAGCTCCCCACTGTCAGTGCAGAGCCCCACCTGCGCCTCAATCCCCACAAGCTGTGAGACCATGACCTTCACCGAAATCAAGAGTTGGACACTCAACCGACAGAGTCACCCAAGTGCCCCCCTTAGGATTTTCTTTATACAAGATTATATCACCTGCAAATAGTGATGGTTTTGCTTTTTCTTTACAATCTGCATGTTTTTTTATTTCTTTCTCTTGCTTCATTCTAGGACCTTCAGTACAATACTGAATAGAAGTGGTGAAGGCAGATATCTTTGTCTTATTCCTGAGTTTAGTGGGGAAATATTCAGACTTTAAAGATTAAGTATGATACTGACTGGGTTTTTCATAATCTTTATCAGGTTGAGGAAGTTCGATAAACTTTTTATACCTTACCTCATGAGTACTTCTCTGTCATTAATATATCTTTTTGAACTATACTTTCTAATGGTTACTATTAAAATGTCACATGTATAGTCTAATAGTGGTTAAGATTTGTGTTCCTGAGTCAGTTTTTAATTTGAAGCTATACTTTATCACTATGTGCAGAATGATGAGAAAGATGTTACTTTTCTGAACCAGTTTCCAATTACAACTTTAAAAATGAAGAAAATGCTTCACTACTTTTTAGAATAGGGGTGAAAGAATAAATGAAATAATGGATAATTCATGTAAGATACTCAGCACAGTCACACAGAAAGCATGCAATGCATAATAGCTCCTATATAATTATATTATTATTGGGGATATTTAGAGTGTTTATTTCTGTAGTTAAAATGCTTACACTTAAATCTTTGTGCTTATTTGATTAGTTCTTTATTCCTCAGACTGGAATAACTGGGTTAACCTTTTCTATTTTGAGGATGCTAACAGCTATAGCAAATTCTTTTACACAAATAAATTCATCATGTTTGAATTACCAGATTCAAATGGGGATTTTGTGGGAGATCAAGTTGGAAAGTAAATTAGGGCTAGATTTTGGAAGGACTGAGGTATCAGTGTAATAATCTAAGAATTTTCTCTTCTCTCTTCAGGCCCATGGAAGTCCATTCAAGGTTTGAGCAGGGAAGGGTCATGAGTAGTAATTTAAGAATATTAATCTGCTATTCCTCTGAGGTCTTTCCTGACATCCTTGACTGATTAGGGCACCCTGCTTGTACTTACATACTACCCAATATGTCCTCTAATGTGATATTTAATGTACTTCATGTAAATACTTGTTTAAATGTTTCTCTTCTGCTTCTTGAGAACATGAATCACCCCTTGTATTCCCACTGCCTACCACAATATCTAAGATATGGTGGAGTGAATAAAAATACTTGCTGAACGAGTAAATGATGTTTTGTTCTCTACTTTTCTGGAAATTAACTTGCTGGCTTTTGTGTTCCTTTTATGTTTTCTGGGCTCCAAGGAGGAGGCATCTCCGTATTCCTTACTTGATATCTGCTTGAATTTCCTGACTACTCACCTTGAAAAGTTCTGTTCAGCAAGACAAGATGGAACATTGTGTCTGCAGGAACCTGGAGTGTTCCCACAGGAGGTGGCTGATCGTCTGCTTCAGACCATGGCCTTTCATGGTAAAAACTAAATAGAAGAAACCAGAATTATGTGCTGTTAATTGGCAATGGATTTTGAAGTGCTGCTGTGGCCATGTAATCATTTTCTTAGAAAAGGCCAGATAAGCCTGATTCCAGGAAAAGGAATTTATTTATTTTTGCCTATCCTGCCACTTACTGTGTAATTTGGAACAGAATTTTCCTTTTCTAATCTGGGAAAATTGCTTTTTATCTTTCTTTCTCCTTCTCCTCTCCTCCTCCTCCTCCTTCTTCTTTTTCTTTTTTTTTTTGCCTTTCTCGTGGCAAAAATAATTTATCTAACCTTTAAAAATATCCATTTAGAAATTTGCTGGCATAAAATACCTTACATTTTTTCTTTTTTCTTTTGAGAGAGTGAGAGAGGGCAGATAAAACAACCCATATATGAGCAGGGAAGGGGCAGCAGGAGAGAGAGAATCCCAAACAGGCTCCACGTCCAGTGCAGAGCCCCACACGGGGCTCGATTCCACAACTCTGGGATCAGACCCAAGCTGAAATCAAGAGTCAGACACTCAACTGACTGAGCCACCCATGCACTCCTACCTTACATCTTCATTTGGCAATGGGAGAATAAATACTGTTATGGAAAAACTAGCTTCTGCTGTTGACCTTTGAATTGGGAAAGCATAGCTAATTTAGTACTTCTGTTTTCAAAAACAAATTCTGAAAATAATTTCAGAAGATTGGAAAATCTTCTCTGTGAAATTGTTTATGTATATTGAGGATTTTTGTTTTTTCTGCTTAAGTTTTAAGTTGAAGCTTTTAATGCCTTTATATATTTCTGGCTTATAAACTCTTAAAGTAGGAAATAAAATTTATCCACAACTATAAAATAGAATGAAAATGTGGCAATAATGATAACTATCATTTATTGATTGCTGGTTACATGCCAGACATTTTATGTTTTTCTTGTAATTTTTTAAAAATATTTTTATTTATTTCTAGAAGAGAGAGAGCGTGAGCAGGGGAGGGTCAGAGAGAGAGGGAGATACAGACCCTGAAATAGGCTCCAGGCTCTGAGCTGGCAGTCAGCACAGAGCCGGAGCGGGGCTCGAACCCACGAACCGCGAGATTATGACCTAAGCGAAAGTCGGACGCTTAACCGACTAAGCCACCCAGGCACCCCTCCTTGAATTTTCTTAAAAATACTGTAAAATAGGGACGCCTGGGTGTCTCAGTCGTTGAGCGTCCAACTTCGGCTCCGGTCATGATCTCACGGTTCGTGTGTTCGAGCCCTGCATTGGGCTCTGTGCTCACAGCTAGCTCAGAGCCTCGAGCCTGTCTTCAAATTCTGTATCTCTCTTTCTATCTGACCCTCCCCTGCTCACCCTGTCTCTCTCTCTAAAATAAATAAAAACATTAAAAATACTCTAAAATAGCCATTATTATCCCATTTATTTATAAACAGATAAGGAAACCTAGGTTCAGAGAAGTAACTTGTTAAAGGTCACAATACAAGAGTCCTGGTTTAAATTTAAGTCTGTCTGATTCCAAATCTGAGCTGTTTTCACTGCCACACAATCTTTACATCCCCATTAGAGATCTCCCTGCTCCTAGATGCCAGATAATTCTATACATTTTTGCTGTGGCCTTAAATACACATTAAATTTGAATCCAGATAATGTATTCCAAGGAAGGGTGAGAGAAATAAGCTTGTAATTGAGGCATTTTGGACTAATTTTGGGAAGAAGACATCGGCACTCCTTAGTTTTCACTAAATTGCTCAAGTTTGTAGTCTCTTTGAATTCTTCTAGCCTGCCAAAAGGAACGAGGGTAAATTTCAAAAGTACTATATATGGTAAAGCTAAAGCTCCCTTACGGGGCTGGGCAACAATCTTAGAGATTATGAGAGTGCTAACATTTCTTTCTTAGTCTTAGTTTAATGATTATGCTTAACATACTCAATTTAAATATGTATACATAACTAATCTTGTAAATCACATGAATTTACATTGGGGCGCCTGGGTGGCTCAGTTGGTGTCCAACTTCAGCTCAGGTCATAATCTCACAGTCTATGAGTTCAAGCCCTGCATTGGGCTCACTGCTGTCAGCACAGAGCCCTCTTTGGATCCTCTGTCCCTCTCTCTCTCTGCCCCTTGCTCATGCTCAAATGCTTTCCCTCTTTCTCTCAAAAATAAAAAAAAAAAATGAACATTAAAAAAAAGAATAAATGTTAACTAAAGTTTTAACTTTGCCAGATTGTTTTTGAAATAGAACTACTGATAGCTAATAATAGCAGCTAACAATTATTGAATACTTATTATTATATACCAGGCATTGTGGCAAATGCTTTATATGGGTAAAATTATAGAAGTAGTTTTTAAGTGTAACTAAATAATTATACTCCAAAGCAGTGTTTTAGAGAGGCTATATGCTTCATCAAAATGTGTTTTCTACCTCTCCTTTGCAAGCTGCTTTCAGATGAGGAAACTGAGAGTCAGAGAAATAACCTCCTCTCCCATTGTGTTACTCCACTATGATTACCTGCCTTACTTGCCAAGAAATGTTCTGAATTATTTAATCTCTTTGGAAAAATCACACACCCACTTTCAGACAGTCAAGGGTGGATACTATTCACTTGAAACTAATATAACATTGTATGCCAACTAAACTTCAAAAGTAAAGATAAAAATTTTAAAAGTTAGAAATCTGCGGGGGAAAAAACCTTACAGTAATTCTAGGCTGTATTATATATTACATGACGAGATTGAAATTCAACTTATGAATTTGCCAGATGTAGATTAAGAGATAACTAAAATATGAAAAATTGAAAAACAAAAAGGAGTGGCTACTACTGATAACATACAAAAGAACGTACTGCCAATTCTTGTCACAATTTTTAAAAGCTGTTTGATCAGTTTTTCTGTGTATTTTAAAATTTTCATAATAAGATAGAAGTCCTATGAATACTTTTAGAATTTATAATATTTTTTCTAATAGCATAATGATTTATAAAATACTTAGCTTATTTACATTCAAAAGTTCTTTCTTATTTACCCAATTCAAAAGAGTGATGATATTGGTGGCAGGTGTTATTAAAATAAGCCAGATGCTGGGGCACCTGGGTGACTCAGTTGGTTAAGCCTATGACTTTGGCTCAGGTCATGATCTCACAGTTCATGGTTCAGACCTCGTGTCGGGGCTCTGTGCTGACAGCTCAGAGCCTGGAGCCTGCTTCAGATTCTGTGTCTCCCTCTCTCTCTGCCCCTCCCCTGCTCGTGCTCCATCTCACTCTGTCTCTAAAAATAAATGGTAAAAGAAAATTTTTTTAAATACAATAAGCCAGATGCTAAAGAGTTTTACTTATTGGGATCTTTGATTCTCTTGCCATAATCTTTGCTTATTCTGTGTCATGCTAAAAATTTTCCAGGGAATGTGTGCGTAAGAGTTAAGAATGAGAATAAGAATTTTGTCATCTAATGGTGATACCTCTGTACCCAGTCTAAACTGATACACTGTGATAGGTTCAGCCTTCTGTTTTGAGGTTAAATTGAAAAGAGTAATACCTTTTGAAACATGGATTGCATCCTTGAATATTCAACTAAACTTTCTAGGTGACTGAGAGGTCATACTCTCAGAGTAGTACCCCACTTATCTGGAGGTCACATTGCTGGTCACCTCCGCTGTCTATAGCCTAAACCAGAAAGAAATAAAACATGCTTTGGAGTGAAATCCTTGCATTTAGGTTTCTGTACTTTACTTCTTGAAAGAAGCCCTTGAGGAACTTTCATTTAGAGCATATTCTTGAATAGGAGTACTGAGAACGATGGTGGAGTAGGAGAATCCTAAGCCACCTCATCCCACAGATACTCCTAAATAATACCCACAGCAGTGTAGATCATCTAGANGGTAGTGAGTGTGTGTTTAGGAATTTGTCCATTTCTTCTAAGTTGTCCAATTTGTTGGCATATAATTTTTCATAGTATTCCCTGATAATTGCTTGTATACAAATATATATTCTTAAATATAGTTACTTTGTGTCTTTTTTTTGAGAACGATCTCTCACTTTTTTTTTAAATGTTTAATTATTTATTAGAGAGAAAGAATGAGTGGGGGAGAGGCAGAGAGAGAAAGAGGGAGAATCCCAAGCAGGCTCTCAGTACAGGGCCCAGCATGGGGCTTGATCCCATGAACTGTGAGATCATGACCTGAGCTGAAATCCAGAGTCAGATGATTAACCGACTGAGCCACCCAAGCTCCCCTCGTTGGTTCTTTAACCATAACAAATTAAGAATTGATCATCTGGGGCACCTGGGTGGCTTAGTCGGTTAAGGGTCCAACTTCGGCTCAGGTCATGATCTCATGGTTCGTGGGTTCGAGCCCGGCATTGGGCTCTGTGCTGACAGCTAGCTGAGAACCTGGAGCCTGCTTTGGATTCTGTGTCTCCCTCTCTCTCTCTGACCCTCCCCTACTCACAATGTCTCTCTCTCTCTTTCTCAGAAATAAATAAAAAACATTAAAAAAAAAAAAAGAATTGATCATCTGAAGGGGATAGGCTGCCAACTAACAATCCCAAGTAGATAGTATGACAATAAAGGAAGATTTAGTTTAAATATACTGTAGCAACTACAATTAATTAGTCATGGGAAAAAGTAGGTGATTCTTTAATATGTTTACTTTTGAAAGAAGGGAAGATAATCTGGAAAGATTTTTCTTCAGATGTAGTAATGACATTTGGGTAGTGCTTTCAGTTTGCAGAATGCCTTTTTTTTTTTTAATTTTTAAAATTTTTTTTTTTTTTTTAT
>NW_027532591.1:5032503-5037078 GCF_008692635.1 Crocuta crocuta
ACAGAATCTGAAGCAGGCTCCAGGTTCTGAGCTGTCAGCACAGAGCCCGATGCGGGGCTCAAACCCCCAAACCGTGAGATCATGACCTGAGCCAAAGTCGGACCCTTAACCGACTGAGCCACCTAGGCACCCCAAGAATGCTTTTTAAAATATATTGTCTTATTTAATCTTCGTAGCAGTGCTTGCGAGAGAGATATAATTATCACATTTTATACATAGGGAATCTTAGACTTGTGGAATAATTTGTCTCATGTCAAAAGCCAATAAATGTTGGAACTTAAACACAGGACCGATTTCTAGATATTGTGTTCTTTTTACAAATTTTTTCTCTTTTAGTACTATTACTATTAAATTTAGAACCTTCAACTTAATTATTAGAAAATTTTACTTGGAATGCTTGGGTGGCCCAGTGGGTTAGGCCTCCAACTCTTGATTTTGGTTTAGGTCATGATCTCATGGTTCAGGAGTTCGAGCCCCCACGTTGGGTCTGCACTGATAGCACTGAGCCTGCTTTGGATCCTCTGTCTCCATGTCTGTGCCCCCTCCTCTCTCTCAATAACAAATAAATGTTTTTTTGGTTTTTTTTTAATATTTTATTTATTTCTAGGAGAGAAAGAGAGAGAGACAGTGTGAGCAGGGGAGGGTCAGAGAGAGAGGGAGACACAAACTCTGAAATAGGCTCCAGGCTCTGAGCTGGCAGTCAGCACAGAGCCCGATGCGGGGCTGGAACCCACGAACCGCGAGATCATGACCTAAGCGAAAGTCGGATGCTTAACCGACTAAGCCACCCAGGTGCCCCATAAATGTTTTAAAAAAGAAAAAAGAAAAATTTGCTTAATATAGATTGACCCAAAGAGGCCAGAAATAACCTATTTTACAAAACATATGTGTACGATATCAAAATTTGAGAGCAAATTTTGTAATGCACTGTGACAGTTACTATAGGATTAAAGTCAATCTTTTAAAAAAATTTTTTTAACGTTTATTTATTTTTGAGAGAGAGAGAGAGAGAAAGAGCATGAACGCGGAAGAGGCAGAGAGAGAGAGAGGGAGACACAGAATCTGAAGCAGGCTCTAGGCTCTGAGCTGTCAGCATAGAGCCCTATGCGGGGCTTGAACTCACAAACTGAGAGGTCATGACCTGAGTTGAAGTCAGACGTTTAACCGACTGAGCCACCCAGGCACCCCAAGATTAAAATAAATCTTAACTGAAGAGTCTAAAGTTTCATCTATAAAAGACAAAACTAACATTAAAAAATATGTGCAAATGTATCTTGTGACATAAACAGGAAAACATTGATCGTAACTCAGGATCTATTTCCATTTTGGGTTCTATAAGAGTCCTTAACAGAAGATCCTTAGCAAATGTATGGAGGGAGTTACTAGTGGGTTCAGAAGAGGCCCAGTAGAAGTAAAATGTGTAAGAAGGGAGTTCTGGAGAAGAAGAAAATTATTAAACACGTGTTATGTACCTGGTGTTATATTAGTTATTGAGTGTACAATATTGAACACAGGAGGAACCTTGCTCTCATGGAACATACAGTTCATTGGGACCTACTTCCCAACTTAACTGTAGTTAAGAAGCAAACAAACACATATGGAATTACAACGTGTAATCAGTCTCTGAGGGAAAAAGAACATGATTCTCTCAGGGAGAGTAAAAAAAAAAAGAAGACATCTACTTTAGATTGGATGGTCAGAGAAAGCTTCTCCAGTAGACAATAACTCAGCTGAGACCTGCATGGTGAGGAGGCATGTCAGTAATGTAAAGATGGGATCTCTCAGCACTGCCCAGGAATTCTTGGGTATTTCCCTGATCAGCTACCTAGTGTTCCTAAAATTTGTTTTAGATGTTCTTTGCTCGCCTCAGACTTTTTATCATTTACTATAAGTAAGAAAACTGAGGTCATTGGATGGAATTCCCTTAACTCCATGTCAGCATACCTTCAAATTTTCCTCAGAATGATCACTTTTTTTCAAATTAAACTTCGTTTTTAAATAATTAATTAATTTTTAACATTTTATTTTGAAGCAATCTCTACACCCAATGTGTACAAACTTACAACCCTGAGATAAAGAGTCGCATGCTCTACCAACTGAGCCTCGCTGTGTTTTTAGAAAATTTGTGATTGCACATGGAGTTATAATAAATAATATAGATGAGATCCTTTTTCTTCAGTGTTAGTGTCTTGGAAAACCATATGACAATGTCACAGCCACGTTATTGACATTGGTATGGTTAAGAGTTCCATCTCCACAAAGATCCTTCATGTTACCCTTTTATAGCCACATTTACTTCTCTCCTGCCCCACCCCCCTCTGTGATCCCTGGCAACCATTTCTATAATTTTGTCATTTCAAGAATGTTACATAAATGGAGTCATTCGATATATAACCTTTTGTGATTGGCTTTTTGATTCAGCATAAATCTCAGGAGATTCATCAGACCATTTTATATGAGTTCATTCTTTTTTATTGCTGAGTAGTAGTCTATGTTTTTGAGTACATCAGTTTGTATAAACATTCATCTGCAGAAGGACATCTGGGTTTCCAGTTTTTAGCTGTCATGAATATAATATCTCATATTCTGAATATTGCTATAATCATCCATGTGTAGATTTTATGTGAACATAAGTCTTAATTTCTCTGGGATAAATTCCCAGGAGTGCTATTTTTATGGAAAACTGTTTTCCAGAATAGCTGTACCATTTTATATTTCTACCAGTAATATATGACTAATTCAGTTTCTCCAAATACTTGCCAGCATTTGCTATTATTACTGTTTTTTATATGAGTCATTCAGATAGTATTTGAGTCATTTCTTTAAGTATTTTTGCAGCCTTGCCCTCTTTCTCTTCTTCTGAGACTTCAGCAACGTAAATAGGTCTATTCACTTTTTTTTTTCAGTACATATATTTTTTCCGGTTATTTCAATTTGGGTAATTTTTGTTGTTTTATCTTAACATTTTTTTAATGTTTATTTATTTTTGAGAGAGAGAGACAGACACACAGAATGTGTGTGGGGGGGAGAGGGCAGACAGAGAGGCAGTCACAGAATCTGAAGCAGGCTCTAGGCTCTGAGCTGTCAGCATAGAGCCTGATGTGGGGCTCGAACCATGAGACCATGACCTGAACTGAAGTTATACACTTAACCAACTGAGCCACCCAGGCACCCCTGTTGTTTTATCTTTTAGTTCACCAAGTCTTTCTATTGTTCCTTCCATTATTTTCTTTTTCATTTTTGAGATTTCCACTTAGTTCTTTTTATATTTTCTATTTGCTGAGGCTATTTTTCATTTCTTTTGAGCTGCTTGTAATTGCTCACTTAAGCATTTTTATGATGGCATCTTTAAAATCTGTCAGGGGATGCCCGGTGGCTCAGTTGGTTAAGCATCCAACTCTTGGTTTCAGCTCAGGTCATGATCTCTCGGTTTCAAGTTGTGAATTTGTTGGGATCTTCACTGACAGTGTGGAGCCTGCTTGGAATTGTCTCTTTCCGTCTCTCTCTGCCTCTCCCCTGCATGCTGTCTCTCTCTCTCTCTCAAGATAAATATTTTTTTAAAAAAGCATTGAAATCTGTTAAATACCTTTAACATTTCTTTTACAGTGTTAACATCTGTATATTGTCTTTTTTCATTTTGAGATCTTATGATAAATGATTCCTTGGTATAATAAGTGATTTTTGATTGGCATCTAGACATTTGAAGTATTATAAGACTTTTCTGTTTTTGTTTGTGTCCCTGACACCATTCAAGCAGCAGAAGGTAGAGGCACTACCTTGTTACTGCCAGATTGGGGCAGATGTTCTGGTTCCCCACTAGGATTCCCCTGATATCTTCCTAGTGGAGAGAGGTGTGGCTACCTCATTTCTCTTCCCATTTGGCCTCCACTCACATGTTGGAGTGAGGTGGCCTCATTACTGTTGGGCATTGGTAAAAGACTTGACTCTGTATCAGGCGTTGTATGAGACCATCCCAGCAGGGAGGGGGAGGAGCACCTCATTACTGCCAGAGGGATGTGAAAGTCCAAGCTCCCCAGATGGTATCCACTGCCACCACAGGAAAGAAACTTGTTCTTATCACCCAACAAGGATGAGAGACCTGGTTGCCTACTCAGCCTTCTCTAACATCTTCCTATGGGGAGATTGGGACAACTAGTTACAGCTAAAAGGGTAAAAGTCTAGGTCCCCCTCTTGGCATGTGCTGGTATGGGTGAGGGTGGGACTGCAGTGTTCTCTGTGGTGGTTGGCTGAAGTAAAGTAGTTACTGCCTGTAAGTTTTCTGTCTAGAGGTGCGTGGCTGGCTCTCAGTCAGTGGAACATGTGACTCTTAATGTTGTAAATTTGAGCCCCATACTGGGTGTAGAGATTACTGTAAAAAATTAAATCTTAATGAGCACTGGGTGTTATATGGAAACCAACTTGACAATAAACTATTTTTAAAAAGTTAAATCTTAAAAATAAAATAAAAGTTTTTGTCTCTTGCTAGGTTGCTTTCTTCCTGGTTCTTTAGCTAGAATGAAAAGACTTTTTTTTTTTTTTTTTTTTGCTTTTTTTTTTTTTTTTTTTTTTTTTTTT